>NC_084634.1:30332653-30400153 GCF_033978795.1 Nerophis ophidion
TTGGAGAGGAGGAAAGCAATGGATGTCGAGCGGGTCTAACATGATACTGTGAAAGTTCAATCTATAATGGATCCAACACAGTCGCGAGAGTCCAGTCCAAAGCGGATCCAACACAGCAGCGAGAGTCCCGTTCACAGCGGAGCCAGCAGGAAACCATCCCAAGCGGAGGCGGATCAGCAGCGCAGAGATGTCCCCAGCCGATACACAGGCAAGCAGTACATGGCCACCGGATCGGACCGGACCCCTTCCACAAGGGAGAGTGGGACATAGAAGAAAAAGAAAAGAAACGGCAGATCAACTGGTCTAAAAAGGGAGTCTATTTAAAGGCTAAAGTATACAAATGAGTTTTAAGGTGAGACTTAAATGCTTCTACTGAGGTGGCATCTCGAACTGTTACCGGGAGGGCATTCCAGAGTACTGGAGCCCGAAATGAAAAAGCTGTATAGCCCGCAGACTTTTTTTGGGCTTTGGGAATCACTAATAAGCCGGAGTCCTTTGAACGCAGATTTCTTGCTGGGACATATGGTACAATACAATCGGCAAGATAGGCTGGAGCTAGACCGTGTAGTATTTTATACGTAAGTAGTAAAACCTTAAAGTCACATCTTAAGTGCACAGGAAGCCAGTGCAGGTGAGCCAGTACAGGAGTAATGTGATCAAACTTTCTTGTTCTTGTCAAAAGTCTAGCAGCCGCATTTTGTACCAACTGTAATCTTTTAATGCTAGACATGGGGAGACCCGAAAATAATACGTTACAGTAGTCGAGGATACATCAAATATATACCAAAAGTATATATTTGAACCGATAATAATTTCCGGTACCTGGGACTTGATACCGGTACTCAACGGTACCAATTTTTGGTACTTTTGTGCATTTTAATAAATCTCACTGGATCGGTTCGCAGCCGAGTGTGAAGCGACTTGGGATGGGAATCAACACTTCCAAGTCCGAGTCCATGGTTCTTGGCCGGAAAAGGGTGGAGTGCCATCTCCGGGTTGAGGAGGAGATCTTGTCCCAAGTGGAGGAGTTCGAGTAACTCGTAGTCTTGTTCACGAGTGAGGGAAGAGTGATCGTGAGGTCGACAGGCGGATCAGTGCGGCGTCTTCAGTTATGTGGACGCTGCATCGATCCGTTGTGGTGAAGAAGATGCTAAGCTGGAAGGCAAAGCTCTCAATTTACTGGTTGATCTACGTTCCTATCCTCACCTATGGTCATAATCCAAAGCTTATGACCGAAAGGACAAGATCACGGGTACAAGTGGTCGAAATGAGCTCCCTCCGCCAAGTGGCACGGCTCTCCCTTAGAGATAAGGTGAGAAGCTCGGTCATCCGGGAGGAGCTCAAACTAAAACCGCTTCTCCTCCACATCAAGAGGAGCCAGATGAGGTAGTTCGGGCATCTGGTCAGGATGCCACTTGAACACCTCCCTAGGGAGGTGTTTCGGGCACGTCCGACCGGTAGGAGGCCATGAGGAAGACCCAGGAAACGTTGGGAAGACTGTCTCCCGGCTGGCCTGGAAACGCATCGGGATCCCCCAGAGGAGCTGGACAAAATGGCTGGGGAGAGGAAAGTCTGGGCTTCCCTGCTTAGGCTGCTGCCCCCGGGACCCGACCTCTGATAAGCTGAAGAAAATGGATGGATGGATGGATGTTTTTGACTTTTTTTATTGCAACATTTCAAATTGAGCTGTTTTATTATCATATCATTTGCAAGTATGACATGATGTTAGATTGCAGTAGTGTATAGTTTATGGTGTTTTTGTTGCAGCCTAAAAAGTTTAAATACTGTAAGTATTGTACATATTACACACCAGCTATTTGATATTAACGCGCATCTTATTTGTCATTTTCATGAACGCACATGTGAACTCACAAATACTAATCCGTAGCATGTCGGGATGATGTTCGAAACCATTTCTCCCGATTGTTCGGTAAGAAAAGAACTGATTCCATGGATTCGAATCCCTTTTTGAGAACCTGTTCCTGTTGTCGAAGCCACTATACCGTATTTTCGTGACCATAGGGGGCACCGTATCATAAGGAGCCGTGTTAGTTACGAGTGTTATTTCTGTATTTAACGCTTACATAAGGTTAAACATACGCTAGCATGCACGGGCGCTGTTTTAAAAAGGCAGCAGGAGCAAAGCGGAGTTCGGTTGTACTTTATTGAAGTATTTATCAATGTATTCACATTATTTTTTGATCAATCCTCATCCACAAATCCATCAGAGTCCTCATCTTTTCTGTGTCCGAAATGAACAGCTGGGAAAGTTCTCTGTCAAACACGCCAGATTCCCTCTCCTCATTTTCAAAGTTAGTTTCGTTATCCATTAGCATAGCAAGCTAGCACAACAGTAAAAGCCGACTTCTCTTGCCCAGTTGTGCGTATGGATTCGCTACCGTGCTGGTCCCCTTCTTCGTCACATATTGCTTCAACAGGAGGTCGAATGTGAGTGTTTATGTACAACGCACGTAGCAGCACTATATGCTCACTGGGGGCGTGTCCTTAGCGTCCTCTCTCACCTGAAACTTTCCCCCTATAACGGCCACATGCTGTCCTCAGTCACGTCCACTTTTCCACCATATAAACAGTGTGTCGGCCCAGTCTTATAACATGTGTATGGCTTTTGGAACTCAGTGCACACACAACAAACTATCTGGATTCGATAGGAGATTCCTTAAGGAATCGGTTCGCTAAGAGGATTCGATAATGGGCTCAAACTCGATAAAGTTTTTAACCAACATCATCCCTAGTAACATTAGATTAGATTAGATAGTACTTTATTTATTCCGTCAGGAGAGTTCCTTCAGGAAAATTAAAATTTTCAGCACAATCCCATTCAAGTTTAGACAAACATTACAGGGAGACAGAACAGGATCGCTGACGGGTCTGTCGGCTTCCAGCGCCCCTTACAAAAAAGATGAGATACAGGTAAACAAGGGGGGGGGGGGGGGATGGGAGAAAAAAATAGAAGATTCAAATAAAAATCAGTCTTAGCCTGGGCTCTGGAGAGTGGGGTGCAGACTGAGGCCAAGGGAAAAAAACAAAAAAAAACAACAACTCATAGCCATAGTACACATCCCTCTTACATGTGTGTAAGAGGGAAACATCAAACATCAAAGAACACAGAGGACATTAAAGACATTAAAGCAGCAGATACAACCAGACACTTCTACATACAGCTGTGAATAAAAAGTTAAAGAAACATATACACTCCGGTGGCCTCTGCGGTGTTCCACGCCATCGTTCGCTAGGGTGGAGGGAGCATGGCCAGAGGCAGGAGCAGACCCAACAAAGCAACCAAGACAGCCGACTCCACTCTCGGCCAGTGTCCAGTCTGCATGGATGAGCGAGGATACGTCCAAGGTGACTGAGATGTCCGACACCTGCTCACCCAGCCAAGACACCGCAAAGCCTCTCCGTCCCAGCGCTCAGTGCTAGCTCCGCAGCCCTGTCCCCTCATCCGCATCTCCTCCAGTCCCTCCAAACCGACTCCGGTGTGGCAGACACCCAGCAGCTGGTCTCCATGGCCAAAAGGCTCCCGGGAGGCAGATCCAGAAGTCCCCAAAAAAAGCACCACAGAGGTCACGAAAGTGGCACCTCTTGTCACACAGTCCCAAAGGGTCCCGGACCAAAAAGCAAAAAAAATATAATAAAACATGAAAACAAGAGGGAAACACAAAAGGATGACACAAGAGCACATAGCTCCTGCCAACAGCAGCCACTACAGCAGCGCAATCTTGGAAAAAAAAGCCATTTTGTATCAGTGCATTTTTGGAAAAGTGGAGATGTACTTCCTTACTTTGGAGCATTTTTCAAGTCAATGTCTTTGTTGGCATTGAAAATTGCAACATTAGCTCAAGGTAGTTTGGCTGAGTCCTCTCTCCATGCTGCTGGGGTGATCGCCAAGTGCCAAAGTGCGAAAAGCCAGCAAGCAGGTGTGACGTCACACGCAAACCAGGTACCGTAACAAGGCACTGTATGATTTTACGTGCATAGGACCAGCGAGATACAGTCGGTGCCAAAAAAAGTGTCGGATTCGGTACCCATCCGTAGTTGACACTGAGATTGACAATTGACACTCAAGTGTACTGTTGATGTTTCCATGGTCCTACATTTCTTGCTATTTGACTAACTTCAAAGAGAATAGTTATGATAAATGATTCTTAAACTTTTTTCCCATTTGACTTTTAACAGTAAACGTGATCATAGGCCCAGTATCAGTACTGAGTCAGCCAGGATTTTGAGGTCAAGGGTGCGGTTAAGGGGAGGAGGGAAGTAGCCGGTTCAGACTTGTTGTTTGGGGATTTAGCTACTCAATTACCAGCTGTGCTCTGAGGTCTGAGATGAGCCGGAGAGTGCCGCCAAAGGGCTTAATTATTACTCCCCCCTGTCCCGTTTTGCATCCCGCACATATTGACATGGCCCCTGACCATGGTTTATGGACTTGTCTTTAAGTGGTGTCGTCATCTGCGGTCTCTTTTAGTTTCAGCTTTCTTTGCCACTGTGGCAAATGCTTGACAAAACAGTCATATTTCACAATGATCTCTTGCATTTTACATTAAGGGTCTGAAGCAGGAATTCTAGTTCCAGCATGTATAGTACAGTGTGTCTAGCGGGAAAAATGGCTCAACTTTCCTGAGAATGGGTGAAATCTGACTCCCTCTGGACTTTTGGGTGAACTCACTCATGGACACTAAAGCACTAAGTGGCAGGGGAGATACCAATCGGGCAAGGGTTTTTTCCCTGCCCCCCAATCTTTTTTGCACTTTCTTTTGCACTGACGTGACGGAGACGTAGAATTCCCACATTGAAACGGGCGAGTTATAGAGGCTTTTGTCAGCGCCAAGCACTCTTCGTCCTCCACCTCCTGACTCGTGTCCCCTGCCTTATCTTCAGTCTGCGTTTGAAGTGGACGAAATGTCAGCATGAAATGGGAAGAAAAGTACCAGAGAGGTGACTAGTATCTGAAAATGTCACTGGAAGTCGTCAAGCACTGCCGACTGTGTTTTAAGATATGGAGACACAATGTATATACTGTGACTGAATAGACTGTCAACTAAATCCCCAGAAAGGTTTGACTGTTAACAAAATAATTTAGAATGTTTAAAGATGCTGCCACTGCAGTATAATTAATATTACAAAATAATTAAATGAAATGCAGACTTCTATCAAAGCCTAACAATCGTAATTAAATGTAATCGACAAAAGGTTGTCCACATAAAATGCCCGAATTTTGCCTTTAAGAGTCTGGAATTATTTAGAGAGATTGCAGTGTGGAATAATGTTAACAGTAACAGGGGGAATAAATGTTTCGGTTTCTTTTTTTTCCAGTTACCCCGCCCTCTGATTACACAAATAATAAAAAAAATCTACTGGGGCAAAACCCCAGAGGTGAACTGAACGATGTCTGGTGTGATACGTTATTTTCTGTGACTGTATGTTATGGTGCTGGTTAAAAAAAAAAATCCCTAGAATTTATAAAATCATATAGACATTCCTCAGAGATTTTGGTATTTTATTTATTATTAACAGTCATCATACTGTATAACGTAAAACAGTACATTAAAATCGATACAAACAAAAAGTGTTACAGTATCAATAATTAAATACACTAGTTAATAATTGTATTATTAATATAGGTCTAACATTAATTTTATTGACCCCTAGGGGAAAACTTTAGTCATGTGGGTAATGATCTTAAGTGTAATTGTCAACTGTCGTCTCTTTCTATTTATTCATTTTTAAATAATCTATTTTGTATTTTGTTTTTTGGGGCTTCACGGTGGAAGAGGGGTTAGTGCGTCTGCCTCACAATACAGAAGCCTTGTAGTCCTGGGTTCAATCCCAGGCTCAGGATCTTTCTGTGTGGAGTTTGCATGTTCTCCCCGTGAATGCGTGGGTTCCCTCCGGGTACTCTGGCTTCCTCCCACTTCCAAAGAGACATGTACCTGGGGATAGGTTGATTGGCAACACTAAATTGGCCCTAGTGTGTGAATGTGAGTGTGAATGTTGTCTGTCTATCTGTGTTGGCCCTGCGATGAGGTGGCAACTTGTCCAGGGTGTACCCCGCCTTCCGCCCGATTGTAGCTGAGATAGGCGCCAGCGCCCCCCACGACCCCAAAAGGGAATAAGCGGTAGAAAATGGATGGATGGATGGATATTTTGTTTTTTTATTTACTGGAATGCATATAGTCCATAGTACAGTTATTTATGAAGTAACTTGCCACGAAGATCATTTAATGCAGTTATGGCTTACCTGTTTCTTTGGCATATAAAGCTGCACCATATTGGACGTATTAGACCCTTCAGCCGCACCTTTCTTTTGGCAGGTTTTGAAAATGGTTGAGCCATCGTCTTCAGTGACTCTACTTTTTAAGTACCGTATTTTTCGTACTGTAAGGCGCACTTAAATTCCTTTAATTTTCTCAACATTTTATAGTGCGTTTTATGAAGGTGCGTCCTATGAATGGATTAATTTCGGTTTTGCTTACCGACCTGGAAGCAGTCACACATAAGCGATACATGTGGACTGCAGGTTGACGCCTGTTCAATAAATGGCGGTATCAAGCACCTGTAAGCAAGCAACGCCAAAACTTTAGTTTCATTGAGAATAATAGAACATTACTGCCCCAAAATCTGCCAATGTTTTGATGGATTGCAGGAGCACTGCAGCTACTGTAGTCAGACTTATGTGCTTGAATTTAAGGGTATTATTATGGTGTGTGTGTATAAGGACCCCAAATTGGCACCCATTAGGAGACATATTATCTGGCGTTTTGTTTCGCAATATTGTGCAAAACCAAATTTTTTCACCTATTGGTACCTGCTGATGTGTATTTGGGATCTGCATAAGTCCACAAAGAAGTATTTTAAATGTAGAAAAAAAATCATATGACCCCTTTAATGCGCCTTATAATCAATCTGCCAATGTTTTGATGGATTGCAGGAGCATTGCAGCTACTGTAGTCAGATGTGTGTGCTTGAATTTAAGGGTATTATTATGGTGTGTGTGTATAAGGACCCCAAATTGGCGCCCATTAGGAGACATATTATCTGGCGTTTTGTTTCGCAATATTGTGTAAAACCAAATTTTTTCACCTATTGGTACCTGCTGATGCGTATTTGGGATCTGCATAAGTCCACAAAGAAGTATTTTTAAATGTAGAAAAAAAATCATATGACCCCTTTAATGTGCCTTATAATCAATCCGGTGTAAAAATAGATCTGAATAGACACGCTCATTGGCAGTACACCTTATAATCTGGTGCAGCCAATGGTTCGAAAAGCCTATTTTTTGGTTGGAAAAAGTTTGCTGCTTTACCCTGCTGGCATTTTCTAAGCTAATTTGGCATACTAGCTCGTCTCATGATAGGTGCGTATAAGCGCGTGCACCTCTATGGTTGGGCCAAAAAATGTCTAAGTGTGGACTGAAACACACAGTGTTGTCGAGCCGACACAATTAAATAACTGATTTTTTTTTAATTACGGTTGCTGTGAAAGTGGTTAATTGTTGCATCTCTATCTGTAGTAGTTAAATCCAGCACAAAAGAAATTATTGATGAAATGTTTTCATTCCCAAGTTATATCCTGACAAAAACCTGAAAACGGTTATGTTGGCGAGGCCATAATAGAGCAATTTTCAGATAGTTTTTTTCAACTGCTTTCCAATTAAGCCTTAAAATCTTTTGAACTACATACGGAACTCAAAAAGGCCCATTGTGTCTCGCTTTTTGTTTGCAGATCAAATATTGGCCTAATTGCCCTCTTTCGCCTCATTGAATAACACGTTTTCCAGAGAATTCCGTCCTGACAATTCAAACCCTCAAAATGAGGGCTATTTACTGACACGAGCAATTTAAAGGAGGACAACTTGGAATATATTGTGGATTTTGTCTTGAATAATATGCCGACACGCGGTGAAGGAGGTCATGGCTGCCTTGAATAAAGCACCAGTCCACTTATTCATCAGTTTAGTCAAGTTGATGGAGACCTTGCAAAATGGCTGGAGTTTGAATTGCCGTTCAAAAAATAGCATTAACCCTAGGAGAGAGGAGCAGAGCGAGAGGTGACGATTGGCATGGATGGAGGGACACAAGGAGAAACGCATTACTATTTTACTTTCAATGCAAACTCCTGAATCAGCAAAATACACGCACATAGACTGCACATACACACACACACACACACACACACACACACAGAGCTCAGATTCAATTACGGCATTGTGAGATGAAGGAGAAGTTCTTCAGCCTTCAGCACTTCCAATTAAACTACAGCTCATGTGTCTGCGTGTGTTTCAGTGCAAGTCATGTGTATTTGGGTGTATGATTGCACGTGTATATGGTTACCAGGCGAGGTGTGTGCGGGTGTATGTATGTGTATGGGTCCCGGCTTTGATGGCGTTGCGCTATAAGGCCCACTGAAGTGTGACGGAAAAAGAGAGAGGGTGCGAGTGGGAGTGTGTCAGCCTCTCTAATGTCACCTTGTATCATTTCAGGTTAATTTCACCTCTTCTCAGACATGGGGAGAGAACAAAAAAAAAAGTAAAGATGAGACCGAGAGAGTAAATAAGGCAACTTTATTGGTATCCTTTGCAGTCGGAAGTCATTGCAAAACAAAGACATATATTTAAAGCAAAAAATAGCTATTGTGGAAAATGCCTTTTCCGTTTTGACTTCAGGGGTGCAAATAATACAAAACAAGTTGATGACCGCTAGAATATTTGGACTCGTGCTTGAATTTGGTGCATTTTAAATGATGCATAGAGAGAGACACCTGGATGATTAACATTATTTTCATCTAAAGAGATATTTTGCTCATAGCATCAGCATGAAATGCTTTGAAAATAGGGATGTCCCGATCCGATATTGATATCGGAAATCGGTCCGATATTAGCCAAAAAAGTGAATATCGGATTTTATCGGACTGAATCTAAAAACTCCGATATAAGCGCTCCGATATAAGCTGTCCTTTTGCCGCTGCAGCACTTCTATAATAGGTGACTGGTTTGATCACACTCCAACACAGTAGGTGGCGGCAATGCCCCTTAATTAAAGTTGGTGGCGGCCGCGGAAGAAGAGCGTCTCTGATCCAGCATGCACAGCCCACGTGATCACAACAACGACAACGCGTGTGCTCAGCAAAGTGTAGTGATGACGGCTGTGTGGAAGTATTTTAACTCACAGCATGCCGAAATGCTTATCTTCTTAAAAAAAAATCTCCACATTATGCTCGGACTGCAGAAAGTGGAGAAGGAGGAGGAGGAGGAGTAGTAAGGGTAGTCAGCACTGACCGATAATTATTTGTTTTATGCTCTTGTTATTAGAGTGATATGTTTATTGTGTTTACACTATTCTTCAGTGAAGACTAAGAGTAATTACTACATTGTTTTGGGCATAGTCAGTCAGTGAAACTGGAGCTGTGAACTCTTAATTTAGAGCAGTTGGACATTGGACAATATTGTGTTGTTATTGCGGTTTTTGTCCCTGCCCACAGTTGTTTCCAACATATGCTGACAGTAAAAAAATAACTGAAGTGAACTTGAATTGTTTGCACTTTAAAATGTTTTTTGTTTTTTTTATTGGATTTATTTAGGTTATTTTTCAGGGTCTTCTAATTTATTTTTAATTTATTCTTTTCAATTGTATAATTATGTTGGTATTAGTGGTTATTTTGCACTTTAAATATAACATTTTGTTTTTATTGGATTTGTTGAGGTAATACTCTTATGTTGAAGGTTAAAATTTATGTAACCAATTGGTTAATAATAAATGGGTCAGTTTTTCCTATACCTACTCTTGCTGACTATTGTTTTCTGTTTTAACACTACAACATCAGTAACAGTAACATCACTTTATCAAGCCTTTTCTAACATTCTACAAAACAAAATAAGGAATAAATATATGTATGATTCGTGCCTATATCGTATCGTATTGATATCGGTATCGGCAAATAATCAAGGCTACAATATCGGTATCGTATCGGAAGTGAAAAAGTTGTATCGGGACATCCCTATTTGAAAAGCAGTTTTATTTACTGACTGTAACTTAGGAGGAGAGAGATGATTACTAAAAAGCATACAAAGTCAAAGGCATTTGTAAATATGTTTAAATTGAACCACTGATCTTCAAGTAGGTTCCTCCAAGTATTACTAAAACACTGAAAAGACATGCACCTGGGGATAGGTTGATTGGCAAGACTAAAATTGGCCCTCGTGTGTGAATGTGAGTGTGAATGTTGTCTGTCTGTCTTTGTTGGCACTGTGATGAGGTGGCAACTTGTCCAGGGTGTACCGAATGCAGCTGAGATAGGCTCCAGCAACCCCAAAAAGGGACAATCAGTAAAAAATAGATGGATGGATGTTTCATAATGGCATGCGGATGTAAGCGGAAGTAACCAGACTAAAAAACAGGAGCTGTTGGTGCTGTAGTAAACGAATAAGGACTCCGAATACAGATATTATGATTTTTTTTTTTACTACATTTAAAACACTTCGTTGTGGTCTACATCAGTGGTCCCCAACCACCGGGCCGCGGAATAATTTTTAATTTATTTTTATTAAAAAATAAATAAAATTAAATTAAAAAAACTAATAAAAATGTATTAAATCAACATAAAAAACACAATATACACTTACAATTAGTGCACCAACCACAAAAACCTCCCTTTTTCATGACAAAAACGTCCCTTTTTCATGACAAAGGGAAAAAAAAAAAAAAAAAAGACCCCCCCCTTCCCCCCTTCCGGGCCGCGGGACAAATTACTAAGCGTTGACCGGTCTGCGGATACAAAAAGGTTGGGGACCACTGGTCTACATAACATGTCATGCTGGCTCTTTTGTCGAAATGTTGCATAGACTACCTTTTACAGACAGTTTTTATGTTGCTTTTCATGTTGTTCTTGCCAGTTCCAGTTCCATATATTCTCAGGAGAGAAGCACGAATTATGATATACAGTAAACCTACAGGTAGCAGGGAAGCGAGGAAACAGACAACCACTCGATGATGTAAACATAGGCACACACGGAAGTGATCACGTCGCTGCTATAAATAGTTTCTCTGCGTTAGTGCTTATAATAACAATATCACTAATACTTGGTTAATGTTCAAGTCCCGAATTGTGGGTGCTTTTTGAATGGTTATTTATCGGATTTTATGGGCGGAATAGTGGAGCTCCCATTGGCTCCACTGTGAGCGGACCTTTATTTACGTTTATTTAGTATTTAGATTGCAATAAAAAAAATATATCCGTCATGTCTTTCCTAATGATTGTAAAAAATTCCAAAGAAAGTGCTGTTCCCCTTTAGGATGGGCTGTTTTGTGGATGGTCTTATTTACTTGCCTCCACTTGGACTGCATCTTCTGCCCGCCATCTTTGTTGAAGTTTTTAAAGTTAAAGTACCAATGATTGTCACACACACACTAGGTGTGGTGAAATTTGTCCTCTGCATTTGACCCATCCCCTTGATCACCCCCTGGGAGGTGAGGGGAGCAGTGGGCAGCAGCTGTGCCGTGCCCGGGAATCATTGAGGTGATTTAACCCCCAATTCCAACCCTTGATGCTGACTGCCAAACAGGGAGGTAATGGGTCCCATTTTTTTGTAGTCTTTGGTATGTCTTTATCACTTCCATACCAAGATTACTGACAGATATTAGCTAGAACTATACGCTACCTTGTATTAGAAATACAAGATTGGATTGGCAGACCGGGGTGGTGGTTCCTCTCTTTAAGAAGGGGGACCGGAGGGTGTGTTCCAACTATCGTGGGATCACACTCCTCAGCCTTCCCGGTAAGGTTTATTCAGGTGTACTGGAGAGGAGGCTACGCCGGATAGTCGAACCTCGGATTCAGGAGGAACAGTGTGGTTTTCGTCCCGGTCGTGGAACTGTGGACCAACTCTATACTCTCGGCAGGGTTCTTGAGGGTGCATAGGAGTTTGCCCAACCAGTCTACATGTGCTTTGTGGACTTGGAGAAGGCATTCGACCGTGTCCCTCGGGAAGTCCTGTGGGGAGTGCTCAGAGAGTATGGGGTATCGGACTATCTTATTGTGGCGGTCCGCTCCCTGTACGATCAGTGCCAGAGCTTGGTCCGCATTGCCGGCAGTAAGTCGAACACATTTCCAGTGAGGGTTGGACTCCGCCAAGGCTGTCCTTTGTCACCGATTCTGTTCATAACTTTTATGGACATAATTTCTAGGCGCAGTCAAGGCGTTGAGGGGTTCCGGTTTGGTGACCGCAGGATTAGGTCTCTGCTTTTTGCAGATGATGTGGTCCTGATGGCTTCATCTGACCGGGATCTTCAGCTCTCACTGGATCGGTTTGCAGCCGAGTGTGAAGCGACCGGAATGAGAATCAGCACCTCCAAGTCCGAGTCCATGGTTCTCGCCCGGAAAAGGGTGGAATGCCATCTCCAGGTTGGGGAGGAGACCCTGCCCCAAGTGGAGGAGTTCAAGTACCTAGGAGTCTTGTTCACGAGTGAGGGAAGAGTGGATCGTGAGATCGACAGGCGGATCGGTGCGGCGTCTTTAGTAATGCGGACGTTGTACCGATCCGTTGTGGTGCAGAAGGAGCTGAGCCGGAAGGCAAAGCTCTCAATTTACTGGTCGATCTACGTTCCCATCCTCACCTATGGTCATGAGCTTTGGGTCATGACCGAAAGGATAAAATCACGGGTACAAGCGGCCGAAATGAGTTTCCTCCGCCGTGTGGCGGGGCTCTCCTTTAGAGATAGGGTGAGAAGCTCTGCCATCCGGGAGGAACTCAAAGTAAAGCCGCTGCTCCTCCACATCGAGAGGAGCCAGATGAGGTGGTTCGGGCATCTGGTCAGGATGCCACCCGAACGCTTCCCTAGGGAGGTGTTTAGGGCACGTCCAACCGGTTGGAGGCCACGGGGAAGACCCAGGACACGTTGGGAAGACTATGTCTCCCGGCTGGCCTGGGAACGCCTCGGGATCCCCCGGGAAGAGCTAGACGAAGTGGCTGGGAAAAGGGAAGTCTGGGCTTCCCTGCTTAGGCTGCTGCCCCCGCGACCCGACCTTGGATAAGCGGAAGAAGATGGATGGATGGATGTATTAGAAATGGCAACAGTGAAAGATGCATGTACATGTACGAGCCAGAAGATAGAGAAAAAGAAGAAACTTACTGACTACAGCGGCTGACTACAACGGTGGACTCGCGCTAAGCTCTCTGATGTAAAACAAAACGATATTAGGAGCTATCGGTTAACAAGATATGTCAAAAACGTTACAGAACAGAGGGAAATTATAAAGGAAGGCAATGGTAAATGGTAAATGGGTTGTACTTGTATAGCGCTTTTCTACCACTTTTTAAGGAGCCCAAAGCGCTTTGACAGTATTTCCACATTCGCCCATTCACACACACATTCACACACAGACAGTGGGAGCTGCCATGCAAGGCGCTCACCAGGACCCATCAGGAGCAATGGTGAAGTGTCTTGCCCAAGGACACAACGGACATGACTAGGATGGTAGAAGGTGGGGATTGAACCAGTAACCCTCAGATTACTGGCACAGCCACTTTACCCAAATTCGCCACGCCGTCCCCCAAGATTGTTTATGAATATCTATGCAATGCCTCCACGGTTTAATTTAACTTTTTCGGGACTTATGGGATACCAAATACAAATAGGTAGGTACCATGAATTGATTAACGTGGACCCCGACTTAAACAAGTTGAAAAACTTATTCGGGTGTTACCATTTAGTGGTCAATTGTACGGAATATGTACTGAACTGTACAATCTACTAATAAAAGTATCAATCAATCCAAAAAAAACATCAAGTAAGAATAGTTGGACTTGCACAATAGATCCCCTTAAAGGTGGTGTTGTGCAAGTTTCACCTTGTAGCATCCTGACAGAGGCTCACTTTAGGCGCTTTAAACTTTATTGCTAACCTTAACAAGCTAACAGCAGTGCTCGCTTCCAACAACGCACGCCCATTTCACCAGCGAACGCAACATGACTCTTCTTAATCATGCACAAATCTCTGTCATGGCCAAGTGCATTCACGAACCCACTTGTCGTGTTTTTCATTGCTGCGACGAATTGACAATTTGTTGTGGATTGTTTTCTTTTTTGTTGAATTTATTACTTCATGATTTTCATTGAAGTATTTAAATTACTATTGTGTTCAACTTGCATGTCACAGAATATTTGTTTTAAACCAAGTTATCAATTTTTCCGTACAAATTTGGGCACTATTACACATTAAAACATTTTTGTTCATACTGCATTAATATATACTCATTTCAAACTTTCATGCAGAGAAGGAAATCACAACTAAGTCAATTGACCAAAACTGTATTTATTAAAAATATTAGCAGGTGACTTTTCAAATTATGCTACATATTAGCAGTAATGCTACTTTTGGTAGCAACGCTTGTGCACCATCCATCCATCCATCCATTTATTTTCTACCGCTTATTCCCTTTTGGGGTCGCAGGGGGCGCTGGCGCCTCTCTCAGCTACAATCGGGCGGAAGGCGGGGTACACCCTGGACAATTCGCCACCTCATCGCAGGGCCAACACAGATAGACAGACAACATTCACACTCACATTCACACACTAGGGCCATTTTAGTGTTGCCAATCAACCTATCCCCAGGTGCATGTCTTTGGAAGTGGGAGGAAGCCGGAGTACCCGGAGGGAACCCACGCATTCACGGGGAGAACATGCAAACTCCACACAGAGAGATCCCGAGCCTGGATTTGAACCCAGGACTGCAGGACCTTCGTATTGTGAGGCAGACGCACTAACCCCTCTGCCACCGTGAAGCCCGCTTGTGCACCACAGTTGACAAATTAAAGTTGTCTATGAGACATATTCCCGCTTGAAGCCGAACCACCGCCAGACGATGGACCCCCTGCTGTTTTTATTGGAATTAATTTTTCCTTCATTCGCACCTTATTTCTCTCGTATTACCACTCGCACTGCTTCACTGGCATCATAGCTAACGTTACCCATGCTGCTACCTCTCTGCTCCTCGAGGGCGTACACGTATGTGACGTATGACGTGACAGTATGTGACATGTGTAAGTTTGTGCGCTTGCTGTCTGTGAGAAGGAGACACAAGAATTAGAGGAAAGAGCCTGTAATGCCCGCAGCTGAAAGCAACTGCGTTAAAACGTATACTCGAATATCACAATAGTCATTTTCTATATCGCACAGAGACGAACCCTAAACTAAATACTCAAGATTATCTTACATCATGCTCTATTGTCTCGTCATTTTCAAGCAAGTGCAGGGAGTCGTAAAGTACGTGAGAAAGACGTGAACTAATCGCAGGCCATCAAGAACCTTGTTCGTCAAGACATGTCAAATGACAAAACAGTATCCTGGCAATGGAATAATTGGCCCCAATAATGTAGTCATCATCTTAGTCGTTCGAACATGTATTTTTTCAAATGAAAAAAAAAATGTCCAGCATCGCGTGGACATCGGGGGCGGTACCTCTGGATTGGCAGACCGGGGTGGTGGTCCCTCTCTTTAAGAAGGGGGACCGGAGGGTGTGTTCCAACTATCGTGGGATCACACTCCTCAGCCTTCCCGGTAAGGTTTATTCAGGTGTACTGGAGAGGAGGCTTCGCCGGATAGTCGAACCTCGGATTCAGGAGGAACAGTGTGGTTTTCGTCCTGGTCGTGGAACTGTGGACCAGCTCTATACTCTCGGCAGGGTTCTTGAGGGTGCATGGGAGTTTGCCCAACCAGTCTACATGTGCTTTGTGGACTTGGAGAAGGCATTCGACCGTGTCCCTCAGGGAGTCCTGTGGGGAGTGCTCAGAGAGTATGGGGTACCGGACTGTCTTATTGTGGCAGTCCGCTCCCTATATGATCAGTGCCAGAGCTTGGTCCGCATTGCTGGCAGTAAGTCGAACACATTTCCAGTGAGGGTTGGACTCCGCCAAGGCTGTCCTTTGTCACCGATTCTGTTCATAACTTTTATGGACAGAATTTCTAGGCGCAGCCAAGGCGTTGAGGGGATCCGGTTTGGTGGCCACGGGATTAGGTCTCTGCTTTTTGCAGATGATGTAGTCCTGATGGCTTCATCTGACCGGGATCTTCAGCTCTCACTGGATCGGTTCGCAGCCGAGTGTGAAGCGACCGGAATGAGAATCAGCACCTCCAAGTCCGAGTCCATGGTTCTCGCCCGGAAAAGGGTGGAGTGCCATCTCCGGGTTGGGGAGGAGACCCTGCCCCAAGTGGAGGAGTTCAAGTACCTGGGAGTCTTGTTCACGAGTGGGGGAAGAGTGGATCGTGAGATCGACAGGCGGATCGGTGCGGCGTCTTCAGTAATGCGGACGTTGTATCGATCCGTTGTGGTGAAGAAGGAGCTGAAACGGAAGGCAAAGCTCTCAATTTACCGGTCCATCTACGTTCCCATCCTCACCTATGGTCATGAGCTTTGGGTCATGACCGAAAGGATAAGATCACGGGTACAAGCGGCCGAAATGAGTTTCCTCCGCCGGGTGGCGGGGCTCTCCCTTAGAGATAGGGTGAGAAGCTCTGCCATCCGGGAGGAACTCAAAGTAAAGCCGCTGCTCCTTCACATCGAGAGGAGCCAGATGAGGTGGTTCGGGCATCTGGTCAGGATGCCACCCGAACGCCTCCTTAGGGAGGTGTTTAGGGCACGTCCAGCTGGTAGGAGGCCACGGGGAAGACCCAGGACACGTTGGGAAGACTATGTCTCCCGGCTGGCCTGGGAACGCCTCGGGATCCCCCGGGAAGAGCTGGACGAGGTGGCTGGAGATAGGGAAGTCTGGGCTTCCCTGCTTGGGCTGCTGCCCCCGCGACCCGACCTCGGATAAGCGGAAGATGATGGATGGATGGATGGATGGAAAAATGTGTCAATGACTGCGTCACCACATTGGGTGAGGTTAATTCGTATACCTGTCTTGCATTACTTATATACAGTCTTTGAATCAACCTACTAATGCCACCTAACCACCTCTTGTACGCCTTAGCAGTTTTGCTCCTGATAACCATGGGTCAAGCTAATTATGACATATTACCATTGTTCACGCTTTCCCGCTGTCTCTTCTGGGGTAGCCTAAATCCGAACAGTGGAGCATTTACGTCTAACCTTTCAAAGGTTGGGGTGGGGGTCATGGCAAACGATGCACAATTTGGAGTGACAGGGACAAATGTGTTTCAAAAGGTTTCTGCAAACGCTACACAGTCTGTCCTGTGTCACTGTGTGCAATTATGTGTGTTGCTCCCTCTGCCCTTGAGCCTTTATCAAATTCCTCTAATTATTTTATTATGCAAATGAGACACCGTTATTCCATTAAGCAAGTCAGCCAATCACAGAAGCTGATTAGGAAGTGATTAGCATGCAGTCATGTTTCTCACTCTGTGTCCTTGTGAATGGAGTAGAGGGGGGCCGTAATGACCCATCTGGACACGAGCTCGTGCATATACTGTGAAACGCGTAACTAGATTACTTTTATAAAACAACCAGCATGTGCTTGTATTTGCTTAAATATACACACTATGTGAGGTTTCGCTATATACTTCATCATAGAACTGTATCTTTACATTTCAGTCTTTTAGTTTCACCTTTGCTGTCTGCAGCTGTTCTCTGTGGATTAGTCTGATAATTGTCCATAACCAGCATCAGGTGGCAGGCAGACAAGGTTAACGTCTACGCAGCAACGATAACAGACTTATAAGCCCTTGTGAAGTTTAAGTTGGTGGGAATATAGCAAGTCATATCCCTCAAACATCTGTTACTTCATTTTGCCTTCTTGTGTCCCAATTTGAAATGCAATTACTTTGCACAATCTTTATTCAAAAGTCTGTTTTTACAAAGATATGTTGCTTACTGTCTTCTTCCATATAGTAGTGGCTTTGAATCTAACCAATTAGGTTGGCTTTGGCCTGGGCCAATCTTAGATAAGTCAATTAATCGAGCGATAACTTTGCCAGCCTCGATAAATCGCCATGCATGTTTACGGTCTTCCTCTTTCATCGGTTTCAGCAGCTGCGTGTTTTATAGCAGAACAAAAGGAAGGGCGTATGGTGTCATTTGATTGATAAAAAATGGGGTCTCTAGCATCACAGTGCAACAACTTTTAACCCGTGACGAACACCGTTGCAAAGGTAGAAATATTTTAAAAATTTTTGTAAAATGTAAGTGTGTGAATATTTGGAACAAGGTGAGCCTGTCAACACTGAGGAGACATTTTGTCAAATATGCTCAAAAAAGGATGACGACAACAAAAAGTCCAATAGGACAAACTTGCATTCCCACTTGAAACCCAACTACCGACTCATTATTTTCAACTGGTAAAAGACGTGCACATGAAGAGGCAGAGCCTTTGTCCACACTCACTGAGGCGATTGGTAAACAATATCAGTGCCAACGAAACATGACAAAATGGTGTGCGCTCACAAAAAGTGTGGCTCACTTCATTTTCAAAGACATGCTACCTTTTAACACTGGTGAAAAACTTAGCATTCCAAATGTTTGACAGACATTTGTAATGTTGTCATGTCATGATAGTGTTTCCTAACTCGGAATCTGCCAGATCTAAGTTTTTTTTCTCAACTTTTCTTTTATATGACCTGTTGATACAGCTGCTTATACTTCCACACTTTAGGCTTACAAAGTTTCTAACTTGATTGTCAGTTAAGTAATGTACAACTTTACCTCTGCCTACATGTTAAATATTGAAGTGCAACTTTGTTGATCATTTATTTATTGTTTTGGTTGTGTATATTTGAGAGTCCCCCACACCCTCCTTTACAGAGACAAAACCTATTGTATTGCTTTTGGTTGTGAATTTAATGTATTTGCAACATTTTACTAACAGACCAAAGTATAATTTATTTACATTTTTTACTTTGAAATTTAAGTTTACATTCCAATTACAATGTTAAGATATACAAGAAATACAAGTTTATTGCAGTTGAAGGGGCATACTTGCATTATTATTATTATGTAGTATCATTACATCAGTGGTTAATTTGGTCTCAAAATACTATTGACAGTAATATTGTTTATCGGCAATAATTTGTAGGTCAATATATCGTTTTTATAATTTCTTATAGGCCCAGGTCTATAGCCAATTGACAATAAAGCGACTGTCCCTAATGTATACCAGGTTTATACTGTAATGTCCGCAGACACTTGCTGTTGTTGCTACGGACTACTCGTGACATGAAGCATGGTGTGCACACTTTGCTGTGTCCACTCATGCAGAGAACGACCAGACAGCAAGATGTAAACTGACACACACACTGTGGGGTACAGAAAGTCATGTAGTTTCACACATGCACGCATCAGCGAAATTAAGTTGCAAGCATATAAAGTCCAAACTAGATACATTGTGTGTTGTCAGAGTTCCTCTGCGTTCTACGTCGTGGTGTTTTTTGTTTTTTCCTTCACGTCATGTACGGAAGTAGCTTGCTGTGACAAAAAACTTAAAAGAACAGTATGGAACTGAACTGAATTGCACGGCGAGAGGCTGGTTTTAAGAGGAACGCCAAAGGGAATGTGATCCCATGCAACTCTAAGGCTGTGAGTCACAGCCGGCCATACAGCCAGCAGCCGAAAACAGTCACTTAGTTTGACGTTAACTTGTTTCTCCTGCGGCAGCGGCTGTGTCCTCTTGGTATCCCACTGTAGCTCCAGCTCAGATCAGTGGGGGATCTCAAGGCCTGTCATTTTGCTCTCCATCACGACCGCTGCGTCTCGCTCTAGGACACAGGTAGCTGTAGCACTAACCGAATACTTAGAGATTTATGTTGCTAGAAGTGCTTCTCCGTGGCACGTTTTGAGATACATAGATTATATTTTGGGGATATTAGAAGGACATCTGTGTAGATTAAAAAGTATCTCGGTTGTGGACGAGACAAATTATACTCAAGCTAAGACGTTCAGTTCGCCACAATATGGTTTGCATCAAAACCCTTCTAATTAATGATGAATGTGCAGTACAGTGTATTCACATTAGACTAAGACTGCTTTGACTCCTACTTCAGGAAATACAGGAAGAAAATTGTTCTTGTATTTTACCTGGACAAAGGACCTTACTAAATGTCCATAAACTTCACCAAAGTACTTAAGCATTCCAGATGTTTAAGTGTGCCCCTCGCTGCTTACATGAAACTGCGCCAGCATAATCAGATCATTTGCATGATCATTTTTTCCAAGCGTTTTTTAATCTCGTGTGGAACAATGGATCATTATCATTTGCAGGGCCAAAGTTATTAATCACTTAATCAATCACCAGCTGTCATGTTCGGTCGGTTAGTTTGATGAAACCAGCTTTAGGATGACAACATTTTGGAACGGGGAGATTATTCTTCATATTGTTAGTGTTGTTGTACCACCATCTTTGATATTATTTATAGATGGCTGGATAGATTTGTTCATATTGCCTCAGCTTTGCCAAGAAGAGCCTCATCTTGTCCCGACTAACAATTAGAGACTTGCATCAGATGGTCCTTAGCCTTTCTTCGCTGTTTATCTCAGAGCCATGTTATTAACACAAACCATGCATAGCTGTGGGGTCAATGAATCAGATAGCTAGCAGTAATCACCATGCTCTTCTTATCAGCAATATTGCCGGTACAAGCCACGTATCATCCGCAGTTGATTGGTTCTGCTGGCCACCAGGGACAGGCGGCGTCTCTCTGTATTAGTGCGGGTTCCTGTTCGGGCGGGTCCTATAGCGGCCAGCTCACACATGCGTGGCCAGAGGTGGTGGTGATGGGCTCAGATGATCAGCTGAAGGCTGCTGACGGTTGAGTCATGGGTGATCGTGTCTAACCTTGATGGATGACTGTTGGAGCTTCGACTCCTGGTGCTTTATTAACAAACTCGGACACAAGAACACAAAAAAGTAACATCCAGAGATGCATTTTAGATGCAATACAGAAGTATTGTCCAGGCAAGGCAAGTTTATTTATGGAGCACAATTTGTACGCAAGCCAGATCAAAGTGCTTTATAGATACATTAAATTATAAGAATTTGAATGAAATCTTGAATAACACCAGAAAATTATAAAATAACCTTTAAATAATTAAAATCAAATCAAAGAGTTTGATAAAATACCTTCGGTTTTCATATGCACTGTTAAATTAAACGTGTTTTCAGCCTGTATTTAAACACTTCTGGAAAACTTCCACATTCTCTGGAGCATAACACTGAAAATGCCGCCCTACGTGTGACAATCATTGGTACTTTAACTTTACCTATCTTTAGTCCTGACTTTTGGCACCAGTATGAGGTTCCCACAACCAAAGATGGTTCTTATTGATGTAAGATGTCAGATGTACTTTGGCAAAACCATCAAAAGACTTGTTGACAAAAATTGTTTTAACATATAACAGGAAGACCGAAGCACAGGACTAACATGGTCGTATTTCCTGCCTTTAGTCTGGACTCGAGCAGTAGCATTCTGGATGTATTGCAGCTGTTTTAGAGCTTGTTTAGAGAGCCCAATGAGAGAAGGCCATTACTGCAGTCTAGCATGCTGGAGACAAAGGCATGGTTTAGTCTTTCTCGGGTTGCTTTAGACACGATTCCTTTGATTTTGCCCATGTTTTTATGTGATACAAAGCTACTGATGTTACTTAAAGTTTAGGTTTCAGTCCATTATTACCCCCAGATGTCAACCTTTCATAGGAAGGGTCTCAGGGTGACTGATAACATGTTCTCTTTGCCTCTGTGGGCCAGAAAATTGTTTTGCATCTACACGCTGATCTGTTTGATGCAGTGACCAAAACCAAAGTTCACTTGCCGTCATTGACATTTGCATAGTTGTGGTCGGACACGTTGTTGCTGCGTATCACCTGGTCTAGTGGCAGTATGTACAAGTTGAAAAATAGGGGACCCATAGTTGATCCCTGAGGAACCCCAGGTCATAGCCATTTGGTCTGAGGCACAATTAACATATCTATTCATGGATATGATAATTCCCTGTGAGATGCCAAACAGGAAAATACAGTAACCTTGTTTCCTTTTTAGTGTGAAGTAAACTAAAGTTGTTTCTATTCCCCTTGCAGGAAGCTGTACGTTTGATGAGGGCTTCTCTCAGTGTGATTACCAACAAGACCCCTATGATGACTTTGACTGGACACACATCAATACTCAGGAGGTCCCCTACGTATCCCCCTCCCTGCCCAAAGGTGAGACTGTACTAAATGTGGTGTTGATTGGTCAAGTCTTCTCTCCAAGACAGGGTCTAGGAAAGAAACTAAAACGCTTTCCCCCTTTTAATGGGTAGAGATCATTTAGAATAGGGATGGGCAAAATAATTAACTAACTGAACTATCCACAGGTGCTAATGAGTCAGTCTCCATTAGGACAGCAGCGATTTATACATTATTAAAAAAAAAAAGATTATTATTTAGTGTTTTATTTCATTATAATTTATTAAATATGCTGACATGGTTTATGCACAGCCGCTGCAATACAGCACACCCAAAGAAAAGAATGATGGTTATGGCAAGCAAAAAAAAGTTATTAAAACTATTTTACATAAAATTTGCATCGAGGCTATAACATGTGTTTTATTTGATGACTTTATTAAATCAACAAACTAATTGATATGTTACTTGATTACTGAAACAAACGATAGCTGCAGCCAGAGTCAACTAGTCTGCGGTGGAAAGAAGAACTCTGTATTCGATTGTGTTGGTCTTGGGAAGTTTAGTTTCATCAATGCAGTTAGCGGTTGAAAATATAGTTCTTGATAGCAATAGAAATCTATATTAAAATGTATTTACACATTTTTTAGAAGATAGACCGTATTTACCGGACTATACGCCGCACCCACTAATTTAGAAATAATGTTTTCAACTTTTTGTCGCACCGAACTATGGATTTAAATGGATGTAATTTAGATTTTTTTTTTTTTTCCTGCACCATAACTTGGGAAGGTTGTTTGGATTGGGTCACATAAGTAATAATTGTGTAACTTATACAATAATTAGTCACTGACCTGAGCTACTTTTGTTGGCCACCAGATGGTGACTAAAATGCTATTGGTTCTTATACGATATGAAAACACTGCGCTTGGTTAAATTGCCATCTCGCGGGTCAAATTGTAGATGCCGGTGGGCCGCAGTTTGGACACCCCCTAATTTAGCCGTTAACAAAGAAAAATCCATAGATTAGCCGCATCTTCGAATAAACTTCAGAGTTAAAGCTTTGGAAATATGGTATATCAACTTAAACTGATGAGATAAACCACTAAACCTAAAAGCATCAACTTTGTCTTCATTGACAAATATGTCAAGCTTGTTGGTTTAGGGATGGCAAATAACGCAAAGGATGCGGTTTTTGATTTTGAGGAATTATGTTTTTTTCAAAACTGACTGAAGCAGATCAATAAATGTTGATTTTGAACCACTAAAGTGTCAGGCCTTCGACCATATCCTGGTTCACTCTGATTTTCACTGGTGTGAAAGGTTGTCAGTAGTCCTGTGTTTGACTTGGGACCTTTTTGGGACCAGCTGGGATAGGTTCCAGCTCTGTGTGACCCTGAACCGGGTAAACGATCTGTAAAATTGGTGGACACTGCAGCATCTTCAGCCAGCACTTGATTTATCCGGTCCACATTTTTACCCTGCCTCGTTCTCTTCTGTAATCTGTTAGTTTTTTTTTCATGATGGTGATGAAGGGGGAATTATATCTTTCTGCCTCAGGGCTGAGGGTCTAATTAAGAACAGGAGGTCATTAATCAAAAGAAGGGAACAGGGAAGGTTGGCTACTTTACGATGTTAAAAGCCACATCTTTTACCTAAAACCATGGAAGTACTATTCGTACTGCAAACAAATAAAATGAGGCCAAAAAAAAGTTGTCCATAAGCTCAGTGCTCATTTTTCACCGGACTTCACCAGTTTATCTCTCACCTCTCATCTCCAATGTCCTGTCTTCTCTGCACCTCTGCTTGGAAGAGACTCTGTTACCATGACAATATGACATTATTTATCTCTGCTGCTGATCGTCATGACAACCCAACCTCACTGACATTTGAGATACGACAAAACACACTTTTACCCCATTGTGTGGCAAGTGTTGTCTTGAAGATCCTTGCCCAATAAGGCACTGTTAATATCATCCCAAGTGGTGTCAAATCATTACGAGGAAAAAATTTGACGTTTCAAGAGGGTAAATGTTGAACGTGAGAGGTAACGGATGATTGCATGAATTTATAAATTTGTCTTTGCAGGAGACGCCAATAGTTTGGAGAAGCTGCTTAGCTAAGGTGTCTCACCTAGGGGTATGCTTATATACGCTGGACATTTGAAGTGACACCATAAAGTGTGTAGAATTGTGGCTGCAAAGCAAACTTTGCCAGGAGGAACAATAGATCCAAAACTTGAGATTTCCCTCTTCTTGGGATGGGCATTTAAAAAATATACAGTATATATATATATATATATATATATATATATATATATATATATATATATATATATATATATAGTTTGGGAAAATAATGGGTTGGAAGCTTTGTATACTCATTTTGAGCTGCATAAGACCCTGTTTTTCAACAATTAATTATTAATCCCAAACACATTTATATTCCAGCCTTATACCATTTAAACATTAAAGGCCTTGTTTTGCAAAAAGAGCATAACAGAAACACAACTGAGCCCTGAGGCACTGAGCAAAACCTCTTCCCTTTCAAATGCAACAGCCAGCTGTAACAAAATGAAATGGCGACGGTGCACCGACAACTGCTGAGACTTTGGCAGCCTGGATTGCTAATTTAATGGCTACAAAACACCAACAAAACAAGGTATACGCGATCAGGAAAAAACACATCTAAACTTATGTTCTCTTGTGGGAAACCGAAGATGTTTTTGTGCTTACGCAGTCAAACCCTGTCTATAGCGACCTGGCAATGGAAACCGCATAATTGACCACCAGGGATAGGCAATATGGCCTAAATAAAATCCCTATTGCGATATAAATTACAGCCTCATGTGATAACGTTATGTATCACAATACATTATTTGGTACAAGAATGGTAATTTAATTATTTCATAACGTGTTGCAAAAGCTGATTTGGCTGCTGACCTATGCAGTACCGTGTTGCATTATTTCCGGTTATATCATTTTCTCAAAATGATTATTAATCTACCTGCTTACTTGCTTTTATTGTGTGGTCACTTTCTATTGTAACATGGTTCTATTTACACTTCTGTTAAAAAGTAATGAGCATTTATTGTTTTGTCTTTTGATACTTTACATCAGTTTGGGGCAATACCACAAATTTAGGTATCGATCCAATACCAACTAGTACTTAAACGTTTCAAGAATGATTACATTTTTGATCAAAATTATAATCAGAAAAAAATGATGACGGGATAACTAAATGAATAATTCAATGATTTCCTACTATCGACTCTGATCTAAATCCCATAATTTCCCCCTAATCATTTGTCCAGACTGAGTTTTAGTTTGTAAACAATAACAAAAACGACATAAGATTTTGTGATAGTAAACACATTGATGTAATCATTGTTTCGACAATATACTGCTCTTATACTTGGTATTGTTACAGTCGATATTTGTATTGATAGATGCATTTTGTTTAAATTCAAGGGTGCAAGTTTGCTGATAGCGGTTTGCATGGCTTATTGTATCCTACTACGATGTGGAGTGTAGCATGTTTAACTGTTTCTTGTACTCCAGTGATCATGGCACTGGTAAGAAGTGGAGTTTATTTGCCGACATGGCGATGATTGCTGACTTAGAAGTGGCTTTGTACTTGGGAGGAACGCTAACAAAGATGCTACATTGTGTTGAGGGCACCTTTGTCCGCTTGTCGCTGCCAAATTTTGGGGACACAACTAGAGTGTGTCATCAATATGCATTATCTTGATGTAACAAGTGTTAAAAGTTTTATTATCGGTTATATCTTTTTATATCATATATCATTGTGTGTATGTTGTGTATATTTTACAACCCAAGTGACCACTCTACACAGGTTTCAATGACAAACTCACACAGTGAACATTATGCAAGCATAAAACAATTTCCCATATTTTCCGGGCTATAGAGCGCACCAGTATATAAGCCGCACCCACTTAATATTATCAATCAATCAATCAATCAATCAATGTTTACTTATATAGCCCTAAATCACTAGTGTCTCAAAGGGCTGCACAAACCACTACGACATCCTCGGTAGGCCCACATAAGGGCAAGGAAAACTCACACCCAGTGGGACATCGGTGACAATAATGACCCAGTGGGTAGTCGGTGACAATGATGACTATGAGAACCTTGGAGAGGAGGAAAGCAATGGATGTCGAGCGGGTCTAACATGATACTGTGAAAGTTCAATCCATAATGGATCCAACACAGTCGCGAGAGTCCAGTCCAAAGCGGATCCAACACAGCAGCGAGAGTCCCGTTCACAGCGGAGCCAGCAGGAAACCATCCCAAGCGGAGGCGGATCAGCAGCGCAGAGATGTCCCCAGCCGATACACAGGCAAGCAGTACATGGCCACCGGATCGGACCGGACCCCCTCCACAAGGGAGAGTGGGACATAGGAGAAAAAGAAAAGAAACGGCAGATCAAGTGGTCTAAAAAGGGAGTCTATTTAAAGGCTAGAGTATACAAATGAGTTTTAAGGTGAGACTTAAATGCTTCTACTGAGGTGGCATCTCGAACTGTTACCGGGCAAGATAGGATGGAGCTAGACCGTGTAGTATTTTATACGTAAGTAGTAAAACCTTAAAGTCACATCTTAAGTGCACAGGAAGCCAGTGCAGGTGAGCCAGTACAGGCGTAATGTGATCAAACTTTCTTGTTCTTGTCAAAAGTCTAGCAGCCGCATTTTGTACCAACTGTAATCTTTTAATGCTAGACATGGGGAGACCCGAAAATAATACGTTACAGTAGTCGAGACGAGACGTAACAAACGCATGGATAATGATCTCGGCGTCTTTAGTGGACAGAATGGAGCGAATTTTAGCGATATTACGGAGATGAAAGAAGGCCGTTTTAGTAACGCTTTTAATGTGTGACTCAAAGGAGAGAGTTGGGTCGAAGATAATACCCAGATTCTTTACCGTGTCGCCTTGTTTAATTGTTTGGTTGTCAAATGTTAGAGTTGTATTATTAAATAGAGGTCGGTGTTTAGCAGAGGAAAAATATTTTCCATATATTAGCCGCACCGGACTATAAGCCGTAGATATATACGTTGTAAGATGAGTAATTTACAAATACAATTATTATTTTTTTTTTTACATACCTTATAGGCCTACTGAAATGAGATTTTCTTATTCAAACGGGAATAGCAGGTCCATTGTATGTGTCATACTTGATCATTTCGCGATATTGCCATATTTTTGCTGAAAGGATTTAGTAGAGACCATCGATGATAAAGTTGCCAACTTTTGGTCGCTAATAAAAAAGCCTTGCCTTTACCGGAAGTAGCAGACGACGTGCGCGTGACGTCACGGGTTGTAGGGCTCCTCACATCCTCACATTGTTTATAATGTGAGCCTCCAGCAGCAAGAGCTATTCGGACCGAGAAAGCGACAATTTCCCCATTAATTTGAGCGAGGATGAAAGATTCGTGGATGAGGAAATTTAGAGTATAGGACTAGAAAAAAATATCGAGATATATATTGTGTATCGTGACATGGCCCAAAAATAGCAATATATTAATAAAAGGCCATATCGCCCAGCCCTTATTTTATCACCATAGAGTCTTTGTGCTTTTTGTGTGTAAAATAAAATGTATGCAAAACGCCCAGCCCTGAATTGTAGTGATGAAGGAAGAATCCGTACAAGTAGAAATGCTAAGGACGGCTAGAAGACGGAACAGCACTTGTACTTCTATTTGTTCTCAACAGAAGAGCACAGCAGCACCTGCAGTGAGCGAACTCGTTGAACAGATGGCACCATAGCACGAAAGATAACACACCTTTTTGGTATTTTGTTAATTGCATTATGGCTGTCATCGAACACAAATCCATTAATTCGCCGCACCGTTTTATAAGCCACAGGGTTTAATGTTTAGGAAAATACAACCGTCTTATAGTTTGGATTTTATGGTACTTTATATTGTTCTCCTGCCATTCTAGTGGCCACGCTACACAGGTTGCTATGACGAACTCGCATGTTGAACATAACGGAGGAAAGCACAAACACTTTATATCATGGCAAGTTTATCTTTAAAAGAGTAAACAATCAACAACTGACCACTGAATTAGCCTCGATACGAGCGACTACGTGTATTGTGATGTTATGAATAGAGAGTTTCTGTGTTGCGGAAAGCTGCTGTTTCTGCGTTATTAAAACAAGCAACAAAAGGAAACGTAACAATACAATCGTCTCGTGCGAATGCGCGCTATTTCAGTGAGAGAATTGTTGGTGACATCCGTCCTGTCTCGCGGAGTCAATGCGTTGGAGTAAAATAAGTTTTCGCTAACACAGGTTTGGGCTGTTGACGTGATAATATGCGGCTTACAAGCCAGCAGGCATGGAGAGAAGTCTATGCTGCAATGTTTTGTGTGGTTAAATAAGTTTATGAAACTGTGAGTAGAGGAAATAAATAGTGTCAATGTGTGAGGCGTAATTGAAGACAACCATGAAAGGCGCCTATAGAGGTTGACGTATATCAATCAATCAATCAATCAATGTTTATTTATATAGCCCCAAATCACAAATGTCTCAAAGGACTGCACAAATCATTACGACTACAACATCCTCGGAAGAACCCACAAAAGGGCAAGGAAAACTCACACCCAGTGGGCAGGGAGAATTCACATCCAGTGGGACGCCAGTGACAATGCTGACTATGAGAAACCTTGGAGAGGACTTCAGATGTGGGCAACCCCCCCCCTCTAGGGGACCGAAAGGAATGGATGTCGAGCGGGTCCAACATGATACTGTGAAAGTTCAATCCATAGTGGCTCCAACACAGCCGCAAGAGTTCAGTTCAAAGCGGATCCAAGACAGCAGCGAGAGTCCCGTCCACAGGAGACCATCTCAAGCGGAGGCGGGTCAGCAGCGTAGAGATGTCCCCAATCGATACAGGCGAGCAGTCCATCCTGGGTCCCGACGAGCGGTCCATCCTGGGTCTCGACTCTGGACAGCCAGTACTTCATCCATAGTTATCGGACCGGACCCCCTCCACAAGGGAGGGGGGGACATAGGAGAAAGAAAAGAAGCGGCAGATCAACTGGTCTAAAAAGGAGGTCTATTTAAAGGCTAGAGTATACAGATGAGTTTTAAGGTGAGACTTAAATGCTTTTACTGAGGTAGCATCTCGAACTGTTACCGGGAGGGCATTCCAGAGTACTGGAGCCCGAACGGAAATGATTTGGACATCAAGTAAAGCTCTCAGGTAGAGGGATGGAAACACGAAAAAAAAGTAGCTAAAGGTGCTAAAATTAGCTTCTTTTTATGCAGTGTCTGAAACTATCGAGTGTGCAGGTGTACCTATTTTTGTCACCGGGTGAATCTGTATACTGTACATAAAGTTTATTTTCGACGGCATCCAGGGATGAAAATAGCACCGACGACTTCAAGAGTCTGCCTCACAATACGAAGGTCCCGAGTAGTCAGGGTTCAATCCCGGGCTCAGGATCTTTCTGTGTGGAGTTTGCATGTTCTCCCCGTGAATGCGTGGGTTCCCTCCGGGTACTCCGGCTTCCTCCCACTTCCGAAGACATGCACCTG
Organism: Nerophis ophidion; assembly: GCF_033978795.1. Taxonomy (NCBI): domain Eukaryota; kingdom Metazoa; phylum Chordata; class Actinopteri; order Syngnathiformes; family Syngnathidae; genus Nerophis; species Nerophis ophidion. The sequence goes on from NC_084634.1 coordinate 30,362,338, forward strand.
GGGATAGGTTGATTGGCAACACTAAATTGTCCCTAGTGTGTGAATGTTGTCTGTCTATCTGTGTTGGCCCTGCGATGAGGTGGCGACTTGTCCAGGGTGTACACCGCCTTCCACCCGATTGTAGCTGAGATAGGCACCAACGCCCCCCGCGACCACAAAGGGAATAAGCGGTAAAAGATGGATGGATGGACTTCAAGAGATATATTTAAACAGTGTACATTTTTATAAGATCATTGATGATACTTTTGGGGAGGATGGGGCGTGGTTTCATTCGCCTCCAGAATGGACCATCGCGTAGTCAGACTCAAAAATCGTTTTATAAATGTGAGTGTGGAGCCAAGTTTACACAGAATTTACACCGTTTATCCATCCATCCATCCATTTTCTACCGCTTATTCCCTTCGGGGTCGCGGGGGGCGCTGGAGCCTATCTCAGCTACAGTCGGGTGGAAGGCGGTGTACACCCTGGACAAGTCGCCAAGTCATCCAATACATTTTATTTACACCACAAGGATGTGTTTTAAAATCCTCAAAGGTCCCCTTTAACATTAAGGAGGACCATGATTTTGAGGTTTGTCTCCTGCACTCTTAAAGTGAGAGCTCAAAGACACATGTTCGGCCTTCAAAATAAAAGCGCTTTGTTGACAAGACTTTAAAGGCCTACTGAAACCCACTACTACCGACCACGCAGTCTGATAGTTTATATATCAATGATGAAATATTAACATTGCAACACATGCCAATACGGCCGGTTTAGTTTACTAAATTACATTTTTTAATTTCCCGCGGAGTTTCTTGTTGAAAACGTCACGGAATGATGACGCAAATGATGACGCGTGTTTGTGACATTATTGGTTGAGCGGACATTTTTAGTCCAGTACCACTTACGGCTAAAAGTCGTCTCTTTTCATCGCATGATTACACAGTAATTTGGACATCTGTGTTGCTGAATCTTTTGCAATTTGTTCAATTAATAATGGAGACTATAAAGAAGAATGCTGTTGGTGGAAAGCGGTGGATTGCAGCTGCCTTTAGCAACCGAAACACAGCCGGTGTTTCTTAGTTTTTTGTGAAACTTTAGCGAACACGTTTCTCTACCACATGTCAACTAGCAAGTTTTTGGATGAGAAAATTGTGATATTAAGTCGTCTTTTACCGGAGACTTGTGCGGAGTTAGAGTCCTCCTGCATCAGCTGTCATCTTGGCTCCTCCATTTGCTTCTCTCCGAGACACTGGCGGTCACCGCAGCCCTCCGACTTTCAGGTATGACTTTATAATCCCACTAAAACATGATTAACACAATAAGCAGATAAAGGATTTTCTAGAATTACCCTAGTAAATGTGTCTTATAACATCTGAATCGCCTTTTTTTTTTCTTTCCTAATGCTTCACTCTAACTTTCCTCATCCACGAATCTTTCATCCTCGCTCAAATTAATGGGTAAATCGTCGCTTTCTCGGTTAAAAATCGCTCTTGCTGCTGGTGGCTATGATTATAAACAATGTGAGGATGTGAGGAGCCCTACAACCCGTGACGTCACGCGCACATCGTCTGCTACATCCTATACAGGCAAGGCTTTTTTATTAGCGACCAAAAGTTGCGAACTTTATCATTGATGTTCTCTACTAAATCCTTTCAGCAAAAATATGGCAATATCGCGAAATGATCAAGTATGACACATACAATGGACCTGCTATCCCCGTTTAAATAAGAAAACTCATTTCAGTAGGCCACTAAAGAAGATCAAATGTTAAGATTATAATTGTATTTGTATTATAAATATATTTGTAACATACAATATTTTATGTTCAATGCAGATTGACTTATTGGAGCTTGGAGGAAAAAAAAAACATTTTCATCACAGTATTGACAAAACAAAATGCAATTAGATTATTTTTCCAAAATCGTTCAGCTCTAAATGAGACCTATTTGTCTCACAAGTGTTGCCTAAATTCTTTATAGATTCGACTTTTTTGAAGTTGCAGGAAGTGCAGAAAATAACACGGCCTCTGTTGACGCAAATGTTAGATGAATCATATTACAAATGATCAACACTTTCTGAACTATGATGTTTATGCCAACTTAGTCTGCTAATATTAGTGTTACACAATAGATGTTGAGTCAGTGTTACTATTTCACAGTCGTTCATCTCAGTTGTGCTGTTGATCTTTAAAGCCTACACTGATTTGTTCTGGTTGTTAATTGCTGTTTGCGCTTGCGGCAACATCGAGTGTGCAGGGGAGGGTTTTGGCACTTTTTTTTTTTGCAACGGAGATAAAAGTCATCTATGTAATCGTAACGGGGGCTGGTGTTGGCACAAGCTGCCGCGGCGGGGCTCAGGCGCTACGCTAGCAGCGTGCATCGTGCCAATCGAACATTGACGGCCTGGGACCGTGTGATTCACCGGACTAAAGTAGATACTCTTGACTCATAATGTGGTCAGCGAGCTCCACTTCAAACCTCTTTGGTTTGCCATTCTCCTCACGTCTCTTTATTTGTCAGCAGCCAAGCAAGAGGGGAACAGGCTTTTAACTCTACTACAGCTCATTATTTGTCGATTCAAGGGGTTTACCATTGCTTATGTATCACCAAATGAAATCAAACGTGTGTGAAACCGTAAAAACAACAGTTAATTGATTAACAAACAAGAAAAAATACATTTCCTTGCATGCGTTAGGCGTATAAAGTGCGGCCCGGGGGCCATTTGCGGCCCGCAGCCAATTTTTTAATGGCCTGTGATACATTCTAAAAAATACTATTAAAAACAAAACACTAAAAAGTGCAAATTAAAGAGCAAACAGGTGAAATTTAACTAATAAAAGTTGCAATTTTGACTTTAACACAAAGCTGCTATGCCGCCTGTTTTTTTTTTTTTAAAGCTGCCCATCCATCCATTTTCTACCGCTTATTCCCTTTTGGGGTCGCGGGGGGTGCTGGCGCCTATCTCAGCTACAATTGGGCGCCAACATTCACACTCACATTCAAACACTAGGGCCAAATTTAATGTTGCCAATCAACCTATCCCAAGCTGCCATTACTCAAAAAATAACAATGAATAAAAATGAATGTTATGAATTATTGACCAATTCAAAGCTCCAATTACTTAAAATGAAAAAATGCCACTTCGAAATATATTTTGGGGCAAATATTGCATATTTTGTGTTTGCCATAAAAACATTTTTTTTCACAAAAACTGTAAAAACCCCAAAACATGAAACAATAAATAAAAAACTTACAGTCGACAGATAGCCCTGAAGTTGGCTCTTGAAATTTGAGAGACGGGCACACGATGCATTTCAAAGCATCTCGTATCTGTTGGAACTAAGAGTGTAGCCTTCTCAAACACGGGGTATTTTAATCATAATGCATCTATTTTCAATGATATCATATCAGGAAAATCAAAGAAACATACAAAAGGATATCAAAGGGTTAACACTTACATTCTCTTTTAGTGGAAGCAGTGTTGTTGATCACCTTTTTTTGCCAGTGCGTGGAAGTCTAGTATCAGTTTTGTTGTGGCAATTTTCAAAACAGATCTTTGCTCAATTCTGTTTTAATATTTGGCGGGCCGGATTAATGGAACCAATGGGTCGGATGTGGCCCTCGGGCTGTAGTTTGCCCATCACTGATCTCTAGGCTTGAGCGTTGAAAAAAAAATGTAGGAGTTATTTTTAACACTGAGTGTGGCCCTTTTGGGTTCGCAACAATTTCAGTGAGATGTTTTTTTTAAATTGTTTTTGAATTTCATTGCGGGGGGCACTGGTGCCCATCTCAGCTACAATCACACCAGCGTCCCTCGCGACCCCAAAAGGAATAAGTGGTAGTAAATGGATGGATGGATGAATCTCGTTACTTAAAAATAACTCATTAAAATCGATGACGTTGTGAATTTTTGACCTTCAATTAAGTTCACATCAAGTATTCCACGCTAACATTTTTTGGGGGGAAATTTTGCACATTTTTGTGTTTTTTTGCCATGAAAAATAGGGTTTTGAAAAAAAAAAGGGCATAAAACAGCGAAGAAAAACAACTCTATAACGAAAGACCTGAACTTGATCTCGATATTTAAGAATTGAATCGTACATAAAAATTAAATGATATGACTTATTTCTAAAAATTTTAGGTTCCAGGTCGGGAACGAAACATAAGTGCAGCCCTAACGGATTAAAACTGTCTATATTATTGTATTGGTTTTGAAAATGAAAACATGTCAAAAGGCCCGTGCATGCTTTCATTTGTCATTGTGTGGCCCTCAGTAGAAAATGTTTGGACACCTCTGCTCCTCAGTAGACTTCATTAAAAAAAACCTGTCTCAAAACGGTGGGTGTCTGTGTACCTATAACTGCTTGCCTTGGTGCACAAAATAAAATGTAACTTTCACCACAGCAAGCTGTTGTTGTGTTGGGGGAAAAAAGGAATCTTACGTTAAAACTCTGCTGTTGTTGCTTTGATGTGACATATCTAGGTCTTAAGTCTGTCTCAGGGGTATTTTTAGCCTTGTTACTTTTGTGTTGTTATTCCATTAGTGTCCATTTTAGACTTTGGCAGTTCAAAGACAGCAGCCATCTTAGAAATCTGCAGATTTCAGGTGTCGTTGGGATGTCTATTCTTTTTTGTTTAATTTTTTAATGCTTTTTGTCATGCAAGGGTTTTATTGCCACAAGTAAGGTCTGTGTTTGTTATACAGCTTTGCTGAGACCATTTTACATGTCTGCAAACATTGCAATTTTGCCTGTTATAATATTAATCCTTTTATTGACTGCTTTTTTTTTTCCGATATTTTTTTTTTAACTGCCAGATATATGATTAAGTGAAAGGTTATGTGTTGCCGTGTCGTACTTTTTGACATATCTGGGGCTTTGACTGATACATGTATTTTTAGCCGCCACACAGCCTTGGCATCTTACATCCACTTCATGTCACTGTCTGAGTATCAGTCTGATACCAGCAGGAGCAGCAGTGACATCCATTGCGCGTTTGTGTAAGATCGACCAATATGAGTTTTTTCCAGCTCTTTTTCTGATCTGTGTGGCTGTCGTCCAACTTGGATGAAGTCATATTGCTTCTTGATGTTGACTTTCATGAGGCAGGAAGGATTATTATTTGGCAAAAAACTGCCAACTTGTCGGCGTGTATGTGCAGAATAGAGATGAAACGAGACGGACCAATGATTGGCATACAGTGTCTGTGTGTGTGTGTGTGTTTGTGTGCGCCCATTTGAAAATCTGCTGTCGTTTGCCCTCTTCAATTCTGCAGACAACAATATATTCTCACTGTAGATTAACCGAACAATGACGGATAATCACTACTATCCTAGTCAATTGTCCTCCTCTTATTGTGCGTATTCTGTCAAATAGAATTAACTGGCTTCAATGAAGTGTTGTTTACATAATTTGTGCACAGATACTACAGCTGGACGATTATAACAAATATAATAATGACGATTATTTTGATTGATATTGTAATCACGGGGCTTCACGGTGGCAGAGGGGTTAGTGTGTCTGCCTCACAATACGTAGGTCCTGCAGTCCTGGGTTCAAATCCAGCCTCGGGATCTTTCTGTGTGGAGTTTGCATGTTCTCCCCGTGAATGCGTGGGTTCCCTCCGGGTACTCTGGCTTCCTCCCACTTCCAAAGACATGTACCTGGGGATAGGTTGATTGGCAACACTAAATTGGCCCTAGTGTGTGAATGTGAGTGTGAATGTTGTCTGTCTATCTGTGTTGGCCCTGCGATGAGGTGGCGACTTGTCCAGGGTGTACCCCGCCTTCCACCCGATTGTAGCTGAGATAGGCGCCAGCGCCCCCCGCGACCCCGAAAGGGAATAAGCGGTAGAAAATGGATGGATGGATTGTAATCACGATTATTTACGAAGTGATTAATTGATTTGAAAACATGAGTATTTATTGTACCATGAAAACTCAACTTTAAATATAGTCACCTGGATATGAATTAGTAACAAGTAAACCACAAAAAGTAAAATAATAATAGCAATACCAATACATTGAAATAACAATAGCAAACTAAAAAAAAAAAAATCACTTTTTCCGTTTTGTTTTTAATTCAGTTTTTTACCTTTTTACACTAAGGCTGAGCGATATATCGATACACTCGATATATATCGCGGGTTTGTCTCTGTGCGATATAGAAAACGACTACTCAGTGATATTCGAGTATACGTTCTCACACAGTTGCTTTTAGCTGCGGGCATTACACTACTTGCGTTTCCCACCCTATCCTGTCACTCCTTCTCAGAGAGAATTTAAACAAGTGCAACTTCTTACATACGTTACATACGGCAGAGAGGTAGCTACATGCGTAACATTAGCTATTTTTGATTGCTTGGTTGATTGAAACTTTTATACGTAGATTGCACAGTTCAGTACATATTCCGTACAATTGACCACTAAATGGTAACACCCGAATAAGTTTTTCAACTTGTTTGAGTCGGGGTCCACGTAAATCAATTGATGGTACAAATATATACTATCAGTATAATACAGTCATCACACAGGTTAATCATCAGAGTATATACATTGAATTATTGACATTATTTATAATCTGAGGGGTGGGATGAGGAGCTTTGGTTGATATCAGTACTTCAGTCATCAACAATTGCATAACCAGAGAAATGTGGACTTTGAAACAGTGTAGGTCTGACTTAGTAGGATATGTACAGCCAGCAGAGAACATAGTGAGTTCTGATAGCATAACAACAAGTTTGGTTGTTAACAATCCGGGGAGCTGAATTACCATGAATTGATTAACGTGGACCCCGACTTAAACAAGTTGAAAAACTTATTCGGGTGTTACCATTTAGTGGTCAATTGTACGGAATATGTACTGTACTGTGCAATCTACTAATAAAAGTATCAATCAATCAATCAATGAGGTGCTAACGGTGCATTGCGAGTGGTATTATGAGAGAGAAAGGTGCAAATCTGGTAACAAATGGAGGAAGAATTAATTCCAAAGAAAAACAGCACGGGGTCCATTATCAATTATGCGGCAAAAGCGTTGTTAATAAAAGTAGCAGCACTGCTCATTTGTAGCATCATTTGAAAAAGTCACCCGTTGGAGAATAAGGATTGCTTGAAACTCTGCATTTCAACATCTCGGTTCAGCGCCACACCCACAAAATGCCAAAGCAGCAATTTCCACATCAACACCGCATGAAAAAAAAATCAACAGCAGAAAGCGATAACGTCCGCAGGAACCTACCACAGAACAAAGGACATACACTATTTGATTTCCTATTATGCAGTTCATTTTTATTTAACAGTTTTTGAAATATATTGTGTGACATCATGCACAAAAGTGCACTTAATTTGTTTTTAACTATTGTAGTGGCGTTCTGTACAAAAAGCGCACTTTAATTTAGTGTTGCTTTGATATGTCACCTTAGTGACATCATGCTAGGGCTGGGCGATATATCGATACAAACGATATATCGCGGGTTTGTTTTTGTGCAATATATAAAATGACTATATCGTAATATTTGAGTATACGTTCTCACGCAGTTGATTTTAGCTGCGGGCATTACACTCCGGGCGTTTCTCACTCCTTCTCGTCTCTCCTTCTCAGAGAGACGTAAAACAAGCCCACCTTCTTACATACGTCACATACTGTCGCGCGTGTAGCGCCATACGCTCTCGTCGAGCAGAGAGGTAGCAGCATGGCTAATGTTAGCTGAGGCAGGTGGCGCAAGCAGAGCGGAGCGGAGCGAGTTGAGTGACATTACAAGAGAGAGAAGGTGCGAAACTGATCACAAATGGAGGAAGAACAACTAATGCCCAAAAAATCAGCAGGGGGTCCATCATCTAGCGGTGGTTTGGCTTCAAGCGGAAAGATATTCATTCAGCAGAAAACAGCAATATGCAAAGTATGCAGCAGAAGTGTTACTACAAAAGGTAGCAGCACTACTAAATTGTTCTTTCATTTAAAAAGTCACCTGTCAGAGAATGAAGAGAATTTAATAAATACAGTTTTGGTCAATTGACTTAATTATGATTTCCCTCTCTGCATGAAAGTTTAAAATGAGCATATATTAATGCAGTATGAAGACGAATGTTTTAATGTAGACACATAGAATCATCATACTGTTGTGATTACATGCATCAAGTGTTCATTCAAGGCTAAGGAAAAATATTGAGATATATATCGTATATCGTGTTATGGCATAAAAATATCGCAATATTAATAACAGCCAATATCGCCCAGCCCTACATCATGCACAAAAGTGCACTTGTTTTAAAAAATCTCTGACAATCTTGCACTTTCTGTTTTGAAAATGACATGAATGTTTGTGCCACTGCTTAATAACTGTTTAATAAATACAGTTTTGCTAAATTGACTTAGTTGTGATTTCCCTCTCTGCATGAAAGTTTAAAATGAGCATATATTAATGCAGTATGAACAAGAATGTTTTAATGTAGACACATAGAATCATTATACTGCTGTGATTAAATGTGTTCTTTCAAGGCTAAGACAAAATATCGCGATATATAACGTCTATCGGGACATGGCACAGAAATATCGAGATATTAATAAAAGGCCGTATCGCCCAGCCCTACTTTACTAGTATTTAACCACCATAGAGTCTATGTGCTTTTTGTGTAAAATAAAATGTATGCAAAATACAAAAATCTTCTCATTTACAACACAGCTATGGAGAATTTAATCGGTATTTTAGGTCGAAGCATGATGATTTTGTGACTGTATCAAGTACGTGTCGTACCTTTTATTTTGTTAGTGCAGTCAAACCGGATGTGGCGCTATTATTGTGAAGGGAGGAAGTGTGCTGTGCTGCTATTCTCAGCTTAAGGAGTAAAGAGGTGATTCACTTGAGGGTTCTAAAAAAAAGAAAAGAGGGAGTGACTGCTGTTTGTACATTAATGTTACATTGATAGTGAACAACAGGCTGAATAAGTGTACGTTATATGACACATAAATAACCAACTGGGAAAGTGCCTGGTATGTTAAAGTAACATATTATGGTAAGAGTCATTCAAATAACTATAACATATAGAACATGCTATACGTTTACCAAACAATCTGTCACTCCTAATTGCTAAATGCGATGAAATCTTATATGTCTATTCTCTTACGTGAATGAGCTAAAATATATTATTTGATATTTTACAGTAATGTGTTAATAATTTCACACATAAGTCGCTCCTGAGTATAAGTCGCCAAACTATGAAAAAGACTGCGACTTATAGTCCGATAAATACGGTACTTCAGTGCAACAGTTTGGCCAACAAAAATAAAGAGTGATACCTCACATCCAACACACAATCTTTGTGCCTCCCGGACAACTCAACCAGCGTTCAATTCGATGAGATGACAAAACATTTCAGCTAGTAATGATGTTATTGGAACTGAAACAAAGTTAGCAGTTAAATAAATGACGGGTGAACATCCCAGTAAACAAACTTTATAAACAAATTGTGACAACGTTCCCGACACATCGCCTTATGCATGGTAACTCTCAGTCCCAGCAGCTGGCTGCCCGTTCAAAACGAAACTGCAACATCAAATATTGTTCTCCTCCAAGAGCATTGCGCTCTTAATCGCGTACAGAGACTCCACAGAAGTAGAAGCTATTGAAACAAAGAGATCGGCGCCATTAGCTCGTAGGGGAACATTTTCAAAACAAAATCCATGGAATTGCCGCCATGTTTCCCGAGCTGAACGACTCAAGCGCGTGTGCATGTGCATGCTCCGCGGCGCTTCAGTATTCAGGGAGTAAGCAGTTTCCTAAAATGCATTACTAAATGACGGCTTTTCGGTAAATACAAATTCAAACTGTGTCAGTAATCATGTGGGATTTTACCGCTGTCTATCATTATACCGTTTATCGTTACATCCTTACTACATCAACACGTAAAAAGTCAAGGGCGGTCACGGCATGTTGTTGCCGTAAATGTTGGTCAATTTTTAGGGCATTACTGCAAATCACAAGAGCGGTCGTGGCAAAAGTTAAATTTGAGTCCTGGTAATTTATAGAGCCATTGCTTTTTGGACTAATTTACCACTGGCTAGTCGTCTAATAAAAGTGAAATTATCCTTTGAAAAATGACTACAGTTGAGGCAATAACATTAAACTAAATTAATTTGTGATATTTTACGTTATTTCGTACCTGTGTAAATGTTGATCGACGCAATTGCATCCTTTTTTAACATATTTTATATTTATTGATAGTGATGAATTGTATTGTGAACTCATGCACAATCTTTGTGGTTTTTTTGTGTGTTTTTAATGTGTTTTGCAATGTTTTAAACCATTTTGTAATGTGTAATGTTTTGTGTAGAGCCCAGTAAGACTCGCTGACTGCCATGGCTTCAGCTAATAGGGATCCTTTTCAAAGAAGCAAAATAAGTACATTTTCATGCACAAATGTTTTTTCTCCTCACAATAACATTTCACTCACATGTATGTCAAATTCCCTGATAATGTTTTGACTTTATCAGTGGATTAAGTTTTATTTGCCCATTATGAGACTTTGTCCACGGTTATGAAAACACGTAAATCATGCCTTACTTTTTTGTTTAGTTTAGTGATTATTGGTTATGCATAGGGCTTCACGGTGGAAGAGGGGTTAGTGCGTCTGCCTCACAATACGAAGGTCCTGCAGTCCTGGGTTCAACTCCAGGCTCGGGATCTTTCTGTGCGGAGTTTGCATGTTCTCCTCGTGAATGCATGGGTTCCCTCCGGGTACTCCGGCTTCCTCCCACTTCCAAAGACATGCACCTGGGGATAGGTTGATTGGCAACACTAAATTGGCCCTAGTGTGTGAATGTGAGTGTGAATGTTGTCTGTCTATCTGTGTTGGCCCTGCGATGAGGTGGCGACTTGTCCAGGGTGTACCCCGCCTTCCGCCCGATTGTAGTTGAGATAGGCGCCAGCGCCCCCCGCGACCCCGAAAGGGAATAAGCGGTAGAGAAAAAGGATGGATGGATGGTAACCATGGGGACATCCCAAACTTCTTGTAAACGTGCTCTTTTTTTTTCACTCAAGTGTTTCACAGGCTCAAGCTCCAGAATTTGCATGCACGTTGCGTGGCCTGTTATTTTTTTTTTTTTTCGATTACATTTTTATAATCAGGAGAAGCCATGATCAAAATCTAAATTAAAATTCGATTAATTGTCTAGCCTTGACAGATAGTACATTATTTACACTTATCTTTGTGTATTATGTCTCTTTTTCCAACCAGGACACCAAGTTGTTAGTCAGTATTCTGATAAATGTTATATATTGTGCTTGTCGTGTTTTGTAGCCTGTTCTGTACATATGTGACACAGTAAAATGGGAGATTATCGAGTGTAACGTTAAGCATCACATTTCATCATATTTCACTGGCCCAACATCTGCTTAAGTTTAAGCTGATTATTAAAACATCTGGATCAGGCGTAAGGTTCGTTCTGTCATCACTGCCATATTATATATGCTTTTCGACACTTAACTACTGTAGATACCAAGTAGTGATGTCCAGACCCTGATCAGGCTATCAGATGGGATCTGATTTTTTTTGCTATTTTTCAACTGATCATTGATTGGCCAACGCGCTGCCGAGCCCAGTCCGAACTTTAGCACAGCTGTGTCCCACTTAGGGCTGCAATGATTCATCGATTAAATCAATTAATTTAATTAGAAAAAAACATACATTTTTATTTTGTTTTGATTTTCGGTTGAGTGTTTTTGAGGAGGTGCACACATCCCTGTACATACCAATTTCACAGACACACGTTCCTTCTCTAGGCGCGGTCAAGGCGTTGAGAGGTTCCGGTTTGGTGACCGCAGGATTAGGTCTCTGCTTTTTGCAGATGATGTGGTCCTGATGGCTTCATCTGACCGGGATCTTCAGCTCTCACTGGATCGGTTCGCAGCCGAGTGTGAAGCGACCGGAATGAGATTCAGCACCTCCAAGTCCGAGTCCATGGTTCTCGCCCGGAAAAGGGTGGAATGCCATCTCCGGGTTGGGGAGGAGACCCTGCCCCAAGTGGAGGAGTTCAGGTACCTAGGAGTCTTGTTCACGAGTGGGGGAAGAGTGGATCGTGAGATCGACAGGCGGATCGGTGCGGCGTCTTCAGTAATGCGGACGTTGTACCGATCCGTTGTGGTGAAGAAGGAGCTGAGCCGGAAGGCAAAGCTCTCAATTTACCGGTCGATCTACGTTCCCATCCTCACCTATGGTCATGAGCTTTGGGTCATGACCGAAAGGATAAGATCACGGGTACAAGCGGCCGAAATGAGTTTCCTCCGCCGTGTGGCGGGGCTCTCCCTTAGAGATAGGGTGAGAAGCTCTGCCATCCGGGAGGAACTCAAAGTAAAGCCGCTGCTCCTCCACATCGAGAGGAGCCAGATGAGGTGGTTCGGGCATCTGGTCAGGATGCCACCCGAACGCCTCCCGAGGGAGGTGTTTAGGGCACGTCCAACCGGTAGGAGGCCACGGGGAAGACCCAGGACACGTTGGGAAGACTATGTCTCCCGGCTGGCCTGGGAACGCCTCGGGATCCCCCGGGAAGAGCTAGACGAAGTGGCTGGGGAGACGGAAGTCTGGGTTTCCCTGCTTAGGCTGTTGCCCCCGCGACCTGACCTCGGATAAGCGGAAGAAGATGGATGGAGATGGATGGACTTTCTTTCTCCTCTCGATGACAGAATTCTAATCACAAAACGACAATTTTCGCATTAAATAGCAGATTGTTTTTAATAGCCACATTTTTGAGTCCGTACGTCATTCCATTAACGCGGAAGTCATAGAGACTTACCCTCCAAACTGATTAGTAAGATTAAGGATAAAATAAAACGACACATAATCCAAACAGTGTTAGGGCAACCAAACGTTTTGGGATTACGTTAATGAATCATTGTACTCCTACATTGTAAAATGGCAAGTGTCAAACGTTGATTAACAAAGCACACTAAGTCTTAGATCAAACCGTAAGACTTGCCTACCCTGTGCCCAGGTTCCTACATGTATGTGGATGTCTCGCAGTATGAGGTTGGGGAGAAGGCCAGATTTCAACTCCCGGTGATGAAGGAGAATGACACCCACTGCATTGACTTCAACTACCAACTAATCAGTTCTGATGGTTCCAGTCCTGGAACCCTCAATGTCCTGGTCAAGGTACAGGGGACAAATTGCAATGTTCCTATAACTTATACGTGATGTATTATGAGTAATGTTGTCAATATTCAAACATCAATTACCATTATGGTACAATATGGGGAATGATTTGAATTCACATTTGGCAGTGTCTTTTTTTTTTTTTTTTCAACATATGATTGTATTTTAAACATGTTTTCTGTTCCGTTACCACAGGTTAACAAAGGTCCACTGGCCAATCCTATTTGGAATGTAACTTCCAATACTGGTAACAACTCTAGCACCAATCACATTCTCATCCTCTTAACACTGAGTGAACATTTCCCACTTGTGCCCTAACAGGTAAAGACTGGCTGAAGGCTGAACTCGCCGTCTCTACCTTTTGGCCCAATGAGTACCAGGTAATTTCACTCTTGAGTTTATATTTCACTATATTCCCTACGTCTGCAACCTGCGGCTCTTCTGCCTCCTTGTTGTGGCTCCCTCAAATTTTTTTTTAACCCCGGACTGAGAAAAGATTGCATTTTTAAAAACAGTTAATCATTTAAGAGTTAAATAATTTCCAACTCTCTGTGAGGCTGTGAAAGCACACGGGCTGAAAAAGAGACTGGAAGCCTGTTTGTTCAGTTCAGCTTCTCGAGTATACAACCCCTTGGGTAAGCTAACCATGAATACTTGCCAAAAGAAAAATAGTTTAATTTCACATGGTCAGATTGATTGTCTTGTAAAATAAACAGTTTGTGGCTCTATACTGTATTTCTTTAGTGGAAGAGACGGCAGAATGATATTCTTGATAGTAAAGGATGCAGACTTCTGGACTAAGTCGTAAGTAGGGATGGGTTGCAGTGTATGGCCTAAAATCTATATGACGATGTATATTGCAGCCTCCCGCAATAACGACATTTGTCACAATATATAAATAATAGTCATTCTAAAAAGGGCTACACCGGCTCCTAACTTGTCTGCTGACCTATTTGGTAACATATTGTGTCATTACCAGTTGTATTATTTTGTCAAAACTATTATTAATCTTTTTGCTAAATTAATATTAATATTTGGTTACTTTCTGTTGTAAAATTGATGTTAAACTGCAATAAAAACGTATTATTTTATTGTTTGGATACTTTATATTAGTTTTGTTTGATACCACCCATTTGGGTATCTATCCCATACCAAGTATTTACAGGGGCAGTATTAGAGATGATACTGATACTTCAATTCATCAATATCATTAAATGATTGCACTTTTAATCAGAATTATAATCAGACAAAAACAGGATAGCTGTAACAATATCTATTAAAAATTCCCTTTTATTACAAACAATATTTTGAGCAAAATAAATTCAAAAGTGTTATATGACCATCAGCAAAAAATACAATCGGCTGTTATTTCCTGGTTCGTAGTCAATAACGAATACGATTTTGTGATAATGAAAAAAATCCATCTAATCATTATAGTATCGACCATATATTGTTACTATACTTATCGTTACTGTTATTTGTATTGATCTGCCCACCCCTGTCTACATCCAAGATCACTAGCTTAGTACTTAGCATAGCTTCTTGTATCTTCCTACGGTGTGTAATGTAGCATGTTTAGCTATTCCTCATTCTTCAGTGATAATAAGCTTGCAAAAACGAAGTTTATTTGCTGTCATGTAGGCAAGGAAACTCAAACTGTGGTACACGTACCACTCGATGGAGCCCACCTTACCACCGTTTGAGAATATATACAAATTTGTGAAGGAGATAGTAGTCACACAGTAATGACTATAATCATTATAGCTCTACAATAGAAATACAAATCTTGATCATGTATAACAATAGTCACCTCTATTATCAATATTACGTTTGCTTTAAATGTAACAATACATACATATATACTTGGTTTACAAAAGAAAGAAGAGTAAGAGGCAGGGAAAAAAGATGAGCAGAATATATTAACCTTTTACATTGTTATGGTAGCATAGTTTAAGCTTTAGCAACGTGCCGTTAACCTGTTATTTTTGACAGCCCTATTTAAAACACAATCCAAATTTGCATAGTTTTGAAAAATATGTTTCTCTTTATTTTTCTCAAGCGGCCGGGCCTCCCTTTAAGTCTTCTGGTGTCACCTGGGGGGAAAACCTCTCACAGTTTGAAAATTGCTGGCCCAGCCCAGACCCCGATTGATTAAAGATTTCATTGAAGTGTCCTATACTTGTATTACTGTGGTGTTGTAGTGTGAACACACGGACATAACACACAGAGTCAAAAACAAACATGCACACGCTGTGAGGCAGCCTACTGATTTATTTGTGTTGACTGAGGCTCAGGAGGAGACGCTCAGGCAAGAAAGACGTAGTGAGAGGCCATGGGGTGCGCGTGTGTGTGTTGGTGTGTGTCAGCGCGAACGGTCAATCATTCTGGACATTGCTCTTGTGTCTATTTATTTTGGATGATGACGTGTGGTAACTCGGCGTTAAGAGAAATATATTTTTTTTGTATGTTTGTACAATTTTAGAGGCAATAGTCGGTATGATCTTTTTATGCGAAAATAGTTGTAGGGTGTTGTTGACGTGCATGTGGCGGATGAGTGTCACACAGCCTGATTAATACACACAGCCAGGGGACCCAATAACACGACTGTAAAGCAAAGGCTGGAGGACTCTTCCAAATGACCCATCTGGTGCCTATTCGCCCTCAGTGACTGTGTGTGGAGATGGCCAGCATAAAAAAAAAACATGTGTCAACATGTTCTAATTGAGCCGTATCATTCCTTGCTTGCTCAGGGCTCATCGAGGGTTTTTTTTCAGGGTTCGAAACAGGTTCTTGGATTTGAGGGCGATATGACGCCACCTTGTCATGTTCAAACATGTTTCTGTACTAGCACTTATATGCTTGCATGCTAATGAGTTTAGGGAGTGAAAGTACACACCCACACAGCATTGATATATACAGTATATATATATATACATATATATATATATATATATATATATATATATATATATATATATATATATATATATATATATATATATATATATATCCATCCATCCATCCATCCATCTTCTTCCGCTTATCTGAGGTCGGGTCGCGGGGGCAGCAGCCTAAGCAGGGAAGCCCAGACTTCCCTCTCCCCAGCCACTTCGTCTAGCTCTTCCCGGGGGATCCCGAGGCGTTCCCAGGCCAGCCGGGAGACATAGTCTTCCCAACGTGTCCTGGGTCTTCCCCGTGGCCTCCTACCGGTTGGACGTGCCCTAAACACCTCCCTCGGGAGGCGTTCGGGTGGCATCCTGACCAGATGCCCGAACCACCTCATCTGGCTCCTCTCGATGTGGAGGAGCAGCGGCTTTACTTTGAGTTCCTCCCGGATGACAGAGCTTCTCACCCTATCTCTAAGGGAGAGCCCCGCCACACGGCGGAGGAAACTCATTTCGGCCGCTTGTACCCGTGATCTTATCCTTTCGGTCATGACCCAAAGCTCATGACCATAGGTGAGGATGGGAAAGTAGATCGACCGGTAAATTGAGAGCTTTGCCTTCCGGCTCAGCTCCTTCTTCCCCACAACAGATCGGTACAACGTCCGCATTACTGAAGACGCCGCACCAATCCGCCTGTCGATCTCACGATCCACTCTTCCCCCACTCGTGAACAAGACTCCTAGGTACTTGAACTCCTCCACTTGGGGCAGGGTCTCCTCCCCAACCCAGAGATGGCACTCCACCCTTTTCCGGGAGAAAACCATGGACTCGGATTTGGAGGTGCTGATTCTCATTCTGGCCGCTTCACACTCGGCTGCGAACCGATCCAGTGAGAGCTGAAGACCCCGGCCAGATGAAGCCAACAAGACCACATCGTCTGCAAAAAGCAGAGACCTAATCCCGCGGATATATATATATATATATATATATATATATATATATATATATATATATATATATATATATAAATATATGTATGTATGTTTTCTTTATTATATTTTTAATATGTATACAAATATACATACAAGACAATACTGTACACATGTCTTAGGCCCCAAGTAACTTAAACCAAATGTTTTCACAGCAGTCATTGTGACTCAGTAAGACCGACTCAGTAAATACTAGGACGAGTACAACTAGCATGATGACACACAAAATACAAAACACAGAGGTACACGGACCAAGGTAGAGTACATTATGCTTTGATTAGGGTCTGGATAAGAGGCCTATACAGGAATATTCTTTTACAGATTGAGTCACTATGGCTTTAATGCAGGGCTATTCAACTGGCGTCCCAAAGGCGAAATGACACCATACCGCCCACCAAAATCCATTCAAAAACTTTTTTGCTGCAAATTCCTAAAAACACTTTGCCAGATCCTTGCATTGACATTTTGCAGTCCAAACTTGTGATTTGCATAACTGAGGTGTTCCTCAAGTCACCCATTTAGATTTTTTTTTTTTTGTATTGTGATTTATATAAGCAAGTTGTTGCTGCAGCTTATTTACTTCAGATGCAGCCAGAAATCATTTGTTCAACTTCTTTAGTTACACTAGGGTTTTTCCTCAAGATTCAATTTCAGGTCTTGGTTTTTTAAATTACGTTTTATTTCATTTACAAAATCACACAGAATATTAAACAGTTTAATAGGGGATAGTGCATGTGCCTCACAATATGAAGGTCCTGAGTTGTCTTGGGTTCAATTCCGGGCGGGGGATCTTTCTGTGTGGGGTTTGCATGTCCTTCCCGTGACTGTGTGGGTTCCCTCCGGGTACTCCGGCTTCCTCCCACCTCCAAAGACATGCACCTGGGGATAGGTTGATTGGCAACACTAAATTGGCCCTAGTGTGTGAATGTGAGTGTGAATGTTGTCTCTCTATCTGCGTTGGCCCTGTGATGAGGTGGCGACTTGTCCAGGGTGTACACCGCCTTCCGCCCGATTGTAGCTGAGATAGGTTCCAGCGACACCGAAGGGAATAAGCGGTAAAAAATGGATGGATGGATGTATGTATAGAACAATCACAACTCTTAACCTATCCAAGTCCCACAACATTTCAAAAAGTATTCCGCGGAGCAATTAAGACAATTACAACACAAAAAAACCCTCAAAACTACACAACAGTGTCAATAATACTAATATCACTAACATCGATAACAATAATTAAAGCAACAAAAAAAATCACAGCCATTACTAAAATAAAACAATAATATTGTCACAATAGCTTACACGTGCATTGTATCTCATTAGTTTGACAACCACAATTAACACACAATGAAAACAATGAACAAGAGGTTATATTTTAGGTTAATGTAATCGTAAAAAAATATTCCGAGGTATGACTCATTATTATCCAATCTAAAAAATGTTTTGATCTACTGATATCATCTCCATGGCTCGTGTATATCAGTCCATTGACAAGAATGCATTTATATTCTTTGACACATTACTAAATTGATGTTAATACTTAAGAAAGTGATTGCTTCTTTAGTGGTTTTAGATAACAAATTATTTATTCTCTGACATTGTTTGTTTAATTTATATAGTTATTCTAGTGGTGTTCCTCAAGGTACCATTTCAGGTCCATTATTTGGGCTATTCAATGGGTGGTTCAAAAAACATGTGAGAGACTAATATATTTTTGCACCATGTTCTCAAAATCATATGGGTGATCTTTGACTAGCTTTTTTGCAGAAGATCCTTTAAAATAGCAGAGCGGTCCTATAACTCTGAAAAAATAAATAGTCCAAACTCAAATGTCTACTGTTAAGGACGCTGGTCCTCCAGGATATACAGTACAACATAACACTAATAGTAGTGCTCAGCTTTCTGGAAATATGGCCTCCAAAACTATTGAGTTGTATATCACTGCTTTAAAGGAATGGTCTTTCCCAGGTGTGTCCAATTTACGGTCCGCTAGCTCACACAATATGTCATGAGTTTAACCAAATATTGCATCGCGGAGTGCTTCCAGTTTGATCTTAGATAACAGGCGGTTTCTGAAGGCTACATATTTGCTGCCGTACTGGGGACAATGTAAGTAAATCATATCAATGACCCTTGAAAGCCCTTTGAAGTAATAGCACATTTACTTTTATGACATGATCCAAACAACCTTCCCTAGTCATGGTGCAAAAAAAGAAAAATGCAACACACATGGTCACTGAACATTGTGGATCTTAGTAAAATCATCCAAACACCGTAAACAAATCAAAAAGTTCACCCATTTAAGTCCATTAGAGTGCATAATGGGGAACATGTAAAACACTCTCTCCACACGTATCCATGTTTGGCACATTTTAGCTGCTTAATGTTTGATTGATTACATAACTTTAAGAAGGCCATCATTGAAGTAAGCAGGGTAGGAGTCAAACTTTTATATGATGTTAATATCAATCAATCAATCAATCAATGTTTACTTATATAGCCCTAAATCACTAGTGTCTCAAAGGGCTGCACAAACCACTACGACATCCTCGGTAGGCCCACATAAGGGCAAGGAAAACTCACACCCAGTGGGACGTCGGTGACAATGACGACTATGAGAACCTTGGAGAGGAGGAAAGCAATGGATGTCGAGCGGGTTAACATGATATTGTGAAAGTTCAATCCATAATGGATCCAACACAGTCGCAAGAGTCCAGTCCAAAGCGGATCCAACACAGCAGCGAGAGTCCCGTTCACAGCGGAGCCAGCAGGAAACCATCCCAAGCGGAGGCGGATCAGCAGCGCAGAGATGTCCCCAGCCGATACACAGGCGAGCAGTACATGGCCACCGGATCGGACAAGGGAGAGTGGGACATAGGAGAAAAAGAAAAGAAACGGCAGATCAACTGGTCTAAAAAGGGAGCCTATTTAAAGGCCAGAGTATACAAATGAGTTTTAAGGTGAGACTTAAGTGTTTCTACTGAGGTGGCATCTCAAACTTTTACCGGGAGGGCATTCCAGAGTATTGGAGCCCGAAATGAAAACGCTCTATATTAATATCCAATTATATTCATTATATATCCATTATATCAAATATATATCCATCATACTAATATAATATGTACATGTATTTGGCCCCCAGCCAAATTTGTTTTAGTCCAATGCGGTCCCCAAGTCAAAAAGTTTGAACACCCCTGGTCTATCCTTTATAATCATAATGACACCACCATGTTTGTCATTTTCCAAACACACTGTAGTTATTTTCAAAGTTTGTTAATAAGTCAACTTTGGTGGAGGTCTGCATTCCAATTTGTGGCGTTCTCCATATGTGGTCATCAAAGTATTGCTTCAACAACATCTAATTGTAGCCTAAGGCTTTTTAGTTACACTATCACGTAAACTCCTCAGTGATCTAAGTGATGTCAGAGTTCATGATTTCAAAGTTGTTTGGCTCCTGAGAGTAGCTGATAGCCCGGATAGCTGTGAACCCGTGACTCCTTTACGGGTCTTTGGCATTGTATTCATTCGTTCATGCCCCAGGAATGTGGTGAAGGTATCAAGTAAGAGTGGATCAATGTCTTGACAGTGAAGCATGGAGGGAAAGAATGATGGTTGCACAGGCAGAATGAATTGGCAGGGGAGGGAAGAACATGTCTCGGGTAAACCGTTCATTGATGCTCTTGTGAGTGATGAATGACAACAACCGGGTAATCCTCTATCTTGTCCTGTTAGCGGCCTCCTCTCATCTGTTCAATTGTGTGCTTGACTCCAAGTGAACATCAAAATACATACAAACATGGCATAGAGAAAAGTAGACGTGACTATCAGTAAAAATGGGTAGATTTACTTCAGTTGCGATATCCTACTGCAGTTATCCCTAGATTTTGATTTTGACCACCAGGGGGAGGCTATAAATAACCCATCCATCCATCCATTTTCTACCGCTTATTCCCTTTCGGAGTGGTGGGGGGCGCTGGTGCCTATCTCAGCTACAATCGGGCGGAAGGCAGGGTACACCCTGGACAAGTCGCCACCTCATCGCAGGGCCAACACAGATAGACAGACAACATTCACACTCACATTCACACACTAGGGCCAATTTAGTGTTGCCAATCAACCTATCCCCAGGTGCATGTCTTTGGAAGTGGGAGGAAGCCGGAGTACCCGGAGGGAACACACGCATTCACAGGGAGAACCTGGATTTGAACCCAGGACTGCAGGAACTTCGTATTGTGAGGCAGACGCACTAACCCCTCTTCCACCGTGGAGCCCGGCTATAAATAACTTGTGTGCACATTATAGCCTGTAATGGAGACATATTTGGTAACATACAGGTGAAACAAAAAAAATGTGACTATCCAGCAAAGGTTTGTTCAGTCCAGCAGATGGATTCATAAGGTGAATATAATAAATGGCATAGGTTCATAACAAGCAACTCAGGATATTATTTTGATATAATTTTGATGATTATGAGTTACAGTTTATTAAAACCTCGAATTGAAAATCTCAAAATTTGGAGTTTTCACAAATGAAGGCTTGGCATATCTCACTTTACATGTAAGGACTTTATATCACATTAGTTTTACATTTGAATTTCTTACATGAATGGACTTTTTGCGATATTCTGAATTTTTCAGTTATCTGCCAACTGAAATCAAAAGACTACCGTACACCTTATTATTAGGGATGTAACGATTCGTTTTACAATTAAATTTGATATTTGTGGTTGCCTATAAGATTCAGGAACAATGGGTTTTTTTTTTTTTTTTTGAGCGATTCCATCCGAAACAATTCAGTGAGTTGAGGAAGTTTTTAATTTAGTTCTTTGAAAATTATTCCATAAAAAGTACAGTTTAAATCTGGTCTAAAAACATTATACAAATAATAGTTCTACTAAGACTAAGATGCAGTGTATGCATTGTTGTTCCAATGTACGGTACAATTTTTTGATCCATCCATCCATCCATCCATCCATCTTCTTCCACTTATCCGAGGTCGGGTCGTGGGGGCAACAGCCTAAGCAGGGAAACTCAGACTTCCCTTTCCCCAGCCACTTCGTCTAGCTCTTCCCGGGGGATCCCGAGGTGTTCCCAGGCCAGCCGGGAGACATAGTCTTCCCAACGTGTCCTGGGTCTTCCCCGTGGCCTCCTACCGGTTGGACGTGCCCTAAACACCTCCCTAGGGAGGCGTTCGGGTGGCATCCTGACCAGATGCCCGAACCACCTCATCTGGCTCCTCTCGATGTGGAGGAGCAGCGGCTTTACTTTGAGTTCCTCCCGGATGGCAGAGCTTCTCACCCTATCTCTAAGGGAGAGCCCCGCCACACGGCGGAGGAAACTCATTTCGGCCGCTTGTACCCGTGATCTTATCCTTTCGGTCATGACCCAAAGCTCATGACCATAGGTGAGGATGGGAACGTAGATCGACCGGTAAATTGAGAGCTTTGCCTTCCAGCTCAGCTCCGTCTTCACCACAACGGATCGGTACAACGTCCGCATTACTGAAGACGCCGCACCGATCCGCCTATCGATCTCACGATCCACTCTTCCCTCACTCGTGAACAAGACTCCTAGGTACTTGAACTCCTCCACTTGTGGCAGGGTCTCCTTTCCAATCCCGGAGACGGCATTCCACCCTTTTCCGGGCGAGAACCATGGACTCGGACTTGGAGGTGCTGATTCTCATTCCGGTCGCTTCACACTCGGCTGCAAACCGATCCAGTGAGAGCTGAAGATCCCGGTCAGATGAAGCCATCAGGACCACATCATCTGCAAAAAGCAGAGACCTAATCCTGCGGTCACCAAACCGGAACCCCTCAACGCCTTGACTGCGCCTAGAAATTCTGTCCATAAAAGTTATGAACAGAATCGGTGACAAAGGACAGCCTTGGCGGAGTCCAACCCTCACTGGAAATGTGTTCGACTTACTGCCGGCAATGCGGACCAAGCTCTGGCACTGATCATACAGGGAGCGGACCACCACAATAAGACAGTCCGATACCCTATACTCTCTGAGCACTCCCCACAGGACTTCCCGAGGGACATGGTCGAATGCCTTCTCCAAGTCCACAAAGCACATGTAGACTGGTTGGGCAAACTCCCATGGACCCTCAAGACCCCTGCCGAGAGTATAGAGCTGGTCCACAGTTCCACGACCAGGACAAAAACCACACTGTTCCTCCTAAATCCGAGGTTCGACTATCCGGCGTAGCCTCCTCTCCAGTATACCTGAACAAACCTTACCGGGAAGGCTGAGGAGTGTGATCCACGATAGTTGGAACACACCCTCCGGTCCCCCTTCTTAAAGAGAGGAACCACCACCCCGGTCTGCCAATCCAGAGGTACCGCCCCCGATGTCCACGCGATGCTGCAGAGTCTTGTCAACCAAGACAGCCCCACAGCATCCAGAGCCTCAAGGAACTCGGGGCGGGTCTCGTCCACCCCAGGGGCCTTGCCACCGAGGAGCTTTTTAACTACCTCAGCGACCTCAGCCCCAGAAATAGGAGAGTCCACCACAGATACCCCAGGCACTGCTTCCTCATAGGAAGACGTGTTGGTGGGATTGAGGAGGTCTTCGAAGTATTCCTTCCACCTATCCACAACATCCGCAGTTGAGGTCAGCAGAACACCATCCGCACCATACACGGTGTTGATAGTGCACTGCTTCCCCTTCCTGAGGCGGCGGACGGTGGTCCAGAATCGCTTCGAAGCCGTCCGGAAGTCGTTTTCCATGGCTTCCCCGAACTCCTCCCATGCCCGAGTTTTTGCCTCAGTGACCGCTGAAGCCGCACACCGCATTGCCTGTCGGTACCTGTCCACTGCCTCCGGAGTCCTATGAGCCAAAAGGACCCAATAGGACTTCTTTTTCAGCTTGACGGCATCCCTCACCGCTGGTGTCCACCAAGGGGTTTTAGGATTGCCGCCCCAACAGGCACCAACTACCTTGCGGACACAGCTCCGATCAGCCGCATCGACAATAGAGGTGCGGAACATGGTCCACTCGGACTCAATGTCCAGCACCTCCCTCGTGACATGTTCAAAGTTCTTCCAGAGGTGGGAATTGAAACTTTCTCAGACAGGAGACTCTGCCAGACGTTCCCAGCAGAACCTCACAATGCGTTTGGGACTGCCAGGTCGGTCCGGCATCCTCCCCCACCATCGCAGCCAACTCACCACCAGGTGGTGATCGGTAGAAAGCTCTGCCCCTCTCTTCACCCGAGTGTCCAAAACATAAGGCCGCAAATACGATGACACAACTACAAAGTCGATCATGGAACTGCGGCTTAGGGTGTCTTGTAATGGACAAATTGTGACGAGCACAAAAGTCCAATAACAAAACACCACTCAGGTTCAGATCCGGGCGGCCATTCTTCCCAATCACGCCTCTCCAGGTTTCACTGTTGTTGCCAACATGAGCTTTGAAGTCCCCCAGTAGGACAAGGGAATCACCCGGGGGAGCACTTTCCAGTACTCCCTCGAGTGTACCCAAAAAGGGTGGGTACTCTGAACTGCTGTTTGGTGCGTAAGCACAAACAACAGTCAGGATCCGTCCCCCCCCCGAAGGCGGAGGGAGGCTACCCTTTCGTCCACTGGGTTGAACTCCAACGTGCAGGCTTTAAGCCGGGGGGAAACCAGAATTGCCACCCCAGCCCGTCGCCTCTCACTGTCGGCAACGCCAGAGTGGAAGAGAGTCCAGTCCCTCTCGAGAGAAGTGGTTCCAGAGCCCTTGCTGTGCGTCGAAGTGAGTCCGACTATATCCAACCGGAACTTCTCCACTTTGCCCACTAGCTCAGGCTCTTACACCCCCAGTGAGGTGACGTTCCACGTCCCAAGAGCTAGCTTCTGTAGCTGAGGATCGGACCGCCAAGTGCCCTGCCTTCGGCTGCCGCCCAGCTCACATCGCACCCGACCTCTATGGCCCCTGCTATGGGTGGTGAGCCCATTGGAGGGGTGACCCACGTTGCCTCTTCGGGCTGTGCCCGGCCGGGTCCCATGGGAACAGGCCCGGCCACCAGGCGCTCGCCATCGTGCCCCACCTCGGGGCCTGGCTCCAGAGGGGGGCCCCGGTGACCCGCGTCCGGGCGAGGGAAATCTGGGTCCATGTTTTATCTTCTTCATAGAGGTCTTCGAGCTGCTCTTTGTCTGATCCCTCACCTAGAACCTGTTTGCCTTGGGAGACCCTACCAGGGGGCATAAAGCCCCCGGAAAACATAGCTCCTAGGATCATTGGGACACGCAAACTCCTGTACCACGATAAGGTGGCAGCTCAGTTTGTGTTTTTTGATCAAATCAAATAAAAACTTGTTTCGAGTTATCTCTGCTATTTGTATTCAATGGTTTCTTTAAAGGCGGAAAATTGTAAATCAATTTTTTTTGTGTAAAAATCTGAAATAGTATCTTTAAGCCATATCACCAAGGCCTACTCCAAATACTCGCTAAATATAAGCTAAAGTCTCTGTTCGACCAGGAGAATTTTAGGTGTATTACAAGCTACATTCTAACAAAACGGAAACTCTGATCATTGCTCCCGATAAAAAGATCCCTCTGATTAAGAACCTTGGTGCTCTGGGCGCATCTGTTAAAACCAGCCTCAGAAACTTTGGGGTTGTGTTCGATCAGTCAATGTCTTTGGAGGGTCACTGTCGTCAACTGACACAAAAACTGCTTTTGTCACCTGAGAAATATCTCTAAAGTGAGAAATATGTTGTCAAAATCTGATCTCGAAATGACCATTCACACGCGGAGACTATTGCAGTTCTCTTTTCAACACGTCAACGCTGAAGATACTACAGACTGTACAGAATGCGGCTGCCAGACTTTGGAACGGTGCACCCGGAATAGCCCACATTACCCCCATTCTAATCCAGTCTTCATTGGCTTCCAGTCAAATTCTGCATTGAGTTTAACATTTTAGTTCTAACTTTCTGTGCGTTACATGGTAGGATCCCGCAGTACATCACTGATCTGTTGTGCCCCCACACTTCAGGCCAGGGTCTCTTAAATATTCCAAAAAAACATTGTAAAACTCAGAGACCTGACATTCCAGGCTGCAGCCCCCAGACTCTGGAATAACTTGCAGCAGTCCCGCCGCGAGCTTGACTGTGTTGACACTTTTAAAAACCATTTCAAGACTTTTCTTTTTAGTAAATTCTTGTTAATGAACCTTTTAACTATCTTTTTTAATCCACTTTTTTTTTTTTTTTTTTTAATTTTTAAGATGTTGCCCTTGTTTTAATTGAATTGTTGTTTTAATTCACCAATGCTTTGTGATTTTATCTGTGAAAAGCCCTTTCTAAATACAATGGATGTACTTACACTCAGTCCCGGTATAATGTGTTTTATGAGCTGGGGAAACTGCAAAGATGGTGGCACCAAATTTACTTTGTCACTTTGTTTTTACATAACCAATTTAATCGTTTACCCCAATGTTGCTGATCTGACAATATCGCTACATCATTTAGAGATAAAAATGACTTCCATCTTTTGAGTAGACATGCTTTGTGTCAAATCAGAGCTCACATTGGTCACATAAATGTAGTTTGGGGGAGAAGAAACCCAAGAGAATGAAAAAAAAAACAGAGGTAGAATAAGAAGCATACACGATCAAGCCTTCATTCTCCACCTCACTTGCTGTAGCGTTCTATTAGTTTTTCTTCCAGGCATTTTATGTGTACCAAAGGAGATTACTGTGGTCCAGCAGGAAGAAGCATTAATCTCACAGGGTTGTTGGACTGAGTATATTAATCCAAACACCCGGCAGGTCGTGATGTTCATACCTGTACCTCACTAGGGGCTCTCGCTGACTTCATCTTGGTGCAACTTTGCTAGCAAATATAAATAATAACCTATTGACCAAAGCTCAAGTACAATTATGACTTTTTATGTATGTGTAATTATTTGTTACTATAAAACTACAGCACAGGTTTTTTTGTTTTTTTTTGCACGAATTTGCTTAATCTCCTTCCTGAATCTCTGCACACAAAAAGGTAAACGTATGGCAAAACACAATTATTATTTTTTTTGACAAATACACTGCATTGTCGGATTGACTTTCAATCAATGTTTATTTATATAGCCCCAAATCACAAATGTCTCAAAGGACTGCACAAATCATTACGACTACAACATCCTCGGAAGAACCCACAAAAGGGCAAGGAAAACTCACACCCAGTGGGCAGGGAGAATTCACATCCAGTGGGACGCCAGTGACAATGCTGACTATGAGAAACCTTGGAGAGGACCTCAGATGTGGGCAACCCCCCCACTCTAGGGGACCGAAAGCAATGGATGTCGAGCGGGTCCAACATGATACTGTGAAAGTTCAATCCATAGTGACTCCAACACAGCCGCGAGAGTTCAGTTCAAGCGGATCCAAGACAGCAGCGAGAGTCCCGTCCACAGGAGACCATCTCAAGCGGAGGTGGATCAGCAGCGTAGAGATGTCCCCAACCGATACAGGCGAGCGGTCCATCCTGAGTCCCGACGAGCGTTCCATCCTGGGTCTCGACTCTGGACAGCCAGTACTTCATCCATGGTCATCGGACCGGACCCCCTCCACAAGGGAGGGGGGGACATAGGAGAAAGAAAAGAAGCGGCAGATCAACTGGTCTAAAAAGGAGGTCTATTTAAAGGCTAGAGTATACAGATGAGTTTTAAGGTGAGACTTAAATGCTTCTACTGAGGTGGCATCTCAAACTGTTACCGGGAGGGCATTCCAGAGTACTGGAGCCCGAACGGAAAACGCTCTATAGCCCGCAGACTTGAACATTTTACAAAAGGTTTCTAGAAATATTGACGCCACGGACCAAGCAACTAATTGCTTTTAGGTCATTGACCATGTGTCTAATAATAAGACAACTTTTGGGGTCTGGATTAGTTTTTGCCTTGTCTCTCACTTAAAAAGGGAGCGAAGAATGCGTAAAGAATGGTGTTTCCTCGACGTGAATACCTGACAAGTCCGAAAGAGAAAGAGATAATATTGTATTGTCTGCTCACAGATGCTACCCGGTAGTTGTTTGAACACGCTACAGCAAGTCCTCACACGAATGAGGCAAAATGTCATCCAAACCTCTGTATGCTAGAATTTCTTCTTTTGAGCACAGTCCCATAGGGGGCGCCATAAATATGCCGACAACATGTGTGCAGTAGTAACCTTTGGCCCAGTACCTCAAATACACCTGTATCTCAAATCCGTGTCGCACATTAAAATTAATTTAAATCAATTTAATCTGTGCTTACCCTTGCCCACAAAAGGCCACCATTTTAACAGTAAGTGACTTAAAAAGAAAATCTCTTTTAGATTAGATGAAATATTGTACAAACAAAATTAATAGAATGTACTACAAATAACAAAAGTTTTTAAAACAGAAAAAAGTCACAAGCTCTGAAGCACTGGGTAATGACTCAGGTTGTTAGCAATATGCTGGTGCAACCGAACATTTCTGACGTCGGTTACAGTCCCTTCAATCCATAAGATCCTCATGTTCATTGAGTGTAGACACATGAATGCTCCGAACTAGAAATCAGTTGACGGTTTGTCTTTAAAACCGCACGTGAGCCAAGGTTGTCTGTGAAAAGAGTCACTTGCTTGTTACGTTAGTTACGTAACCGGAAACAAAAATAGAAAAAACAAAAAGGCAAGAGTCACGGCTGCCCGCAAAATATTTACCCCTAATTTCCACAAATACGTAACGTCCACACCGCCGACTCACAATATTCAATCAATCAATCAATCAATGTTTACTTATATAGCCCTAAATCACTAGTGTCTCAAAGGGCTGCACAAACCACTACGACATCCTCGGTAGGCCCACATAAGGGCAAGGAAAACTCACACACAGTGGGACGTCGGTGACAATGATGACTATGAGAACCTTGGAGAGGAGGAAAGCAATGGATGTCGAGCGGGTCTAACATGATACTGTGAAAGTTCAATCCATAATGGATCCAACACAGTCGCGAGAGTCCAGTCCAAAGCGGATCCAACACAGCAGCGAGAGTCCCGTTCACAGCGGAGCCAGCAGGAAACCATCCCAAGCGGATGCGGATCAGCAGCGCAGAGATGTCCCCAGCCGATACACAGGCAAGCAGTACATGGCCACCGGATCGGACCGGACCCCCTCCACAAGGGAGAGTGGGACATAGGAGAAAAAGAAAAGAAACGGCAGATCAACTGGTCTAAAAAGGGAGTCTATTTAAAGGCTAGAGTATACAAATGAGTTTTAAGGTGAGACTTAAATGCTTCTACTGAGGTGGCATCTCAAACTGTTACCGGGAGGGCATTCCAGAGTACTGGAGCCCGAAATGAAAACGCTCTATAGCCCGCAGACTTTTTTTGGGCTTTGGGAATCACTAATAAGCCGGAGTCCTTTGAACGCAGATTTCTTGCCGGGACATATGGTACAATACAATCGGCAAGATAGGATGGAGCTAGACCGTGAAGTATTTTATACGTAAGTAGTAAAACCTTAAAGTCACATCTTAAGTGCACAGGAAGCCAGTGCAGGTGAGCCAGTACAGGAGTAATGTGATCAAACTTTCTATATTCCTGCAGGCGGAACACAAAATGAATGAATGAAGCATTCGTACACGGAGGCATATTTGGCTCCACCTAAAAGTTTGTAAATCAAAAAGTCTGTAAATAAAAGGGTTCGTAAATCGGTTTGTAAGTTGAGGTACCACTGTACGACTTAGTCTGTGTTTAAAGCTCAATTGCTTTGACTTCTATGTTGTGTAGTAAAAACCTAACCCTGTTTTTTTTTTTCTCCTCAGGTTATATTTGAAGCAGATATTTCGGACAGGAAAGCCGGCTTCATCGTTATAGATGACATTCAGGTGCTCAGCTACCCATGCGGTGAGTCATTAGCATTCCAGCAATTAGTCCTAGTTCGCTGAGTAGGCGATTATAGCTCTGGCCACTAATTAGACCCAACCGGGGATGGTTTTTGTCGCAGTTGACTGGCCAGATAAGTGGTAATGACGAGAAGGTGACTCAAAGATGGGGAGGGGAAGGGACAAGTTGTAGTAGGTAAACAACATAACTAAAACAGAAGCAAAGAGTGTGAGATGGGAGAAGAGAGAAACGTGGGGGGATGGGGGTCGGAGAGAGCGAAGCGGGAAATGAAACGGTATTAGGTCAGTCATGGAGAGAGGAGATTCTGACCACTCAGCTCTCTTTCAAACAGACACACACACTCACACAACACACACACACACACACACACACACACACGCGCGCGCGCGCGCAGTGAACAGTAGCTGTCTTGTCTTGCGCTGACAGCAAAGTGATGAGGGTTGCGATCCTTTTTAAATTCACGTTACGTTCCAAAGCCCTTTCTCTCCTCCGTGTTTCCGCACCGCCAGAGGCCTCTTCCTGAAACTCTGGCGCGTGCGAGTTCATCTGAAGCCCGTGGACAGGCGTCCGGAGGGTGCAAACATACCGCAATGAAAGCAATTAAATTCCCGTTCGGCCGGCCATCTAGTAGCAGCAGTGCCACTTTTTTTGTTTAGCCTGATCTGACTCCTGATAGGTTTCTATTGATTTTAAGTCATAAAGCTATGATGCATACATCCCAATTAGAAGTTGTCAAAAATGTCTGAGATTAGTTAAGTGACCTGGAAGTGGGTCTGAATGTTAAGAGAGGAGAAACTGAATAGAAAGCGGCAAGTATAACTTCCACAGTGGAAGCATTCATTCTCACAGCTGCATTTGTGGACACACAGGTTTGTGTGTGCGCTTCTTTCACTGTGTGTGTGTTTTCAGCTGCTATCTATGATTGCAATCACATCCCTGGAATAAAAATAGCCACGCTGCGTCTTCGAGGGTCGAGAAGGCTTATTCCATACCTTAGCGTTGTGTTTAAGTGTTGGAAGCTGTGACATTGCGACAGTGACGTTAGCAGCCAGTGGCAACGTTTGGATTTAGTTTAATCTGACTCCTCTAAAATCTAATCGTAGTAATGGACAA
This sequence comes from Nerophis ophidion, assembly GCF_033978795.1. Taxonomy (NCBI): domain Eukaryota; kingdom Metazoa; phylum Chordata; class Actinopteri; order Syngnathiformes; family Syngnathidae; genus Nerophis; species Nerophis ophidion. Next base: position 30,393,302 of record NC_084634.1, read on the forward strand.
CATATCGCTGCGGGTTACAAAAATGTCCGTCCCAAAATTGGGGTTATTCCCTTTGAATGCACACGGGTATAAACTGTAATCGGAATGTAACGATAAACGGTATAATGATGAATCGCGGTGAAACTTACCAAGTTCTTATTAAAATGATCGTAAAACCGTGATTGATAACACTTTAATAAACCTACAGACCTAAGCTAGTGCTAGATAACATGCAAACAAGAGACATTAAGATCTTTCTCCATTAAAGCTTTAACAAAAAAAAAAATTAAAAACATTAACATCATACAGTTTAAAGTAATCAATCAATCAATCAATGTTTACTTATATAGCCCTAAATCACTAGTGTCTCAAAGGGCTGCACAAACCACTACGACATCCTCGGTAGGCCCACATAAGGGCAAGGAAAACTCACACCCAGTGGGACATCGGTGACAATAATGACCCAGTGGGACGTCGGTGACAATGATGACTATGAGAACCTTGGAGAGGAGGAAAGCAATGGATGTCGAGCGGGTCTAACATGATACTGTGAAAGTTCAATCCATAATGGATCCAACACAGTCGCGAGAGTCCAGTCCAAAGCGGATCCAACACAGCAGCGAGAGTCCCGTTCACAGCGGAGCCAGCAGGAAACCATCCCAAGCGGAGGCGGATCAGCAGCGCAGAGATGTCCCCAGCCGATACACAGGCAAGCAGTACATGGCCACCGGATCGGACCGGATCCCCTCCACAAGGGAGAGTGGGACATAGAAGAAAAAGAAAAGAAACGGCAGATCAACTGGTCTAAAAAGGGAGTCTGGAGAGTAGGGAGTAAGAGTAATCATTTCTGAAAAAAATCGTGCTGCTTGCGGTCTGTGCCTTTTAATCAAGTATATTAGTAAATAAAACCCCGGAAGACAAAGTAATTTGTCTTCGTGGTGGTCAACCCCTCCAGATAAAAATCACAGGATTTAGAGAAAGGAGAGGTGAACAGAACCCACAAAGGAGCCTCCTCATTGGCTGACGCGATATATTAAGAAGCGTGTGCACGGTGCGAATGTTAGTCCAGCGCATTCGAGTTGGAGAGGACATTGCGGGTCAGTCTTGGACTAACTTTTGACGTGCAACATTGATTCTCAAAGCAAAAAAACGGACGTGACGCACACAACACAAGTTTTTTCTTTAGCATTGGAAAAAACACTAAATCTTTTACAAATTGAAAGGTTTGAAGATAAACATATATAAACACTCAGCTAAAAATAATATGGCTCTTAAGTGGCCAGAAAAATATATTAATATATAACATATTTCTTTTGCCCCAAAAATATATTGCGTGGCTATTTAAATAGTTTTATTTTTATCAAATAAAACTTGGTCATAAGTGTCTTCAAGTACTGTTTGAGCACAATCAACAATGCCATGATGATAACTGTAGTCATTTTGGTCACCAAAACCCCGGCATAAAATTTTTTCATAATGTTCCATCCCTACTATAAACTTTACCACCAGGTGCATATTCCTATAAATCTGTTTATTTTCTTCAGATAAATCCCCTCATTTCCTGCGTCTTGGGGATGTGGAGGTGAACGCTGGTCAGAACGCCACTTTTCAGTGCATCGCCACCGGACGAGATACATCCAACAATAAACTCTGGCTCCAGGTAAAGACACACACACACGCACACATACACACACACTGAGGTGCTTGAAACATCCATACAGTGACTTAACACACCCAATGTATTGAAACTAAATGTATTGCCTCTTAAAGAGGAACTGCACTTTTTGTGGAATCACACAATCCTTATTTAAAACAAGTACACGTGTTTTCTTTTTTTCATGCATTCTAACTTGTAAATAAACGCTAGCAAAAGTCATCTACAGATAATGGGTAATGAGAGTCATGACGTTATTGCGTGTATTGCTGCCATTAAGGACTCTAAAATACATCCAAACACTGCCAACAATACTCTATTTACATCTTGGGACCTGAAAATTAACCAAGTGCTAGCGATATTGTTGTTATAAGCCCTAAAGTTAAAAGACTACTTTAGCGCGCAGTGATTACAGATACTGTAGCTGTAACCAGTTTATGCTGACATATTGAGCCGGTGAGCTGCTGCATCGCCTCTGAGTTGGTGAAATATAAATCTAGATTATAAACCATGCCTCTCATTTGTATAGTAGAATGTTGCTGCCATAAACCGAGAAATTGGTCAATTTTGACATCAAACTCTGAGACACTAAAAGATGCTTGTTTGCAGCACCTTTTTTTTTTTAACCTACATGAGAATTTTGGTTAATTCTTCTGAGTAATCTAAACTGTGAGAGCAGACATTGTACAGTAAGTGATTGTTTTAATATGTTGTAGTTTGTATCCCTTGTTTAGCACTTAGCAATACTTCTACATGATTGTTTCACTAAAGCTGGATCTGCTGATCACTCAGCTTCTCATCCTCCTTATATGTAGGTTAAAAATATAAGGTTCTGGATCATAATATGTCCCAAAGTATCCTTTGTTGTCTCTAATGAAAGTCTGCCATGATTACTAGTGTTCTTGTTAAGGAGAAGCAAATGTTGTGATGCATCTGTAAAATAAATGTGCGTCTGTATGCTTAAAATGATCAAAATGTGTAAATATGTTATTAAAAATGTGTCTGTTTATACATTACAAATATACACAGGGTGTATATAAAATGTTAGAGGGCTTTATAGGCTGAAAAAAGTGACTTTCATTGGCTCCATTGTTTGCTTGCTTTCACTAGCGTTTTTAAAATGCATTTAAAAAAAAACGTACTCGTTCTTGTCTCACGTAAGGATTGTGAATGATAGACAACATTTTAAAAGTGAAGTTCCCCTTGAAACCTGGCAGATGAATGCACCCATGTTAGTTGATAGGTATTGTATATAAATGAAAAGCATTCCCTAGTTATTCACTATAAACACGTTATATTACACATACTGAATATCCAAGGTAAAACCACACACACACACACCCCAGGCCATACATTTTGGCAGCTAACACGATTAACAGTTTAATAGCTGCTGATTTCATTACAGCTCTATTGTAGTCACGACCTTCAAACCTGCTGTCAGTGAGATACGATAGATAAAAGTGTGTGTGCGCGCGCTGTAGACCTTAAGCAAGACAGTTAACCCCCCCCCTGCCCGCTTCTACGTCTGTTCCACAGAGGAGAAACGGAGAAGATATTCCCGTGTCTCAGAGGAAAAACATCAACCATCGGCGATTCTCCGCCTCATTCCATCTCAACCAAGTCACTAACCAGGATCAAGATCTGTATCGCTGCGTCACCCAGTCTGAGCGCGGCTCCGGGGTGTCCAACTTTGCCGGCCTTATTGTCAGAGGTGAGGGCTTGCTGAAAATGTATGTTTGCAGTCTGAAATCATGCAGACAAAACCAAATTTTTGTTTTGCGGCAAACTCCGGATGATTAGGCTTTGAAAGGGAATCTGAAATAAGATGAGATAACAGTGCGAAATAGGCAATATAATCGATAACAAGGTAGAATAGGAAGGGGATTCATACGGCCCCATTTCTTGTGTTGAACATCTTAAAATGTGTTTGGTGGCAATTCCAATTTTGACCACAGCGTCAGTTGCTATGTAGAGTGGCACTTTCCATCATTTTCAGCAGACTGCATTGCAAAATGATTCACCCCCTAGCTTCCTCTCACGCGAGATCCACCCAGAAATGGGGCTACATGAATCCCTTCCCTACCGTAGGTCAATTATGTGTTAATTGTTGAGTGGGTCAGAGATTTAATCCTGCCCTGAAGTATGGAGTTCAAGTACACTATATTGCCAAAAGTATTTGGCCACCTGCCTTGAATCACATAGGAACTTGAAGGTCCATCCCATTCCTAACCTATAGGGTTCAATATGATGTCGGTCCACGTTTTGCAGCTATTACAGCTTCAACTCTTTTGGAAAGGCTGTCCACAAGGTTGCGGTGTGTGTTTCCAGGAATTTTCTACCATTCTTTCAAAAGCGCATAGGTGAGGTCTCACACTGATGTTAGTCGAGAAGGCCTGGTTCTCAGTCTATGTTCTGATTCATCCCAAAAGTGTTCTGTCAGGTTCAGGTCAAGACTCTGTGCAGGCCAGTCAAGTTTATCCACACCAGACTCTGTTATCCATGTCTTTATGGACCTTGCTTTGTGCACTGGTGCACAGTCATGTTGGAACAGGAAGAGGCCCGCCCGAAACTGTTCCCACAAGGTTGAAAGCATGGAATTGTCTAACATGTTTTGGTATCATGGAGCATTCAAAGTTCCTCTCACTGGAACTAAGGGGCCAAGACCAACTCCTGAAAAACAACCCCACACCATAATTTGTCTTCCACCAAATTTCACGCTCGGCACAATGCAGTCTGAAATGTACCGGTCTCCTGGCAACCTCCAAACCCAGACTCGTTCATCAAATTGCCAGATGGAAAACTGTGAGTCATCACTCCAGACAACGCGTCTCCACTGCAATAGAGTCCAGTGGTGACGTGCTCTACACCACTGCATCACACGCTTTGCATTGGACTTGCCGATGTATGGCTTAGATGCTCGGCCACGGAAACCCATTCCATGAAGCTCTCTGCGTACTGTACGTGGGCTAATTGGAAGGTCACATGAAGTTTGGACATCTGTAGCAACTGACTGAAGAAAGTAAGCGACCTATTTCCACTATGCGCTTCAGCATCCGCTGACCCTCTCTGTAAGTTTACGTGGCCTACAACTTTGTGGCTGAGTTGCTGTTGGTCCCAAACTCTTCCATTTTATTATAATAAAGCCTACAGTTGACTTTGGAATATTTAGGAACGACGAAATATCACAACTAGATTTGTTGCACATGTGACATTCTATGACAGTTCCACGCTGAAAATAACTGAGCCCCTGAGAGCAGCCCAGTCTTTCACAAATGTTTGTAGAAAAGGTCTCCATGCCCAAGTGCTTGATTTTTTTACACCTGTGGCCGGGCCAAGTGATTAGGACACCTGATTCTGATCATTTGGATGGGTGGCCAAATACTTTTGGCAATATAGTGTATCTTGCGTCGTTTTGGCTAGCCTATGAACATGAACTAGTGAAGACTGCTCAACCACACAGTCCAGTTGTAATGGAGTGAATTCCCCTAGAATACAATGATCTGGATGCATGAAAACATCAGGGGACATATCTTGGGTCTTGTTTAGAAATGAGTGAAGGAGGGCTGGTGAGATCAACCGGCGGATTGGTGCAACTTCTACGGTGATGTGGCATCTGTATCGATTCTTAAAGTGAGTGGAGCCGAAAAGATCAATAAACCAGTTGATCAACATTCCTACCCTAACCTATTTTCATGAGCTTTAAGTACTGACTGAAAGGAGATCGCGAGTATGAGTTTTCTCTGTACGGTGGCTGGGGTTTTATTTAAAGGCATGTTGATAAGCTCCGTCATCCAGGAAGAACTCCTCCACATTGAGAGGAGCCAGTTGAGGTGGCTCGGACATTTTGGCAGAAGACCACTCGGAAACCCTCCTTGGGGAGGGCACGTCCGAGCGGCAAAAAGGCTTCAGGGGAGTTCCAAGGCATGTTGGCGAGATTGTGTCTCAACTGGCCTGGGAAGTTCTCAGGATCCCTCCCAGGAGGAGCTGGACATAGTAGCCAGGGAGAGCCTGTGAGGCGTATTGCCCTAAGGCTAAGCCACTGCTTCTCAATTATTTTCTGTCACGCCCTGCCCCCTCGGAAGAAGTTAAACACCTCTCCCCCCCACCTGCCCCCCCACTCTTGCCACGACTATGAACAGGATCATTTAGCTATGAAACACCTCTACCTACCATTGTATTTTTAACATTAAAGAAAGGAAATATTAAAATAATAGATCAACTTACATTATTATTTTTTAGTCTAATAGAAAAGTTTTAAATGTATACATTTGCCCCAAATAAAAAAAATGTATCCTTATTTCTTTTGACTGATTTGAACCATTTGATACTGAAAAAAATATATATTTTTTAATCAAAATGAGGAAGTCCAGAATAATGGCTACAAATAGCACATTTGAGAAGAACTAAGTCGACCATGGATATGCAGAACATTAATGATACATGACTGTAATACTTGCAACTAGTGATGGGTAAATGATGCCTCAGTGAGTGTATGGCACACTCACTAGCTGTATTGACACTGCACTAATGCAGTGTTTTGAATAGCTGTGCGGAAAGGAACTGTGGTCAGGGAGCCAAATAGTGAACAGGCACCCTATTTTGATCAATACGTCGGAATGTTTCCTTTTTAGAATAGAATAGAATAGAATGAACTTTATTGTCATTATATTTGCATAAAACGAGATTAAAGACTCCAACTTAAGGTGCGGTAGTGGGAAAAAATATGGGGTGAAATAAATGACATAAGAGGTAAAAAGGAAAAACTAGCAATTGAAATAAACAGACTACTATCCAATAAAAATAATAAGCAGTCCTGTACAATATACAAAATACTGTACAATATACAGAACAAGACAAGAGTACCGAAGTAATAAATAACAATCTGTGTCGGACGTATTGCACTCAAAGGGTAGTATTGTACAGTAGGGTATTAGGGCATGATATTGATATTGTATAGGGGTGAATTATTATTATTTTAAGTTAGAGTTCAACATGGTGACAGCTTTGGGAAAGAAGCTGTCTCTGAGCTTGTTTTCTTGGCTCCATTCAGATCAATGGAGACGGAAATGTGGGGCGGTATAGCTCGGTTGGTAGAGCGGCCGTGTCAGCAACTTGAGGGTTGCAGGTTCGATTCCCGCTTCCGCCATCGTAGTCACTGCCGTTGTGTCCTTGGGCAAGACACTTTACCCACCTGCTCCCAGTGCCACCCACACTGGTTT
>NC_084634.1:30405153-30437653 GCF_033978795.1 Nerophis ophidion
GTGTTTAATGATAATACAAGCATGTTTAACACACACAGATTCCTTTCTTTCATGAAGACAAGAATATAAGTTGGTGTATTTGATTCTGATGACTTGCATTGATTGGAATTAGACAGTGGTGATGATAACGCCCACATTTTCAAATGGAGGAAAAAAAAAAGTCCTCCTTTCTGTCCAATACCACATGAAAGTGGTTGGATGCGGCATCTCATTTGTCCAACTTGCATACTCCTTTTTAAACACTTTGTTATGAGAGTAGCATATGTGTGTGGCCCTTTAATGTCTGGCAGCAGGTGAGTGACGTCAGTGAGTGTGCGGGTGGGCAAGCAAGTGAGAAAGCGGTCGCTGAGGGCGGGGGAGAAATACATTGGCATCAAACTCCGTAGCTTGCTAGCTTGTGCACGCTAGCTTTCTGAGACTCTTATTTTGTTAGCACAGGCAGGATGAAACAGGTCTTTTATGGTGAAGACAGGAACTGTGCAGTCGGTCTTTAGAGTTTTGACAGTAGGTACGGAGTCTCTAGAAATAATATGTGTTTCTCTGCGTCCGCCCTGTTAGTGATTTTTTTCTTAAATATGAGCTCGCAGCAGCCAGCGTCATCTCACAAGATCCTCGGGTGCCGAGAATGTCAAACAACTGACGAAAGTGAAGTCTTGGTATGATTGATGATTGCTCATTTTTATGTCTATTTTTTAATGCCTGGCTTGAGATCGACTGACACACCCTCCGAGATCGACCAGTCGATCGCGATCGACGTAATGCCCACTCCTGATATATATATATATATATATATTTTTTTTTTTTTTGTGTGTGTGTATATTTTATATATATATACTGTATATATATTGTAAAAAACACTCTGGCAGAGGTTACAATTCAAGACCGCTGAGAACCACCGTATAATGTGTGTGTGTGTATGTATATATATATATATATATATATATATATATATATATATATATTGAATTGTAACCTCTGCCAGAGTGTTTTTTTCTAGTTTAACTCCGTTGTTCCGCATAGATATGGAGAATTTTACAATTCTGTAAGTGGCGTTCTTTTTGTAAAATCCAGCATCTTTTAACTGTTACTGGAGACTGTACTCGTGTTTAGAGAGCAGCTGAAAATGAGCTGTCCCTTCTAGAAAGACGGGCAGCAGCCACTGGCATATGGCCTGTGTTACATTGTAGAATAAGCAGCAACAAGGGAAAAAGATATGTTAGTAGTTATTACTAAAACACTGATTTATTTAATGTATTTTCACTCAGTCCACCCTGAGATCGGTAGGTTGGGAGTTCAAACCCCGGCCGAGTCATACCAAAGACTATAAAAAAAATGGGACCCATTGCCTCCCTGCTTGGCACTCAGCATCAAGGGTTGGAATTGGGGGTTAAATCACCATAAATGATTCCCGAGTGCGGCACCGCTGCTGCTCACTGCTCCCCTCACTTCCCAGGGGGTGATCAAGGGGATGGGTCAAATGCAGAGGACAAAATTCACCACACCTAGTGTGTGTGTGTGACAATCATTGGTACTTTAACTTAACTTTTGTTAGCCATTTTAGAGAAAATAAATGCATCATTGTCAATTATGCAAATTGTATGCCGTCATATAGACCACGCGCCTTAGCCAAGCGGGAAACCTTACTGTTGTTCTCCTACAATTTCCCTGACTTTATGAACTAATTCCAGTCTTATTTCAAGCAAAAAGGGACATATGATGATTTGAATCTACATTTACAAGACTTCCTTGTTTGAATAGTATGTCTGCAATATTCTTTGGTGTAAATTTTATATACAATTTGGCTATTTCACTGTGGGAGTACTTTTGGTCTATATTGCACTTGTTTTCCCACAAAAATGGCAATTTAGACCGATTTATTTCCCCTTTTCCCGAGTTCCATATCCTGTTTTCTTTGATAATATGTGAAAGCTGTAAAAAAATAAATAGGTGTTCCTGTCACAGCGGTAGACAGTTGTCCAATCATGAATGCCACCAGTGTGGATGAGGAAAATACGCCGAGAGCTCTGCAAACCCTTGTATTGTATGCTTTGAATCAAGGTGTTTTTCCAATATGTGAAAGATGTTTTCCCACCGCTGTGGGATATAGGCATAAAATGAATATTAATCCCTTCTGAATGTGAAAAAAGTATCATCACAATGAAGGAATGATGGCAGCTCCCATGAATGTGCAAGGGGAGCCACTTCATGTTTATTTATTAGAACTATCAAGATGAGAAGCGGAGGGAAATCAAAGAAATATTAAACATATATATGTATATATATATTACACCTCTCAAAAAATATGCATGGATTTTAATATGTATGCAGGACAGTATACAGTATGGACGAAACTAAGCTGCATTACTGCTGTGCTTATTATTCTTGGCTTTTTTTGCATATAAATATTCATCCAATATTTAAATGTATATCCCGTTGTGAAATCAGCGGAAGGAATTGAAATGTGTCCATGCTAATCTGATAATACACAAGAAAAAAATGCAGGTGCATTCCCAGATATGACTTGGATGCATAAAACATGTTCTGCAGGGGGACATTGATCCGGGATTCATTTTCCGAGGCTGAAAGTGGTCCACCGGGTGATGTGAGATTGCCTGCAAGCAGGTACATGCGGGCCCAGTCCATTGATATTTATGTAGATGACAGAGATGTGCCATTAACGGCTCCCCCCTGTGTGTGCTGGGCCTGTCAAGATCAGAGCAGAGAAGACATTTTTTACAAGCACAAGTGCGTGATGTGAGACTTGACTTGGGATTGCTAGATCACGCTTGGAGATGTTTTTCTCCTTCACAGGCGGGAAGAATGACAAACATGTTGAATCGATTATTTGTTTTCATTTGGCTACAAAATGTCTATTATTATGCATTGCTTGCTTTGTCCCCGAAAATACAAACAATGCTTCTTTGACTATTCCATTTTGGAAATCTTTTGGATTATTACAAGTGAGACAATTGTAAATTTGACTGAGGAGTACAAAGGATTAGGCTGTTAGAAATGAAATTAAATTGCAATCAGAATAACAAAAAATATATGACAAAATTATAATATTTAAAGTTAAATGTTGTATACTATGACAATATATCTGAATACATTTTTGGTCAAAATGTCGGACAAAGGCACACTGATAATATACAAAATAATAATAGAAATAATAATAATATTGAATATTCTTTATTAAAAAAGACGCAGCGTAAATTCATGCTGTTACGAAACTAAAGTCGTATTTAATGTAGTTGTTATTTTTGTACATACATTAAGTTATACTGGAAAATACTCATAAAATTTGTGTTACAGGAAAAATACACTTTACGATAAGGAAAATTACGGAATGTTTGGAGAATGCAAAAAAGGTTCTGTTGCTAAAAGATACAGTTGCAATGCTTTGAAGAAAAAGTTGGCATTTTATGAGAATGAAACAAATTTTGTGCAAAAAAAGGTTTGTTTTTGCAACAAAAACTAGTAATGCTACAAGGAAAAAGTAAATATTATGTGTCCATCCATCCATTTTCTACCGCTTATTCCCTTTTTGGGGTCGCGGGGGGCGCTGGTGCCTATCTCAGCTACAATCGGGCGGAAGGCGGGATACACCCTGAACAAGTCACCACCTCATCACAGGGCCAACACAGATAGACGGACAACATTCACACTCACATTCGCAGTAACGGGGAGAACATGCAAACTCCACACAGAAAGATCCCGAGCCTGGGATTGAACCCAGGACTGCTGGACTTTCGTATTGTGAGGCAGACGCACTAACCCCTCTGTCACCGTGAAGCCAAAAAATCTAATGTGAATCGAAACAAATTTTATGTGAAAAGAGGTTATGTTGCAACAAGAAAATGTAGAATGCTACGAAAATAAATTTGTCCTTTTATATGAAAAAAGGTCCTCTTACAAGACAAAGTTGGACTACCACATCTTTTTATGCAAAAAAAGAAAGATTCAGTTGCTTTACCAAAAAGTAGTAAAACCGTGAGGAAATCGTTGGAATGTTGCAAAAAAAAAAAACAACTGTAATTTTATTGCGAAAAAAGGTCCTCTTACAAGAAAAAGCTGGACTACTACAAGGAAAAATTTAGACTGTTATGAAAATGAGACTGTAATCTTATGCAAAAAAAAAAGTTCAGTTGCTTCAACAAAAAAGTAGTAATGCTCTGATAAAAAAGTCGGAATGTTGCGAAAAAAAAGTTGTTGCTACAAGAAAAATGTATTTTGCTACAAGGAAAAAGTCAACATTTAATAGGACTAAAACTGTTATTTAATGCAAAAAAAGGTTATGTTCCTACAAGAAAAAGTTGTGATACTAACATAAAAAATGGTGGAATGCTACAAGAATAAAACTGGTTTTATGCAAAAAAAAAAAAAAGTTGTGTTGCTACAAGAAAAAATTACAATGCTACGAGGAAAAAAAAATAATTTTGTGCGAAAAAAGGTTCTGTTGCTACTTGCCAGTTACTTTAACTCTTTAATCCTAAAAGTTTTATATTTAGTGTAGCTCCTATTACTCCTGTGAAGACATTGATGCTACCCGTAGTTCTTCGTTTTATTGTCTTATATATATTTTTTTACAATATTGCCTTAAAACTTTTGAGTGAAGTGTAGCAACGTGAGTGCACGCGCACGCGTGTGTGTGTGAGAGATACCAACTAATAATAAAGTAAAAAATAATATGTCAGTATATAGAGTCAGTGTTTGTCAGTAGATGTTTGGTGGGAATGCAGCTCAGAAAGTCTTGCCCTGTGGTCCCCACAGTGACAGAGCACATCATCATGACACACACACACACACACCAACACACACACACACACACACGCAAACACACTTACCGCAATGCCAGCTTTCATCATAGACAACCCATGGCCTAAAAAGATCCTGCAATATTACTGTCACATACACACAAACACACACACGCATGAATCCATACGACTGTGTTAAACCTGTAATGGAGCACTTCTGAAATGTTGTTTTTACTCGCTTCATCTGAAAGGTACTTACTCGTCCAAGTGATAGTGACAGCTGGAGCTCCAGGTGCTTCCAAAGTGGAAAGAATCTTGATAGTGGCGCAAAACACTGCCTCATGCTCGTACGCACGCACGCACGTACGTCCTGGCTTGTTGTGCAGGTCAAATGTCCTCCAGGGCTTCCATAGCGATGTCAGCTGTGCTTTGTGGAAAACTAAACTTTATTGACAAGGTTGCTGACGTTGGACGGCGATGCCTACTGGGCTTTGGTCACCAACACAATTTTTTTTTCTCCTTTTCTCCGTAAGTCTTGCCCGTCCTTCGCCCTTATTTTCTTCTCGCCTTACTTTTTCTCATTCAGTTTGTTACTTTTTTCTTTGCAATGTGTCGCTTTTTTTTGCTCGTTTTTCTCTTGATTACTTTTTTTTCCTAACATTTCCTTTTTTCTTTCAAATTCTGTAAAGGGAATGCATTTGGTATATCATAAGAAAAGGAAATTAAGTAGCACCAATTGAAGAAATACGAGTTAGGGAAGTAAGAATCAGTGACAAAAGGGGCCATGCAGTTTACATGTAAAGGATAGAGAAGAAAAGAATGATAACAGTAGGAAGGGGATTTATATGGCTTTATATGTCACGTTTTTTGGGGTGTGCACTATCCATTTTAGTCAACAATTTGCAGTAGAATGTTGAATATCTTAAAGGGGAACATTATCACAATTTCAGAAGGGTTAAAAACAATAAAAATCAGTTCCCAGTGGCTTACTTAGTTTTTCGAAGTTTTTCTCAAAATTTTACCCATCACGCAATATCCCGAAAAACGGCTTCAAAGTGCCTGATTAGCATCGCTATATCCACCTGTCTATTGTTCTGTGACGTCACTGCGTGAAGCCACCAAAAACAAATATGGCGGATAGCACAGAAAGGTATAGCATAGTAGCTCGGATTCAGACTCGGATTTCAGCACCGTAAGCGATTCAACAGATTACGCATGTATTGAAACGGATGGTTGGAGTAAGGAGGCAGGTATCGAAAACGAAATTAAAGAAGAAACAGAAGCTTTTGAGCCATATCACGACATACAGCGGATGAATTCGGCGATCGCCTTCTAACCAACGATTGGTATGTGTTTGTTTGGCATTAAATGTGGGTGGAGGGAAAGGCTGGATGCAAATATAGCTACAAATGAGGCATAATGATGCAATATGTACATACAGCTAGCCTAAGTAACATGTTAGCATCGATTAGCTTGCAGTCAAGCCGGGAACAAATATGTCTGATTAGCACACTACACATAAGTCAATAACATCAACAAAACTCACCTTTGTGATTTCGTTGACTTTATCGTTGGAAATGCATCTGCTTTGAGTGTCGCAGGATATCCACACATTCTTGCCATCTCTGTCGTAGCATAGCTGTCGTCGGTACAGTGTGCAGAACAAACGAGGGACTTTCGCATCTTTTGACCAGCTGGTGCAATTTGAATCGAATCCGTCCCTGATCGTGTTGTTGCACCCTCCGACAACACACCGACGAGGCATAATGTCTCCAAGGTACCGGAAAACAGTCGAAAAAACGGAAAATAAAAGAGCTGATTTGACTTTGTGTGTGTAATGTGTTTGACAAAATGGCGGGTCGCTTCACGATGTGACGTCACGGGTGAAAGGTCATCGCTCCGACAGGCGAACAATTGAAAGGCGTTTAAATCGCCAAAATCACCTTTTTAGAGTTCGGAAATCGGTTAAAAAAACATAAGGTCTTTTTTCTGCAACATCAAGGTATATATTGACGCTTACATAGGTCTAATGATAATGTTCCCCTTTAATAGCAATTCCAACTTTGGCCACAACTATGCATTTATTAACGTGGACCCCGACTAATACAAGTTGAAAAACTTATTTCGGGTGTTACCATTTAGCGGTCAATTGTTCGGAATACGTACTGTACTGTGCAATCTAGTAATAAAAGTTTCAATCAATCAATCAATCAGCATCAGTTGCTATTTTAGAGTGGCACTTTCCATAATTTTCAGCAGACTGCTTTGCAAAATGATTAACTTTCAGGTGAGACACACTCTGGAATAACGCCACATGAATCCCTTCCCTACTATACTTGCCAGAGTCTTTTCTTTCTCTTCGACAATCACGGAATCATCCCCGTTTTGTGTCATAGTTTAACCCATACAGTTGATCTGGGTTAGTTTTTGCCTAATCTCGCACTTAAAGCCTGAGTGAAGAACGTACTGCCTACCTGATAAGTCAGACAGAGAAAGAGATGATACAGTATTGTCTGCTCACTGATGGTACCTGTTGTTTAGGCATGTACAGTAGTCCTGGATAGTACCGCTCCTTAATGCTTCAGTCGCATGCAGTATTCTCACAGGAATGAGGTAGAAATGCAACATCACCCACCGTAGAGTCGGGAAAGGATTCATATGGCCCCATTCCTGGGTGGATGTCACGTGAAAGGAAGGTGGGGGGTGAATTATTTTGCAATGCAGTCTGGTGAAAATGCAACTGGCGCTGAAGTCAAAGTTGGAATGGCCACAAAACACATTTTAAGATGTTCAACACTTTACTGCCGTCTGGCACCTGAAGTGGATGGTGCAACCTCCCTATTTGTAACGTTTCATGTGTCAATTAAACTGCAACCAATGAGGCCATATGAATCCCCTTCCTACTGTATATTATTTTTTTTATGAGTGGGCTTTTTTGGACCTTTTAGCGTGTTTTTTTTTTTTTTTTTTTTTTCAATGCTCAAATTCTGAGATAGGCTCCAGCACCCCCCGCGAATCCAAAAGGGACAAGCAGTAGAAAATTGATGGATGGATGAATGGATGGAAATTATAATTCATCAAATATTGATCTGTTTAAGAGTCCAATTACTTCACCTCAAATATTCTACTTTGAGATATTTTTGGGGTAAAATATTGCATATTGTGTGGAGGGTTTTTGCCATTAAAACGTTTTTGACAAAAAAGTATAAAACATTAAAAAACAAAACACTTTATATCTACGGATGGATCTGAAGGTGTTCTAAAAATTTTATTGTTGAAAGTTAACAAAAACAAAATATTTACATATAAGAATATATATATCTTACTTTTGAAACTTTTATAACGGGTCCCCGTTACCTTTAACATTCATCAACCTTGAGGGGAGCCGTAAGGGTTAAGCAAATAATTTTTACGTATTGTGTTGTTTTTCAAATGGAATAATTTAAATATTCAACACGCTGTGGGCTAAATTCGTCACGTTTCATGTGTCAGGTAAACCGCGTCCAATGGGGCCATATGAACCCTCCTTCTACTCTAGAGGACTTATTTTTTAACTTTTATTAGTGGGCCTTTTTGGATCAGCAAGACCCTTTAGCATGCTGTAGTATTTTTTTAAACTTCATTGCTAAAATAACAACAAATACATTGTTATCAATTTTTGTCCTTTTAAAGAGTCCAATTACTTAACTCAAATATTCCTTTTTTAAAAAAAAATTGTGGGGGGGATATTGCATATTTTGGGTTTTTTTCCCTACATAAAAACCTGGTTTTATTTGACAAAAAGGAATAAAACATTTAAACTAACACTTTATATCAACAGATAAATTTAATGGTGGTCTAGAGATTTAAGCGTTGTGTTGAATCTTTTAAAACTTTTATGACCGAGACCATTTCGGTTACCCGGTACCTTTAACATAGATCAACCTTGAGAGGAGCCATAAGGGTTAAACAAAAATAAATCTGGATATATTGTTTGTTTTAAAAATGCAAAAAAATGATATTCAACCCTCTACTGCCGTATGCCAGCTAAAGTGGCTAGTGCCCCCACCCCCCGATTTGACACGTTTCATGTGTCAGGTAAACCGTAACAAATGGGGCCATATCAATCCCATTCCCAGTCTTCATGACATTACGCCAGTGTTTTACTTATTTTCATTTCCATGTGACCCTAAAAAGGGACTCGCACTCAATTAATAATAGAAAAGACGATGACAACAACAAATCCGTCCCATCACAACACTATTGATGATTTTGTAGGTTTTTAGGTCAACTGTACAAATGTCAAAAAAAACAAGGAAGCTTACTTTCAGCACTGTTTTCTCTAGAGTCCCATGGTGACCCACTTACATGCGTTTTATTATGATATTGATTATTTATGTTTAAGATATTCCCCGTGTTTAAAAAGAACAAACAATTCAGATAAACACACACGCTGCCAGAAGACGAATGGGCTCAGTTTTTATTTATTTTCCAATCATCATGTTGCTTTTATTTGACGCCGTCGCGAGCTGACACGTTGTTGACGTCACCGCTTTTTCTGAAGCCGTTTCAACATTCATTATCGGGATTCAAGCCTGCGCACTGTCAAGCTACAGTGTTTCATGTATTGCCGAAAAAGACACGTTTCCTCCCTGACAAGCCGCGCACTCAAAGGCACTGCGATGCAAACAAACATGAAGACGAAAAAAGCGATGGCAGTGCACAATGTTATTAAAAGTAATGCTGCAACAATAAACCCACACGCACACAATTTAGATACAACTTTCTCATGATAAGGCTTACATTTTTCCTTGCTTATAATGAAAGTAAAGACATTGGGGGAGACAGATGGAATCTATTTGATTTACAGAGGACGAAATGCATGTGTGTCTGCAGGTCTCTATTAAAGTAAATATTTCTATGGGTTTGTCCTTTTATCGTACTTTGAATGGATTTCATATTAGCCATGAACCAACACATCCATTCAATGAGAGTAATAATTGTATAAAATGATAAATACCTCTCTGAAACGTTGCATGATTTTGGAATCGTTACATCACATTAGATCAGTACTCATTCAGCACAAATATTATTATTTTTTTTGTAGGTTAGTGTTTTATACATTGTGCTTCTGAGTTAATATTTCTAATCCATTTGATTTCTTAGTTCATTTCAAAAAATATTTCTACTGTACTTTCCGTACTATAGAGCACATTGGGATATCAGCCACACCCACAATTTTTTAAAGGATTTGTTTTCCCATATATTAGCCAGACTGGACTATTAACCGCATATGTATACGTTGTGAAATGAGTTATTTACACAGAAATATTTTGTAAATATTTGATTAGATGCCTATTTGTTACAAAACTCTGTCCGTAACATGGCAGTAAAAGGGCTGATCAAACAAAACAGAAGTCATCGTCATGGACCCACAAGCTGCGGAAGCTAGCTCTCCAATCAGCTAAACAGACTTAATAACGCCAGGGTGATGTTTTTTGATAAATTTACTGAGGAATTTGTGAAACTGAAACAATACAAAAAGAATGTCATTGTGAGTTAATAATACTAATACAGTCAATCTTAAATGTCTTAGCATAGTAGCTAATGCTAATGACGCTAGCTTTGTTACATTACGATAGCATGTACAAATATCCATGAAAACACTCCTACAGACATCACACATGGGATGGTTTAAAATTAAGTTTTAGTTCAACTGGGAAACTTAAAAACGTTGCTTGGAGTGATAATTTAAATGTATTTTACAGTTCAGGGCATCAAAACAGGAAGTACATTGTCAACCCGCAATACCTGCTGTGAGCAAACTCGTCCAAAAGATACAATAACACACCATTTCAGTCCTCTGCTTGGGTTTAATGCAAACTATTGAACACAAAACATTATGGGCATTAGCGGAAACAAAATCCATATATTGGCCGCAGGATTCAAAATCTAGGAAAAAAGTACGGGCTCATAGTCCGGAATTTATGGTCGTTTAAATACAGATGTGATTTATTTTTGAATTTCTGGCAAATTGATGCACTTAAACTATGTTCTGTTACAGACAAACAATGGTAATTATGCATCGTTATTAATTGATCTATATTTTTTCATTTCTGTTTTTTTAATGCTAATAATTGTTCATTGTATTGTTTAATAACAAAAAAGAAGAGAGGAAAAAAAAGAATAATGAAAATAAAATAAAAACATAGTGATGTGCTTCAATCATGTTATTTTCATGTTCTAACATGCCCGAAAAGGAGTAGGAAGAAGCACGTGTGGCGCAGTGGCAGAGTGGCCGTGCACAACCCGAGGGTCCCTGGTTCAATCCCCACCTAGTACCAACATCGTCACCCTTGTCACCCTTGCTCCTGATGGGTGCTGGTTAGCGCCTTGCATGGCAGCTCCCTCCATCAGTGTGTGAATGGATAAATGTGGAAGTAGTGTCAAAGCGCTTTGAGTACCTTTGAGGTAAAAAAAAAAAAAGCGCCATACACGTACAGCCCATTTATCATTTATTTTTAACCTACCCCTTTTCCGTCTAGAACTAATTTTCCAACATAATTGTTCACTTGTTTTTTCAGTCTGTAACACAACAACAAATAAATGATACAATTTTATGCAGACGTGTACTTTCAACAATTTCTGTAAACAGATTATACTATTTATAGTTTTTTTTTTCTTCTTCTTCCTTTAGGGGGACGTAACAGAAAATAGTTGAGAAGCCCGGTTGTGCCGAATGAAAAGGCCACAGAGTGTACGTTTTTATAGTTTATCACTAGAGAAAAAGCGCTATATAAATGTAATTCACTTCACTTCACTTCACCACCATATATTTAACAGGGTGATCAAATCCGCAACTGTTGTCGTCATTTTTTCATAGCCGCGCCCCAACAAAGGCCTCGCGGCGTCTTCTGCTTAAGGTGGAAAAGTCTTTTGAAGGGATGCGGCTTTAAAAAGTTGCTTTAATGTTGTGATCATTATAATTCCTTGCAGCTACACACGCAAAATGAGCTAATACATAAAACATCTACAAGCTGACATCTAAAATTGACTTTATGAATAAAATGCAGCGGGGTATTATTCAGCGTGTATTAAGAGTATATGGTGTATTTGCCTGGAATTAGGCGTTCACACTTGGAGATGGAAGGTCTCAATTTGGATGTATGGCTACTGTACGCAGGGTATTCACATTCATCTCCGTTCACAAGCAAATATTTGATACATTTTTAATACCTCCATAGAGGGTTGGACAGTTAAATCGAATTTTGATTTCGATTGTAGCTTCTCATGATTATGAAAAGGTAATAATTAGGGGGAAAAAAAGATTAATGGGCAGTGCAAAATGCATGCAAAATCCAGAGTTTGTAATGAGGTAAGGAGCGAATGAGTGGAAAAAAAGAGCAGATTTGGGATGTTACCATGGTGGACACAGTGCGAGTATGCCTAATCAATAATCACTAAAATCAATAAAAAAAAAAAGGCAGATAAATGTTTTCCCATTTTACTTTTCCGCAGACTGATTGATTGATTGATTGATTGGTTGAAACATGTATTAGTAGATTGCACAGTACAGTACACATTCCGTACAATTGACCGCGGCATAGCTCGGTTGGTAGAGTGACTGTGCCAGCAACTTGAGGGTTGCAGGTTCGATTCCCGCTTGTGCCATCCTAGTCACTGCCGTTGTGTCCTTGGGCAAGACACTTTACCCACCTGCTCCCAGTGCCACACACACTGGTTTAAATGTAACTTAGATATTGGGTGTCACTATGTAAAGCGCTTTGAGTCACTTGAGAAAAGCGTTATATAAATATAAATCACTTCACTTCACTAAATGGTAACACCCGAATAAGTTTTTCAACTTGTTTAAGTCGGGGTACACATAAATCAATTCATGGTAAAACTAAGTCACATAATTGGCCGTAAAACAAAATACGCTGTTAAACGCGGAATATTACGGAAATTGACATACATTTAAGTGAAATGTTGTCAACAAGAAGAATGAAAATCTGGTTTAGGAAAATAATATCTGCAAACGCCCTATCCTGAACTAAATAATGTGGAGACGGTTAATTGAAACGACGACTAAACTTGGAAGCTAGCCTCAAGGGTTGGAATTGGGGGTTAAATCACCAAAATTATTCCCGAGCACGGCCAGGGCTGCTGCTAACTGCTCCCCTCACTTCCCAGGGGGTGAACATGGGGATGGGTCAAATGCAGAGGATACTTTCACCACACCAAGTGTCTGTAAGGACGTATTTTTCGGAGTATACGTCGCCCGAAGTATAAGTCGCACCTGCCGAAAATGCATAATAAAGAAGGAAAAAAACATATATAAGTCGCACTGTAGTATAAGTCCTATTTTTGGGGGAAATGTATTTGATAAAACCCAACACCAAGAATAGACATTTGAAAGGCATTTTAAAATAAATAAAGAATAGTAAACAACAAGCTGAATAAGTGTACGTTATATGAGGCATAAATAACCAACTGAGAAGGTGCCTGGTATGTTAACGTAACATATTATGGTAAGAGTCATTCAAATAACTATAACATATAGAACATGCTATACGTTTACCAAACAATCTGTCACTCCTAATCGATAAATCCCATGAAATCTTATACGTCTAATCTCTTACGTGAATGAGCTAAATATCCATCCATCCATCCATCCATCTTCTTCCGCTTATCCGAGGTCGGGTCGTGGGGGCAGCAGCCTAAGAAGGGAAGCCCAGACTTCCCTCTCCCCAGCCACTTCGTCTAGCTCTTCCCGGGGGATCCCGAGGCGTTCCCAGGCCAGCCGGGAGACATAGACTTCCCAACGTGTCCTGGTGTCTTTGGACGTGCCCTAAACACCTCTCTGGGGAGGCTTTCGGGTGGCATCCTGACCAGATGCCCGAACCACCTATTCTGGCTCCTCTCGATGTGGAGGAGCAGCGGCTTTACTTTGAGTTCCCCCCGGATGGCGGAGCTTCTCACCCTATCTCTAAGGGAGAGCCCCGCCACCCGGCGGAGGAAACTCATTTCGGCCGCTTGTACCCGTGATCTTATCCTTTCGGTCATAACCCAAAGCTCATGACCATAGGTGAGGATGGGAACGTAGATCGACCGGTAAATTGAGAGCTTTGCCTTCCGGCTCAGCTCCTTCTTCACCACAACGATGAGATAAATAATATTATTTGATACTTTTCGGTAATGTGTTAATAATTTCACACATATGTCGCTCCTGAGTATAAGTCCCAGCCCCGGCCAAACTATGAAAAAAAACTTCGACTTATAGTCCGAAAAATACGGTATTACTTAGGACTTTAAAAGTAGCAACAACAATCCATGCACCCACAACACATCTCATCTGCTTGTGAACGACATCATGGATTTTAACATTAATGTACAACAGCAGTCGCAACTTGAGAGGCGCCTTTGTTATTTTTTTACAGCCTCAAATTGTCTCTGGGAACAACAGCACAGCACAGCACACTTCCTCCCTTCACAATAATAGCGTGGTGTGGCACATTCGGCCTGACTGCGCTAACAAAATAAAAGTTTGGAAAAATTACCTGACACAATCATATTTCACTTAAAGCCATCACTGATATATTTCCAGATGTATTGTGCATTGACTTATAATACTAGTCAAAATTGTTTAAAGAAGTATTGCACCAATAAATGTGAAGATTTTTACATTTAATTAACGTACATTTCACGGGGTATGTAAGTAGGAAGGAAGTGATGTTTGAATGCAGGTTGTCCATCCATCCATTTTCTACTGCTTATTCCCTTTTGGGGTCGCGGGGGGCGCTGGCGCCTATCTCAGCTACAATCGGGCAGAACACTTCCAAAAACATGCACCTGGGGATAGGTCGATTGGCAACACTAAATTGGCCCTAGTGTGTGAATGGGAGTGTGAATGTTGTCTGTCTATCTGTGTTGGCCCTGTGATGAGGTGGCGACTTGTCCAGGGTGTACCCCGCCTTCCGCCCGATTGTAGCTGAGGTAGGCGCCAGCGCCCCCCGCGACCCTGAAAGGGAATAAGCGGTAGAAAATGGATGGATGGATAACGTACATTTCATTAAATTGCATTGGATACAAAAGCACACTTTAAGGGTAAAAGGTAAAAAAATGAAGTAAAAACAAATAAAACAAAATCTAAATGTTATTGTTTTTACATTCCTACATTTTATATAATTTTATTGTTATTACTATTATTTTACTTGTTGTGGTTTATTCATTACTAATTTATATCCTTTTTTTCAACTACCGGTACCATACATTTAAAGTACAGTTTTGGTGGTAGAATATTGATTTTTTTATTTTTAATCGTGACTACAGTATCAATCAAAACAATCGTAAGTATTATTTTTGCCATAAGCGTCCAGCCCTATCTTTTTATCAAATGGCAATCCTGATCACGATGCATAACAATTCAAATGAGCCGTGTCAACATTTTGAATTACAGTGCAACCTTAATTTAGGAACTTAATTAGTACGTAAATAGAAAAGTTTGCAAATCGAAGAACATTTTTTCCATAAGAAACAATTTAAACATTGGGTTTCTGCCTTGACAAAAGTCCATCTTTTACTAAAGGTTTGTACACTTCGATGATACAATATAAAGTACATAAAGTATTGTATATCAAACATAACGTAACAAAACGTTCTACTAAATAACAAATTCAAAACAACTCGCTGATCCGTCATCATTTTACAGCCGCTGTAGTGGATGCACTCAGTTTGATGTCACAAAATTACAATAATTAGGAGAAAAATAAATCTACTTTACGTTATTGGTTAATCTCTGCGGGCATCGCTTGTCCATTGCTGGTATTTGGACTCATATTGAGTTAGAAACACTAGACAAATGTAAAAAGGCTAATAAACACTGAAGGATAGGATGGTATAGGTCTTTATTGTCTATGCACAAGTACAAAGTAGCACAGTAGCTCACGGCGGCACTGTGCTTTGGAAACTGAATGAGCACTGGAAATCACCACAATCTCTGTGCTGACGGGCACAAAATGGCTGCACTGCGAGACACACAATTGGCAAAAGATTCGCACGTCCCCACGTACGAACGTTTCATCCGCAAATGCATATTTTTCCGGCCCGTGGTTTGCAAACTGAGAAATTCGTACCAAGAGGGGTTGGTAAATTGAGGTAGTTTTAAAGGTAAGTTGGGCTTCCAGTGGCACATTTTTGCAAATCGCGTTACTTTTTTCCGCCGTGTCCTCTGTGTCTACCATTGTTTACGGGTAGGGAAAAACATTTGGCAACAGGAAAAAGTAGTATTTTTGGTGGGGTGAGTTTTATTTTCCCATTTCAGGCACCATTGTGTTCCACACAGGTGTAACTTTACGTCCCATATCTGACTTTATGTTCTAATGTGTTTACATGGAAAACTGACTCTGCTTGTTGTAACCAAATAATGCACTCCCGTTTTTCTTCAAGGTATGATGAATCATCCACCCGTTTCACGCAATCCATTTATTCTGACTGATTGATTAAGCACGTTTTTTTGTTCTCGTTTCTCGGGTGATTTTCCTCAAGTTCAGGTCCTCTACCAGGGCCTAGGAGTTTCAGGGATCTGTGCAGGGTCTTAGTGATTTTCCAATATGGCACTCTTCTGTATGTCAGATGTCATTCCTGGTTTCTGCTGTCGGCTTCCACATAGCCCCAATCACTACTGGCACTACTCCCGTTCGGAGGAGTTAATGTTGGCGGAGAGTCGTTCTCTCTGCATACCTTTGAATATTTTGACTTTATATCACTGCGGCAACAGTATATACCTCTAGACCAGGGGTGCCCATTACGTCGATCGCGAGCTACCAGTCGACCGCGGGGGGTGTGTCAGTCGATCTCCAGCCAGGCTTTTAAAAAAAATAGACCTAAAAATAACTGATCATCAATCTTCACCAAGACGTCACTTAAATGACATTCACGGTACTGGAGGGTCTTGTGAGATGACGCTGGCTGCTGCAAGATCATTATTATTAAAATATAACCGAGAGGAAGGCGAGAAACACTTTTTATTTCAACAGACTCTCGCGCCGTACCTTCCGTCAAAACTCTAAAGGCCGACTGCACATTTCCTATCTTCACAATAAAAGCCCTGCTTCATGCTGCCTGCGCTAACTAAATACAGAGTCTCGGAAAACTGGCGTGCACAAGCGATCCCTCAGAAAGCTGGCGTGCACATCACTTGTGCACGCCAGCTTTCCGAGACTCTTATTTTGTTAGCGTAGGCAGCATGAAGCAGGGCTTTTATTGTGAAGATAGGAAATGTGCAGTCGGCCTTTAGAGTTTTGACGGAAGGGACGGCGCAAAAGTCTGTTGAAATAAAAAGTGTTTCTCGTCTTCCTCTCTGTCATTTTTTCATAATAATGAACTGGCAGCAGCCAGCGTCATCTCACAAGACCCTCGGGTGCCGTGAATGTCAATCAAGCAAGCTACGGAATTTGCCGCCAATGTTTTTCTTGTAAAGTGTATGGAAGCTGGATGAATTAGATGCCAAAAACCAACCACTTTCATGTGGTATTGTACAGAAAGGACAACTTTTTTTATCCTCCATTTGAAAATGTGGGCGTTATCATCATTACTGTCTGATTCCAATCAATGCAAGTCATCAGAATCAGGTAATACACCAACTTATATTCTTGTCTTTGTGAAAGAAAGACATCTATATGTGTTACACATGCTTGTATTATCATTAAACACATTTAACTTGTTTACAAAAATGTCTCTTTCATAAATAAATAAATATAAATGATATATATAAATGCGGTAGATCCCCTCGAGTTGGTCAATTGAAAAGTAGCTCGCCTGCAGAAAAAGTGTGGGCACCCCTGCTCTAGACTGTCATATTGTTTTTGTTGGTACATTGTTTCAGTGTTGTATCGTTCCCAAGTGGTTATTCTTTTTTTGATCTTGTTCTTTTTCTTTCCTCAGAGCCTCCACACCCTATAGCCCCGCCCCAACTGCTTGGTGTCGGTCCTACCTACCTGCTGATTCAGCTCAATGCCAACTCCATCTTTGGAGACGGTCCTATTATACTTAAAGAGGTGTGTACCGTCATTTATTATTTCATATTTTTAAATGCATGAACCAGCTGAATCATGTAGTGCGGTTGTAACCAATAATGCAGAGATCGACCGATTAGCAGCGCTGATATTAGACATGTATTGGTATTTTTCATTGGTATTTGCTTTTTTAATTTTTAAATTTTTATTTTACATCAGCAGATACGGTATATGTTAGGGCTGTGAATCTTTGAGCACCACACAATTCGATTCAGAATCTATTCTCGATTCTGAACGATTCTCGATTCAAAATCAATACTTTTTTTTAATAACGTTGCATGCCAGTTCTATGATCAACTACATTTCTCCGTAAAATAAGCAGCTCTAATACATTTTAATATTACTTAAAATAAAACTGTTTTTTGTTTAATAAAATTATATCCAAACATTTGATATAGTGGCTGGACTGGAGAGATTTCCTATTTTTTATCTTTTTCTATTTTTTATTATTTTTTTTAATCGAATAAGAATCGCAAATTTTTTGAAAGTCGATTTTTCTTGACACCCCGACCATATACACAAATACTACCGGTAATTAGTATAAACACTTGTAATAAGTGAAGCAAATAGTAATAACCTCTGCTCGAGCATAAACCTTTTTGACCTTTTTTTTTTTTTCACAGCGGCGCTCACGCTTGAACAGTATGTCTCTTCTGCATACCTATCAAAACATCCCATTTTATGCTGGGAAAATCAGTTTTTGTCCTTCTTTAGTTTTCACTTGGAGTGTGGACTCGTTAAAGAGCGCGGTGGGTTTCATGTTCCGTGATTCAATCAAATAACAACGGGACAAAAATGGATGGCCATAGAGACGACAGAAAAGATAACAAATAGAGGAGACTTATTAGATAAGTAAAGAAGAGCAGGCAGCAGCTCAGACATGCTCATACTTTCTCTAACATCCAGGATAAACTTATTTCAGCCAGCTTGATGTCTCAACTATGAGCTACGTGAAGGAGCCCAGAATTGTTTTTATTTATATGTTCTCAATATTTCAGGGTTCCTTCGGAGGAAATCTTACAATGTATTAAATCCATATACTGCTACAAAAAAAAATTCCCCAGGTGATTTTTTTATATTTGGAAATACAAATGTTGATGTTCCTCTTAGACCAGGGGTCTCAAACTCAATTTACCGGGGGGCCACTGGACGCAGAGTCTAGGTGAGGCTGGGCTGCAAGAAAATATTTCCAAAAAATGTTCAGCATGAATAGTTCAAATTGTATCCCTTGTGCCCTGCAACTTTCTCTGTGCAAATAAGACACGTCGGAGTGTCCCTGTGCTCAACAAAGAAATATTGCATCCCCCACTTTTCCTGGAATTGTCTTTACTTATCACGAACCTTTCTCTTCACTGCAGGCTTTGGAAAAGACATGTTTGGGGTTGTGGAATATATTTGTATTTAGCCGACGCACGGAGAATAATGTTATTTCCGCTATGTGTGTCGTTCCGCTTTTCCTCCCTTCAGCAACACGGCGGTTGGCGGTTAATAGCCGGGAAAGTACAGGGATAGCGAGCGCAAAGAAGTGATGGTTCCCGGAGTGTTATCCGGCGTCATATAGAAATGTATGTAGTGTTCATTGTGTGAGGCAATGCAAATTAAACAATAAAAAAATCAAATAACGTTTTGAATTGGTCCAGGTTATCGGGGACTGTTATTACTGACGGACAGGTGTCACGGTGTGACTGCAGCCAGGCACGTAAGAACAACCCTTGTCTCCATGGCAACGTCTCTGTTGCTTTCACTCATTTGCCGCTTTTCCACTAATGCAGGAGTAGGCAACCCTAAACGTTGAAAGAGCCATTTTGGAGCCAACTAACACAATGTTGTCAAGCGGCATTTATATAAAACTCGCGGGCCGCACTAGCATTAAACTTTCCTGTTAAGGTGGGGGCCGCAAAATAACGTCCCACAAGCCGCAAATGGCTCCCGGGCCGCGTGTCTGAGTTCCCTGTCTTAGACACACGTAATAAAGATGTTTGTGATATCCCATGAGGTTTTTTGCTGCTAATTTAACCAAAACATGTCGCAAGTGGTCAGACTTTTCCTAAAAAGAATCTAAAAAAAAAACCAACCTAAAGCCTTGTCCAGCTGTGTACTGATGAATCAGAATCAGAAAAGTTTTTATTGCCATTGTTTGAGAACGGGTTCACAAACTAGGAATTTTACTTGGCGCAATCCTGCAACATGTGTAATATTCCTGTTTAAATAACTTTAACTGCAATTTGAATATCGACTCCGAATATCTGTTATCAGCTCCCTTGACTACTAATAATCGGTGTCTGAAAAAATATATATATCGGTGGATCAATGTATGTGTAATGTATTTCCTATAGGTGGAGTACCGCATGACCTCAGGCAGTTGGACGGAGACCCATGCTGTCAACTCACCCAACTATAAGTTATGGCACCTGGACCCAGATACCGAGTACGAGATCAGGGTCTTACTAACCCGACCAGGCGAGGGAGGGACGGGCAAGGCTGGACCGCCACTCATTACGCGGACCAAATGTGCAGGTAGGAAACAATACATAGTCAAAACTCAGTGTCCCTTCATCCCTCTCCTCGCCTTCATTCTCTGTGCGGATCAATAGACGGAGGGCAGAAACTCTGTCTGACATTTGTTGGAAGAAATGTGTGAAATAAAAACACAGCTGGCCTGAGG
Source organism: Nerophis ophidion (assembly GCF_033978795.1). NCBI lineage: Eukaryota > Metazoa > Chordata > Actinopteri > Syngnathiformes > Syngnathidae > Nerophis > Nerophis ophidion. The sequence goes on from NC_084634.1 coordinate 30,425,628, forward strand.
GAGTGGGACAGGGCGAGGGGGACTCCAAAGAAAAGCAATGAGAAACAGAGCGAGGCGGCAATGATGGGAGATGATGAAAACACACAAGAGTGAAGGAGCGCAGAGAATGGACGCGGCGAGAGGCGGCATGATGAAACTTGCGAGGGAAAATGAAAAAGAGATGAAAATTCATAACTGCGGGGCCTGACTGATGTCTGCCAACACGGGCGCGTGCGCGTGTGTTATTGCCTGTGTTTATTGAAAGTGAGGGACTTATTCCACGCGACTTGTGTATTGAACGCTTTCCTTCCTGACAGGGTGGAAATTAATCTTCTCGTCGCTCGCAGTTTTGTGCAAACGATAGCAACTCATAGTGGTCCATGCGACGTGTCGATATCAGCCCATCACAGCACATTGAAGTAATGAAGTCTCAATGAACCTCTTTGGTCGCTAAGCAGAAGTGCAGCTGAACATTTGCCTCTACACCTCATCTTTTGTGGTAGTTCATAGAACATTCAGCTTTATGATCTGCAGATGGATAATAGCCATCCATCCATCCATCCATTTTCTACCGCTTATTCCCTTTTGGGGTCGCGGGGGGCGCTGGCGCCTATCTCAGCTACAATCGGGCGGAAGGCAGGCTACACCCTGGACAAGTCGCCACCTCATCGCAGGGCCAACACAGATAGACAGACAACATTCACACTCACATTCGCACACTAGGACCAATTTAGTGTTGCCAATCAACCTATCCCCAGGTGCATGTCTTTGGAAGTGGGAGGAAGCCGGAGGATCCGGAGGGAACCCACGCATTCACGGGGAGAACATGCAAACTCCACACAGAAAGATCTCGAGCCTGGATTTGAACCCAGGACTGCAGGAACTTCGTATTGTGAGGCAGACGCACTAACCCCTCTGCCACCGTGAAGCCGGATAATTGCCAGAATTGAGTAACTTTGACCCTTGTCTATACTCTGCGTTGCTGCAACGAGACCCTGAGAACTCGGTGCTATTGCACCAGACTGTCACTTCCCTTTTCCACTTACTTTAAATGTTCCCATAAAAAAAAAAAAAAAAAAGCATAGTTTTAAATTGTTTAAATAGTTTAACATTTTTGACACAATCAATACTTAGGGGTCATCCTTTGATTTATTTTCTACATGTCAAGGAAGTGATTGACACGTAGAGGGGAGTAATGGTGGTTCTTTGGTCAAAATGTTGCATAGATTGTGTTTTACAGATGGTCTTCAAGCTGCTTTCTGAACGTCTATTCAGGAGGCGCAGTTTTGTGGGCGGTCTTATTTAAGTGCCTCCACTACGACTGGTCTTCTCCACGTCATCTTTGTTGTAGTTTCTGCGCTTCCATAGCGACTTTAGCGTCAGGTTTAAGTTCCTGTGTCTTAGATATGGCAACAGCGGAGAGTGCATGAAATGTCGGACAACATGGGTAAAATTTGACCATACAGGAAATGGAGATAACAGCAATAAACCAGCACAGAGGATTAATAGAGAACAGTGGGGTAAAAATCTGTGGAGAAAGGAGCAGAGATGGAACATGAAGAATTGGAACGGCTCTGCGCTATTAAATCCATTACTCTTGATCATGTGGTTGCACGCACTGCCTTTATTTCCATGTTGTGCGAGTGTTTTTCATACCTTCCCTTGAAGATTGTGTTAAATATTCCGTAAGCTACAGGTGGTGGGATCAGACAAACTTAACCAAACAGAACAAAGCAAAAGCATCATTACTGGGACAAACGTCACATATTGGTCAATCTAAACAGCTTGTTTCCCAGAAGTTTATAGGAAGACAGGATTAAAATAAATAAATAAAAAAATCTCTGTAATGCCTCCATTATTTAATTTAAACATTTTCGGGACATGTGCAGATCCCAAATACACAAAAAAAGGTACCAATAAGTAAGAAAAGTTGGTTTTGCATAATAAACGATAAATGGGTTGTACTTGTATAGCGCTTTTCTACCTTCAAAGTACTCAAAGCGCTTTGACACTACTTCCACATTTACCCATTCACACACTGATGGAGGGAGCTGCCATGCAAGGCGCTAACCAGCACCCATCAGGAGCAAGGGTAAAGTGTCTTGCTCAAGGACACAACGGACATGACGAGGTTGGTACTAGGTGGGGATTGAACCAGGGACCCTCGGGTTGCGCACGGCGACTCTCCCACTGCGCCACGCCATCCCAAATAGGTCCCCTTTTAAAAGTAACATATTATTCTTAACAGTCATACAATTAAAACATTGCTCCTTCGATTATTGCGGGAGGAACAAACTCTGTTTCCATATGAGTTGGGAAATTGTGTTAGATGTAAATATAAACGGAATACAATGATTTGCAAATCCTTTTCAACCCATATTCAGTTGAATATGCTCCAAAGACAACATATTTGATGTTCAAACTGATAAAACACTTGATTTTTTGCAAATAATCATTAACTTTAGAATTTGATGCCAACAACACGTGACAAAGAAGTTGGGAAAGGTGGCAATAAATACTGATAAAGTTGAGGAATTCTCATCAAACACTTATTTGGAACATCCCACAGGTGTGCAGGCTAATTGGGAACAGGTGGGTGCCATGATTGGGTATAAAAGCAGCTTCCGTGAAATGCTCAGTCATTCACAAACAAGGGCGGGGCGAGGGTCACCACTTTGTGAACAAATGCGTAAGCAAATCGTCAAACAGTTTAAGAACAACATTTCTCAACAGGCTATTGCAAGGAATTTAGGAATTTCACCATTTACGGTCCGTAATACCATCAAAAGGTTCAGAAAATCTGGAGAAATCACTGCACGTAAGCGATGATATAACGCACCTTCGTTCCCTCAGGCGGTACTGCATCAAAAAGCGACATCAGTGTGTAAAGGATATCACCACATGGGCTCAGGAACACTTCAGAAAACCACTGTCAGTAACTACAGTTTGTTGCGACATTTTTAAGTGCAAGTTAAAACTACTATGCAACGCCAAAGCCATTTATCAACGACACCCAGAAACGCCACCGGCTTCGCTGGGCCCGACCTCAGCTAAGATGGACTGCTGCAAAGTGGAAAAGTGTTCTGTGGTCTGACGAGTCCACATTTCAAATTATATTTGGAAACTGTGGACCTTGTGTCCTACAGAATGAAGAGGAAAATAACATTCCAGATTGTTATAGGCGAAAAGTTCAAAAGCCAGCATCTGTGATGGTATGGGGGTGCATTAGTGCCCAAGGCATGGGTAACTTACACATCTGTGAAGGCACCATTAATGCTGAAAGGTCCATACAGGTTTTGGAGCAACATATGTTGTAATCCAAGGAACATTATCATGGACGCCCCTGCTTATTTCAGCAAGACAATGCTAAGTCACTTGTTACAACAGCGTGGTTTCATAGTAAAAGAGTGCGGGTGCTAGACTGTCTTGCCTGTAGTCCAGACCTGTCCCCAATTGAAAATGTACGGCGCATTATGAAGCCTAAAATATCACAACGGAGACCCCGGACTGTTTATCAACTTAAACTGTATATAAAACAAGAATGGGAAAGAATTCAACCTGAAAAGCTTCAAAAATGTGTCTCCTCATTTTCCAAATGTTTATTGAGTGTTGTTAAAAGAAAAGGTGATGACACACAGTGGTAAACATGTCCTTTCCCAACTACTTTGGCACATGTTGCAGCCATGAAGTTAATTATTATTTGCAAAAAAAAGAAAAAAGTTTATGAGTTTGAACATCAAATATCTTGTCTTTGTAGTGCATTCAATTGAATATGGGTTGAAAAGGATTTGTATTTACATCTAACACATTTTCCCAACTCATATGGAATCGGGGTTTGTACATTCCAGATCCCCCCGTTGTGTTGGAAAACATTTATGTACCTTTGTGTAAATTGCAATAGTGCTGTGCAGAAAGCACATTCTGGCCTGTGTGACTTAGTCCACTTTGTGACTGTGAAAGTATCTATTCTGCCTTTTTGTTGCTCATTTAACAGTGCACCATTGTTCCCAGTGTGCACACTTTCCACCATTACCATGAATTGATTAACGTGTGCTTTGTGGACTTGGAGAAGGCATTCGACCGTGTCCCTCGGGAAGTCCTGTGGGGAGTGCTCAGAGAGTATGGTGTATCGGACTGTCTTATTATGGCAGTCCGATCCCTGTACGATCAGTGTCAGAGCTTGGTCCGCATTACTGGGAGTAAGTCGGACACGTTTCCAGTGAGGGTTGGACTCCGCCAAGGCTGTCCTTTGTCACCGATTCTGTTCATAACTTTTATGGACAGAATTTCTAGGCGCAGTCAAGGCATTGAGGGGTTCCGGTTTGGTGGCCGCGGGATTAGGTCTCTGCTTTTTGCAGATGATGTAGTCCTGTTGGCTTCATCTGGCCGGGATCTTCAGCTCTCACTGGATCGGTTTGCAGCCGAGGGTGAAGCGACCGGAATGAGAATCAGCACCTCCAAGTCCGAGTCCATGGTTCTCGCCTGGACAAGGGTGGAGTGCCATCTCCGGGTTGGGGAAGAGACCCTGCCCCAAGTGGAGGAGTTCATGTACCTAGGAGTCTTGTTCACGAGTGGGGGAAGAGTGGATCGTGAAATCGACAGGCGGATCGGTGCGGCGTCTTCAGTAATGCGGACGTTGTACCGATCCGTTGTGGTGAAGAAGGAGCTGAGCCGGAAGGCAAAGCTTTCAATTTACCGGTCGATCTACGTTCCCATCCTCACCTATGGTCATGAGCTTTGGGTCATGACCGAAAGGATAAGATCACGGGTACAAGCGGCCGAAATGAGTTTCCTCCGCCGTGTGGCGGGGCTCTCCCTTAGAGATAGGGTGAGAAGCTCTGCCATCCGGGAGGAGCTCAAAGTAAAGCCGCTGCTCCTCCACATCGAGAGGAGCCAGATGAGGTGGTTCGGGCATCTGGTCAGGATGCCACCCGAACGCCTCCCTAGGGAGGTGTTTAGGGCACGTCCAACCGGTAGGAGGCCACGGGGAAGACCCAGGACACGTTGGGAAGACTATGTCTCCCGGCTGGCCTGGGAACGCCTTGGGATCCCCCGGGAAGAGCTAGACGAAGTGGCTGGGGAGAGGGATGTCTGGGTTTCCCTGCTTAGGTTGTTGCCCCCACGACCCGACCTCGGATAAGCGGAAAAAGATGGATGGACTTTTTATAGCCTCAATGTGTATTTTTAGGAAAACTGTCGAAAAAAAATTTTTTTGCTTACCCTTTAGCTTCATTCTTTTTTGAATAAATGCTTTAAGTTAAACCCAACATGTGTGCATCAACAAAAATCTCAAAACAAAATCTCTGCTTTTCGACGCCACGCAGATTACGGCAGGTGTGCTTTTATTTTGCGGCCATGCCGATAATATGTCCACATATTTCGGGGTTCAGGACGTCCAGATTTAAGTATTTTTTTAATTGCAATAAAAAATTTAAACAAATACTTTAATATCAAAACCATTTTGTATGAGCACGCACAAAAGTAGCGAGAAATTGGTACCGTACAAGTATAAATTCCCAGGTACCAAGAATCGTACTTATGGATTGAAATGTCTACTTTTGGCCCAGTAGGAAGTGTACTGGTGTCTTTGGCTTTCCCTATCAGAACTTGAACACATGAAATTTAGCGGCACGTTATGCTAATTCCCTGTTTTCCAGTTTCAATATTTAATAACACCCCGCCGTTTCTCATGCACACTCGGACACTTAAACACACCTGTGTGTAGTCGGCTGCATGCTTCCTGATACACATAGAACCACAGAAATGTTATTTAAATGGTAATGATGCCTTTGCTTTGTTCTGTTTGGTTAAGTTTGTCTGATCCCACCACCTGTAGCTTACGGAATATTTAACACAATCTTCAAGGGAAGGTATGCAAAACACTCGCACAACATGGAAATAAAGGCAGTGCATGCGACCACATGATCAATAGTAATGGATTTAATAGCGCGGAGCCGTTCCAATTCTTCATGTTCCATCTCCGCTCCTTTCGCCTCAGCTTTTTACCCCACTGTTCTCTATTAATCCTCTGTGCTGATTTATTGCTCTTGTCTGAAAAATGAAAAATAATCTGAAGAGAAGATGTGTGTGTGTGTGATGAAGTAGCTTTTAATCCATATCCTGACCCTCCAAAAACTTCACGGTCTGTTTGTCACGCACTTTCAAACACACACAGGCACGAACATAAACTCCCGCTTGGAGATATTGAGAGAGACACACACACACACACACACACACACGCGCGCGCACACACGTGTGCACAAAGTTTTGAGGAGTTGCAGTATTTCTGCTATTGCTGCACAAGCTCAGCATCACATGGATTAATGGTAAAATGGAAGCACACAAATCTCATATCTGCCCTTGTGAGCTCATATATATATATATATATATATATATGTATATATATATATATATATATATATATATATATATATATATATATATATGTGAAGCAGACAATATTCACCACTTGTGTTTCTTTATATCTGAGAATACTCACACACTGGCAGTGGGGTGCGTTTAAGTCATGGGTGTCCAAACGTTTACCACTCGGGCACTCGCTAAAAAATCATGAAATGTTTCCATTTTAAAACCAACACAATAAATATATATATTTTTTTAACCCTTAGGACTCCCCTGATGTTTGGTGAATGTTGTAGGTTCCTGTGACCCGAAATGGTCTACGTCAGGGGCGCTCACACTTTTTCTGCAGGCGAGCTACTTTTCAATTGACCAAGTCGAGGAGATCTACCTCATTCCTATTTATAATTTATATTTATTTATTTCTGAAAGAGACATTTTTGTTAACAAGTTAATGGTGTTTAATGATAATACAAGCATGTTTAACACACATAGATGCCTTTCTTTCATGAAGACAAGAATATAAGTTGGTGTATTTGATTCTGATGACTTGCATTGATTGGAATTAGACAGTGGTGCTGATAACGTCCGCATTTTCAAATGGAGGAAAAAAAAAAGTCCTCCTTTCTGTCCAATACCACATGAAAGTGGTTGGATTTGGCAACTCATTTGTCCAACTTGCATACTCGTTTTTAAACACTTTGTTATGAGAGTAGCATATGTGTGTGGCCCTTTAATGTCTGGCAGCAGGTGAGTGACGTCAGTGAGTGTGCGGGTGGGCAAGCAAGTGAGAAAGCGGTCGCTGAGGGCGGGGGAGAAATACATTGGCATCAAACTCCGTAGCTTGCTAGCTTGTGCACGCTAGCTTTCTGAGACTCTTATTTTGTTAGCACAGGCAGGATGAAACAGGTCTTTTATGGTGAAGACAGGAACTGTGCAGTCGGTCTTTAGAGTTTTGACAGTAGGTACGGAGTCTCTAGAAATAAAATGTGTTTCTCTGCGTCCGCCCTGTTAGTGATTTTTTTCTTAAATATGAGCTCGCAGCAGCCAGCGTCATCTCACAAGATCCTCGGGTGCCGAGAATGTCAAACAACTGACGAAAGTGAAGTCTTGGTATGATTGATGATTGCTCATTTTTCAGTCTATTTTTTAATGCCTGGCTTGAGATCGACTGACACACCCTCCGAGATCGACCAGTCGATCGCGATCGACGTAATGCCCACCCCTGGTCTACGTCATAAAAGTTTTAAAAGTCCTACAATAATATTCGTTAGACCCGCTCGACATCCATTGCTTTCGGTCTCCTCTACGGGGTCATCTCCAAGGTTTCTCATAGTCATTGTCACCGACGTCCCACTGGGGTGAGTTTTTCCTTTCCCCCACGGTCTAGAGATATAACTGTTGAAAGTGAAGTGAAAACTGAATATCAATCAATCAATGTTTATTTATATAGCCGTAAATCAAAAGTGTCTCAAAGGGCTGCACAAGCCACAACGACATCCGCGGTGCAGAGCCCACATAAGGGCAAGGAAAAACCTTCCTTGCCTTTATGTGGGCTTTGTATCGCTTAGATCCTACCAGGTGGTTCAGAAAAACCTTCCTTGCCCTTATGTGGGCTCTGTACCGCGGATGTCGTTGTGGCCTGTGCAGGCCTTTGAGACACTTGTGATTTTGGGCTGTATAAATAAACATTGATTGATTGATTGATAGATAATCAGTTTTCACTTCACTTTCAACGGTTATATCTCTAGCCCGGGAGGATCGGCAACCTGTGGTTTTAGAGCCGTATGCGGCTATTTAGCGGCGCCCTAGTGGCCATCTGGAGCTTTTTCAAAAATGTATTAAAAAGGGTGGAGTGCCATCTCCGGGTTGGGGAGGAGACCCTGCCCTAAGTGGAGAATTTCAAGTACCTAGGAGTCTTGTTCACGAGTGGGGGAAGAGTGGATCGTGAAATCGACAGCTGGATCGATGTGGCGTCTTCAGTAATGCGGACGTTGTATCGATCCATTTGTGGTGAAGAAGGAGCTAAGTCGGAAGGCAAAACTCTCAATTTACCGGTCGAGCTACGTTCCCATCCTCACCTATGGTCATGAAGTGAAGTGAATTATATTTATATAGCGCTTTTTCTCTAGTGACTGAAAGCACTTTTACATAGTGAAACCCAATATCTAAGTTACATTTAAACCAGTGTGGGTGGCTCTGGGATCAGGTGGGTAAAGTGTCTTGCCCAAGGACACAACAGTGACTAGGATAGCAGAAGCAGGGATCGAACCTGGAACCCTCAAGTTGCTGACACGGCCACTCTACCAACCGAGCTAAAACCGTTTTGACCAAAAGGACAAGATCACGGGTTCAAGCGGCCCGAAATGAGTTTCTTCCCCCGGGTGGCGGGGCTCTCCCTTAGAGATAGGGTGAGAAGCTCAAAGTAAAGCCGCTGCTCCTCCACATCAAGAGGAGCAAGATGAGATGGTTCGGGCATCTGGTCAGGATGCCACCCGAACGCCTCCTTAGGGAGGTGTTTCGGCCACATCCGGCCACGGGGAAGACCCAGGACACGTTGGGAAGACCATGTCTCCCAGCAGGCCTGGGAATACCTCGGGATTCCCCGGGAAGAGCTGGACAAAGTGGCTGGGGAGAGGGAAGTCTGGGCCCCGCGACCCGACCTCGGATAAGCGAATGATGATGGATTGATTGATTGGTGGATGGATGAATGAATGGATGGATGGATGGATGGATGGATGGTATTAAAAAGGAAAAACTTGTTTTAATATAGTTTCTGTAGGAGGGCAAACGTGACACAAACCTTATGAATTGTTAGAAATCCCACAGTTTATATGAAACATGCTTTTTTAATTTTCCTGAAGGAACTCTCTGAAGGAATCAATAAAGTACTATCTATCTATCCGATAGATAGATAGTACTTTATTGATGCCCATTACGTCGATCGCGATCGACTGGTCGATGTCGGAGGGTGTGTCAGTCGATCTCAAGCCAGCCATTAAAAAATAGACATAAAAATGAGCAATCATCAATCACACCAAGACTTCACTTTCGTCAGTTGTTTGACATTCTCGGCACCCGAGGATCTTGTGAGATGACGCTGGCTGCTGCGAGCTCATATTTAAGAAAAAAATCACTAACAGGGCGGACGCACAGAAACACATTTTATTTCTAGAGACTCCGTACCTACTGTCAAAACTCTAAAGACCGACTGCACAGTTCCTGTCTTCACCATAAAATACCTGTTTCATCCTGCCTGTGCTAACAAAATAAGAGTCTCAGAAAGCTAGCGTGCACAAGTTAGCAAGCTACGGAGTTTGATGCCAATGTATTTCTCCCCCGCCCTCAGCGACCGCTTTCTCACTTGCTTGCCCACCCGCACACTCACTGACGTCACTCACCTGCTGCCAGACATTAAAGGGCCACACACATATGCTACTCTCATAACAAAGTGTTTAAAAACGAGTATGCAAGTTGGACAAATGAGATGCCAAATCCAACCACTTTCATGTGGTATTGGACAGAAAGGAGGACTTTTTTTTTCCTCCATTTGAAAATGCGGACGTTATCAGCACCAATTGTCTAATTCCAATCAATGCAAGTCATCAGAATCAAATACACCAACTTATATTCTTGTCTTCATGAAAGAAAGGAATCTATGTGTGTTAAACATGCTTGTATTATCATTAAACACCATTAACTTGTTAACAAAAATGTCTCTTTCAGAAATAAATAAATATAAATTATAAATAGGAATGAGGTAGATCTCCTCGACTTGGTCAATTGAAAAGTAGCTCGCCTGCAGAAAAAGTGTGAGCGCCCCTGATCCATCTTCACTGATGAGAGTATTTGGCGAGCGCCGTTTCGTTGTACTAATTTCGGCGGTCCTTGAAATCACCATAGTTTGTATACATGTGCAACTTTCCCCGATACGGCCACAGAAAGTCATGTTTTATGCCACTCTTTTGTCTTATTTTGATTACCAAACGTTTTATGCTGTGCGTGAATGCACAAACGTGACCTTTGTTGATGTTATTGACTGCAAGCTAATTGATACTAGCATGCAACTTAGGCTAGCTATACATACATATTGCATCATTATGCCTGGTTTGTAAGTATATTGGAACTCATTTAATTAACTTACATCCTTTGCGTATTTAATTTATATTTGCATGTCTCAGTTCTCCCCGTGACTGTGTGGGTTCCCTCCGGGTACTCCGGCTTCCTCCAGCCTCCAAAAACATGCACTTGGGGATAGGTTGATTGGCAACACTAAAATTGGCCCTAGTGTGTGAATGTGAGTGTGAATGTTGTCTGTCTATCTGTGTTGGCCCTGCGATGAGGTGGCGACTTGTCCAGCGTGTACCCCGCCTTCCTTCCGATTGTAGCTGAGATAGGCACCAGCGCCCCCTCCAAATGGAATAAGCGGTAGAAAATGGATGGATGGGTGGATGTCTCATGGCACATTATCTGTATGTAATATTGGCTGCACTTCCGATAGTTGTTCGTGTGCCTCGTTGTTCCAGACCAAAGCAAACGTTACTCAGCTTGCAAAGATTGTAACAAATCTATTAGAAGAAGACAGCCTGCTGTTTCCTTTAACTTGGACACACACACCTATACCTTTTGCCATTTTAAGCCAGTGATTTCCAGGAGTTATCTTAAAGCCTTTTGTAGGTCAATATTAACATTGATTTTGATTTATTAATATTTTTGAGAAATTACAATTTTGTGCTATTAAAGTCAAAATTTCACTTTTTTTTCACTTCACATTACAGCTCTTTGATTTTTAAAATTATATGTTCAGAATGTGCCGGAGTTATTAAAAAAAAAATAGCTGCAGGCCGCAGAAGGCACCCGGGCCACACTTTGGACAGCCCTGGTTTAAGTGTAAAGCGACAGAGCATACGCGGGCTATTAGAAACTGTCCTGGATTTGGCCTTTTCATCAGAAAACACTTCCAACAAAGCGGTGTTTTAGTTAATTGTGAGCGTTTCTTTTACTGAAATGGTATTTTAGTCCCAGTCATTACTCTTAGTCCTAAACTCCTGAAGGCGGGCCCTAATTACGGATAATATAATTAACCCCATGAAGCGCAGTCGTGCATCTTTGATGTGAAGGAGTGAGGACCTAAGACGGAATGAAAGACCGACGTTTCATTTGTCTTCCCTCCTCCTGACAGTGAAAGGATTACTAAAAAGTAATTGGAGAGATTAACTTGGATTTGGCCGCATCTCATTTTTTATTTTCTCTTCAGTATTCCTCTGGCTGCGTACATCTTGGCTTCTCTCTATGGAGATACTTTTCCCCCCCTCCGCGTTGTTTAGTTTCATTCCACCGCTTTTGTTTAATACCAACCTCTGGGTTGGGCTGATATGACGCCTCCTGTGCTGGGCGTTATTGTTGCTGTTTATTGGTATTGTTGTTGTTGTTCAAAGCGCCGAGCGCCAAGAACAAAGCCTTTTACTTCCAACATGAATCCAGTCGCTTGTCTCTGCAGCGGAGGAGGGGAAAAGGACAAGGCTGCCTCTGTGGTTTTACATTGGACCAGGTCCCGCTTGGCTTTGGCTTCGTTCCAGACTGGTTGTCTTCCCTCCGCGTTCCTCCTCCCGTTGTTTTTCTGTCCTTTTTCCCCTTTCTCTCATCTTTTTACTCTTTTACCTTTTGTTTACTCTCTGTTTGATTTT
>NC_084634.1:30447653-30480153 GCF_033978795.1 Nerophis ophidion
TTTTTTACTAAATTAGTAGCCCATACATTTTCTTGTAGCACAGTAAAAAAAATGTAGCAATATGAAATGTCTTAAATGTCACAATTGCATTAAAGATACAAGGTACTCACGTGACCTTATACATATTAACACAATGCCATCATAAGACCTACTGTAACGCTCAATTAAACACAGAGAACATCCCTAAACTGTGCAGGCACTGTAGCTAACACGAGTGTAGGGCTGGGCGATATGGACCAAAACCCGATATAGTTGGGCCTATAAACTAACCCATAAATGGAAATATTCGTTAACATAACTAATTAGCTCCATCATGTCTTGTTTTTTCAATTTTCGGGACTGATGTGGATCCCAAATACACAAAAACAAGTAAGAAAAGTCGATTTTGTATAATAGGATCCCAACTTGAGAGGTATTTTTCGGTAAGAAAAAGGAAAAAGCCTGGCAAATCATATAAGAAAAGTCAAATATAATGTCAAATCTTCTTCAAAAAAGCTCAATTATTTAACTAGCAAAGAGACAAAAGAGCAAAATGTGAAAAAGTCTCCTGGTTTTTCATGTTTAAACATGAATATAATTGACCTTTAACAATGATGTTTTATAGGTAAACATTATTATAGAACATACACACAAAGAGGGTTGGAATTAGCCTCCCAGCGCCAGTGATCAATCACAGTCCATATGGTTATGGATTAAATTGATCTCAAACATGCATACAGATGGGCAAAAATTTTCCCAAATTCAGATGGATTTATTTTAGGAGCAAAATGCGATGAAAGGATTGAGTCCCCCTTTTTTAATTTTTAAAGTCGCAACCGTCTATTTTTAATAGCATTTGCGAGTACATTTGTCGCACTCTACAGCCCTGACTGTGCTTGCCACATTATTGCTGAAGCTCTCCAACAAGTCGAAACCTTTTGACACCGGAGTAGCTATCAGTAAAGCTACTGCATATATTAAGCGTACATTTTAGAGTTACGTGTGCAACTTTGTGTCTCTGCGTGAACAGTTCCGGGTCCAGTTCCCACTCAGTCAGTACGAGCCACACAATTTGAGGACCGGATCCTCCTCTACTGGAAAGAACCATTAGAGCCCAACGGGATCATCACACAATATGAGGTTGGCTGGCATAAAAAAAGAAGTTTGTAAATATTATGACACTTTTTTAAAAATGTGGTCTTTGCTCCGCCACAGATCAACTACAGTGGTCTGCGTTCCTTTGACCCATCGGTGCCCCTGCAGCGCCCCGGTCTCCCGGTGTCTTTACCCTCCAACGCCACCCATCACCTTTTCTCCCAGCTCCACCCGGGGGTCACTTACCAGCTTTCCATACGAGCATCCACTTCCAAAGGATTTGGTACCGCCACCACTCTCAATGTGACGACCAATATTTCAGGTAGCCGACACAGCAGATGTACCACATGTATTGCAGTCCTATGACGCACGTTACGCCAGTGTAAACATGTTGTCCCTCTTCAGCCCCGACAATTGATGAGTATGATGGCTCGGAAGCCTTTTTGAACGAAACTGCCACAACCATCACTGTTCTGTTGAAACCAGCCCAGGCCAAGGGAGCACCTATAAGGTAACACAGGATTAGACATGCAGTCTATGACATTTATCTCATCCATTTTCACTGGCTTAAGCATGTCTCTTTAGGCTATAGAATGAGCGCACCTAAATATATAACATTTTTCATTCGATTTGATTTTGTGCATTCATTTATTTACAAGCCACAGCTGTTCACATTACACACATGGAATATTTACACAGGCGCTTGGGTTCATTCACAAATTTAACCAAAAAACTGCCTGTAATACAGCCTACTAGAGAGGCCATTGAGCACGTTCTTTGTCCTTCTCCTCCTCTTGGGGTGGTAGATTTCCATTCTTTGTGGCAACACATTATTTTAACCATTACATGGATGTGTAAATGGTATAACATTGACTTTTTTTTTTAACAGTGCCTATCAGATTGTAGTGGAGGAAGTGAATCCTCGGCGAACACGTCGCCAAGCCTCTTCCGACTGTTATGAGGTAATTATGAGTACATAAAGTGAATACTCTATCCACTGTTATGAGGTAATTATGAATACATACAGTGAATACACTCTTAACTGTTATGAGGTAATTTATTAATACACACAGTGAATACACTATCTACTGTTATGAGGTAAATATGAATACGTACAGCGAATACACTATCCACTGTTTATACAGTGGGGCAAAACAGTATTTAGTCAGCCACAGATTCTGCAAGTTCTCCCACTTAAAATGATGACAGAGGTTTGTAATTTTCATCATAGGTACACTTCAACTGTGAGAGACAAAATGTGAAAAAAAAATCCAGGAATTCACATTGTAGGAATTTGAAAGAATGTATTTGTAAATTAAGGTGGAAAATAAGTATTTGGTCAACCATTCAAAGCTCTCACTGATGGAAGGAGGTTTTGGCTCAAAATCTCACGATACATGGCCCCATTCATTTTTTCCTTAACACGGATCAATCGTCCTGTCCCCTTAGCAGAAAAAACAGCCCCGAAGCATGATGTTTCCACCCCCATGCTTCACAGTAGGTCTGGTGTTCTTGGGATGCAATTCAGTATTCTTCCTCCAAACACGACGAGTTGAGTTTATACCAAAATAGATACATGGATGATACATCAGAGGATTGGGAGAATGTCATGTGGTCAGATGAAACCAAAATAGAACTTTTTGGTATAAACTCAACTCGTCGTGTTTGGAAGAAGAAGAATACTGAGTTGCATCCCAAGAACACCATACCTACTGTGAAGCATGGGGGTGGAAACATCATGCTTTGGGGCTGTTTTTCTGCTAAGGGGACAGGCCGATCAATCTGTGTTAAGGAAAGAATGTAGGTAATTATGAATACATACAGTGACTACACTATCCACTGTTATAGTTAAATATGAATACATACAGTGAATACACTATCCATTGTTATGAGGTAATTATGAATACATATAGTGAATACGCTATCCACTGTTATGAGGTAATCATGAATACTAACGGTGAATACACTATCCAAACTACAATGTTTCATAGCAAACATGCATTATTTGGCTCGAGTGTCCTTTGAAATCCGTCTCTCATTAACGAATTATGTGTCAAGTACATTTTAAAACTCGCCTTCTTCCCTTCTCTGCCAGGTTCCCGTTTCCTACCACAGTGCATCAACCGGTGGATCTCCGTATTATTACGCCGCTCAGCTGTCGCCCAGCAGCCTCCCAGAGCCCCTCCCGTTCACCGTCGGAGACAACAAGACATATCAGGCATGCGTTTTAGGCTCAAACGTGTCGTTTTCAAGGAGGTCCCCCATTTATGGACCTGCACGGGCATCAGCTGAAATCCAGGTTGTTAAATTGAAACTGTTGTCTAATGGTCAGTTGCTTCTTTTTTTTTTTAAATCCACAGGGTTTCTGGAACGCTCCTTTGGCCCCGAGAAAGAACTACAACATCTACTTTCAAGCTGTTAGCAGCACTGAGCGGGTAAATATTTCTTCACATAGGGACTAAATAAGCACACAATGAACTTTTAAAAGTTTAACGTGCAAACTTCTGCAAATGGCAAATAGATATTTACTGTGTGAAAAACGTGACTCAGCTAGTGTTATTTCTGGAGGCTTGTATATAAAGGGGAACTATGATCATTTTAATCTACATATTAAGCATCTCTTTGTGGTTTAAAGCAGTGATTCTCAAACACCAAAGATTCACTTGAGTGGTTATTGTATTATTTTCCTATATTCAAACACAGTGTTACTGTTCAAACTGTGTGTAATGTTACAGCGGCCAACTTGTTGAATACAACCTCTGCCTTGTTTTTGATGAATACATACACCGACTAGGCTACTGTATTTTATTATTGGTCATTATGGTGGTACTTAGAGAGCCAAGTGTTGTCTGAAGTGGTACTTAGTGAAAACAGTTTGAGAACCACTGTTCTGGATAATACGCATTGAATATGCTTTGGTGTAAATGTTGCTTAAATTCTGCTCCAGTCAATTTTATACCTCGTTTTTTTTTTTTATTCCTTCTGCAAGATGTTCGATTCTGGAGGCGTTCCCAGATTGCAAATAAAACTACGCCCCACCTGCTCCACTATGTATCTTGAAGTCGTCGCCGCTATTATTTTTTTCAGACACGGTCGAAAATAAAATTCATAATTGTTGTATAGATTCATCCGGTCACAACAATAGGTACGCTTGCACACTCGCCGATCGATTCAGACCTCCTAAAAAAATGTCACTGCATGTCGCACGTCGGTATTATTATGCAAATTATATGAAGATAAAACTTTATCTTACATTTTTGTTTCCTCACAGCCAACATGCATCAACCTTATGATTTGACGCTTGTTTAACACATGTATCCAACATGATAAAATTGATAAGAAAGAAAATACTTAAAATTGATCACATACTGAACAAAAATATAAACGCAACACTTTTGGTTTTGCTCCCATGAGTTGAACTCAAAGATGTAAAACTTTTACTATATATACACAATACCTCTTCCTCTCAAATCTGACTAAATCTATGTTAGTGAGCGTTTTTTCTCTGCCAAGATAATCCAGCCCATTTCACAGGTATGACACATCAAGATGCTGATTAAACAGCATGATTATTGCACAGGTGTGCTTTAGGCTGCCCACAATAAAAGGCCACTCTGAAATGGGCGGTTTCGTGATGTGACCACCATTTGCCTCACGCAGTGCAATATAGTTGATCAGGTTGTTGATTGTGGCCTGTGGAATGTTGGTCCACTCCTCTTTAATGGCTGCGCCAAGTTGCTGGATTTTGGCATTAACTGGAACACACTGTTGTACACATCGATCCACAGGATCTCAAACATGCTCAATGGGTGACATGTCTGGTGAGTATACTGGCCGTGCAAGAACTGGAATGTTTTCAGCTTCCAGGAATTGTGTAGGGATCTTTGCAACATGGAGCCGTGCATTGTCATGTGCAAAATGAGGTGATGGTCTCGGGTGAATGGCTCAACAATGGGCCTCAGGATCTCGTCACGGTATCTCTGTGCATTCAAAATGACGTTCGTTGTCCATAACGTGCGCCTGCCCATACCATAACCCGATTCACATCAGCAAACTGCTCTCCCAAAAGACACCACGAACAGTCTGCCATTTGCCCTGAACAGTGAAAACCGGGATTTATCCGTGAAGGGAACCCATCTCCAACGTGCCAGACGCCATCGAATGTGAGCATTTACTCATTCAAGTCGGTCACAACAACAAACTACAGTCAGGTCGAAACCCCAATGAGGACAACGAGCATGATGATGAGCTTCCCTGAGACGGTTTCTCATAGTTTGTGCAGAAATTCTTTGGTTATGCAAACCAATTGTTGCAGCAGCTGTCCGGGTGGCTTGTTTCATACGTTCATGGAGGTCCTCGGCTGGTGGGGTTTCACATGGCCTGCGGTTGTGAGGCCGGTTGGATGTACTGTCAAATTCTCTGGGGACGGTTTATAGTTGGGAAATGAACATTCATTTCACAGGCAACAGCTCTGGTAGACATTTTTGCAGTCAGCATGCGACTGCACGCTCCCCGCAAACATATGAAATCTGTGGCTTTGTGCTGTGATAAAACTGCACATTTCAGAGTGGCCTTTTATTGTGAACAGCCCAAGGCACACCTGTGAAATAATCATGCTGTGTAATCAGCATCTTGATACACCACACCTGTGAGGTGGGATGGATTATCATCGCAAAGAAGAAATGCTCACTCAAATGGATTTGTGAACAATATATGAGAGGAATAAGTATTTTTGTGTATGCAGTAAAATTTTTAGATCTTTGAGTCCAACTCATGCAAAAATGGGATTAAAAACAAAAGTGTTGCGATTATATTTTTGTTCAGTGTAGTACCTTCTCAAACTTCCAAAGCAAAGACCGCTCTCACTCAACAATGATTCATTTACGTCATATTTCCTCTGACTTTTTGTTTTTCCACTTGTGAACTGTGGTTTTGATGAAAACAGATACATATTCAGAACGTAAGCTTGTCCCAGTCAAAGGTTATGTCAAATGTACAGTATATGGAACTTTATCCATTGTAATTTTCTTTATTAATGTCGTGTTTTGTGTGTGGATCCGTGACTCGTTTGTGGTTTCTGTGCTTCAGGAGACTAAAACGCAGTGTCTGAGGCTGGCTACGAAAGGTAAGTAATGCTAAAAGTTGTCATGACACTTTTGTATTACCCTGTTTACTTGTTTTTTTCTCACTCTTAAGGTTTTTTTTTTATATTTTCAATAACAGATCGTTGTAAACTGAATTACAAACAAATCATCCTCTTACTTGATGGAGTGTTGGATAAGAGCACACATCCGCGTCATGAGTATTAAGAGATATAATACTAGAGAGAGAAATGTGTTTGTGTGTGCACGGCCGGGAAAGGATCAAAGTCTACAGTTGAGATGGGATGTTTTTATCTGGGGCCATATGTTTGACAGACTAATACACTGCTCTTAAAAGGTGCTTGTTTAATCCCTGCTCATGCACCACCAAACACAGAGTTGTTTTGAGGAAAGATTTTATTAATGGCAACTGATGGATCAGAGCTGTTTAGAGGAAGGACATAAGTACAGTGAAAAACATGGCTGTTTTATCAACAATCGACTATCGTTTGCCTAAAACAGTCATGCCATGTTAAATGAGACTCCAACACTAGTGACTGGTACCGCTCACATTTGAACCGGTACCTTGGAATCAATACCGTTACTCAATGGTATACAATTTTGGTATCTTTGTGTGTGTTAATAAATATTAATTGTTTTTGATAATGAAATCTTATTTTTCATTGGAAAATTGACTGATGTCCACTTTTTCCATCTTGTTTTATTGTAACGTTTCTGAGTCTCATTGGCAAGTATGACATTGAGTTGTAAATAACAGTTGCAAGCCAAAATGTTAAATAAAAGTAGTGTATAGGGTTGGTTTGGTGGGTTTTTGTTGTTGTTGCACCCTAAAAAGTGCTAATACTGTAAGTATTGCACTTATTACCAGCTGTTCAATTTGAACGTGCATGTTAGTTGTTAACAGATTTGGAGGTGTTAAAATTAATGCTAATCAATACCAAAGCCAATGTATTTTAGCATCAAGCTAGCGGATTTGTGGAAAAGAGGAGCTGTCACGCCAAATTTCTTCCCCCCTACAAAGACCTTCCCCCCGGAAGACATTAGGCGTGATAGCCCCTCTAATGCCTGAAGGACCCCAATGAGGGCGTGATAATACCAAGTTATATGACCCTTAAGGGTTACAGCTGCAAAAATAGCTCGAAAGGTTAGCATGCTGGAATGCTAATATTTTTTCCTCACCGTTATTTTTCACCAATGACAATCAGCCAATTATAATGTTTTTAAAACAGGCAGCTGTGTGGGCTGCTTTAAGCAAGTTATATGACTCTTAAGAGTTACAGCTGCAAAATTAGCGAAGCAAAAATAGCTTGAAAGGTTAGCATGCTGGAATGCACATTTTTTTCTCACCGTTATTTTTCACCAATGACAATCAGCCAATTATAATGTTTTTAAAACAGGCAGCTGTGTGGGCTGCTTTAAGCAAGTTATATGACTCTTAAGAGTTACAGCTGCAAAATTAGCGAAGCAAAAATAGCTTGAAAGGTTAGCATGCTGGAATGCAAATTTTTTCCTCACCGTTATTTTTCTCAATGACAATCAGCCAATTATAATGCTTCTAAAACAGGCAGCTGTGAGGGCTGCTTTGAGGTCCTTCCACCCTCATTGGGGTCCTTCAGGCATTAGAGGGGCTGTCACGCCAAATGCCTTCTGGGGGAAAGGTTTTTGTAGGGGGGAAGAAATTTGGCGTGATTTATTTAGGTTGGACTGTGTTTTGAGTCAATAGTTTTTTTGGAGGGGACAATGGAATTTGCAACATTACTGGGAAGTAGTTTGACTGAGTCCACTCTCAATGTTGCTGGAGTGCAAAGAGTCTGCAACCGGGCGTGACGTCACGAGCAATTCAAGTGTCGTAAAATGTCACCGTTGGATTTTTTTTTATGAATCTGTGCCTGGTAGGACCGGCAGGATTCGGTCCGTCCCAAAAAAACTATTGGATCCGGTACCCATCCCGACTAGTGACTACTTTTTCCCCACAACAACTTTATCGTCAAAATGTCTAATTTCTTTCCTTTACAACATACATTCATACCTTGTATATTAAATATGAGGGAATGAGAAAAAACAAAAAACTGAGTGGTGACTACTTTGTCAATCAATCAATCAATGTTTATTTATATAGCCCCAAATCACAAATGTTTCAAAGGACTGCACAAATCATTACGACTACAACATCCTCGGAAGAACCCACAAAAGGGCAAGGAAAACTCACACCCAGTGGGCAGGGAGAATTCACATCCAGTGGGACGCCAGTGACAATGCTGACTATGAGAAACCTTGGAGAGGACCTCAGATGTGGGCAACCCCCCCCCTCTAGGGGACCGAAAGCAATGGATGTCGAGCGGGTCTAACATGATACTGTGAAAGTTCAATCCATAGTGGCTCCAACACAGCCGCGAGAGTTCAGTTCAAGCGGATCCAAGACAGCAGCGAGAGTCCCGTCCACAGGAAACCATCTCAAGCGGAGGCGGATCAGCAGCGTAGAGATGTCCCCAACCTATACAGGCGAGCGGTCCATCCTGGGTCCCGACGAGCGGTCCATCCTGGGTCTCGACTCTGGACAGCCAGTACTTCATCCATGGTCATCGGACCGGACCCCCTCCACAAGGGAGGGGGGGACATAGGAGAAAGAAAAGAAGCGGCAGATCAACTGGTCTAAAAAGGAGGTCTATTTAAAGGCTAGAGTATACAGATGAGTTTTAAGGTGAGACTTAAATGCTTCTACTGAGGTAGCATCTCGAACTGTTACCGGGAGGGCATTCCAGAGTACTGGAGCTCGAGTGCGGCTAAACGGAAGGCAAGTGTAAACACACAGCAGCGGCCCAAAACCTGCTCTCTAAAAATACTTGAAAATGTAATAAAAAAAAATGTCATGTTAGTCAAACGACTAACCAGAAAGGTCAGAGTGGGTGCACGTCCTACTGTGGCGTGATTGTATAATCGAGTATTGTCAGCCTTCACTGAACTGACAGACCTCGCTTTGCCCTGATAGACCTTGAAGGATTGTTAAACTAGACTGTAAAAAGGGACATTATTTCCAACACAATCAGCTTTAATGACTGCAGAATGAATCGTTAAAGCTGATTTTTTTTGAGTGGGTGTGTAGCACAAAGGCCAGGTTACGGAGCAGATAGAGCAGTTTGGGGCAAGATGGCACGAGGATATGGCCCCTGGTGCAATCATTGCCACTCACACATTACATAAATCAATTTCTTTTCATGCAATGACCTGCCTGATTTTACATTTAACTGGTGTTTCTAAAACCTTTTGCTGTTAACGAGTAATCTAATTACTTTCACACCGTTACTGATGCGTTTGATGTGACGTGGCACGCTACTTTTGATGTGGTTTTATGTCAACACGACACCGTCAGAAGCACAGCGAGGTCAATGCAGGATATTTTTTTTTTACTAATGTGAGCAGCAACCAACAACACACTAAAATGAACTTGATATCAAATAGGAAGCGGCAACATCACAAAACAAACATGTAATACACGCACACATACACTACTACCGCGTGGGAATAACAACCAACCATTAAATGGCTGAAGAGACAAGCTCGACATACAAGCAATACCTTGTTTGTGGACAAGGAGCTATGACAGCTATCGGAGGACATTTGATTTTTTTGTTAACCAGAGACAACACAATAAAGTGAAAAAGGTTCAACAGAGCTGTTAAGCTAACAAACACAGCTCCGCTAAAATACTGCGAAACTTTGCAACAGGCATCGCCTTTTAAAGGCATACAAACACACACTCGGCTCTCATGAAATGTCTTTCAACTGCCAGATATATATATTTTTTTAGGTAATTCAATTAATACTTCCATCCATCCATTTTCTGCCGCTTATTCCCTTTCGGGGTCGCGGGGGGCGCTGGTGCCTATCTCAGCTACAATCGGGCGGAAGGCAGGGTACACCCTGGACAAGTTGCCCCCTCATCGCAGGGCCAACACAGATAGACAGACAACATTCACACTCACATTCACACACTAGGGCCAATTTAGTGTTGCCAATCAGCCTATCCCCAGGTGCATGTCTTTGGAAGTGGGAGGAAGCCGGAGTACCCGGAGGGAACCCACGCATTCACGGGGAGAACATGCAAACTCCACACAGAAAGATCCCGAGCCTGGATTTGAACCCAGGACTGCAGGAAATTCGTATTGTGAGGCAGACGCACTAACCCCTCTGCCACCGTGAAGCCTTCAATTAATACTTTCCCAAGTAATTAATTACATTTATTGAAAGGTAATTGTATTAGTAATTCCATCATTTTTTTGTTAAAGTAACAAGTAAGTACAATAATCACTTTTTGAAAGTAATTTTCCCAAGAACTGCATGTAGTGTAAAGGACACACTGCAAGTTAAAAGCGAAACTAGTGAAATGGACTTGATGAATGTTTTGCATCTTCATCAAGCCCAGCATTGAGCAGGACACAGACGTAGTGCATGTCCCCAAGTGGGGGCTCGGTTCCAATTTGGATGGCGTCTTATTTCGCCTCTTGAATAAAGGGACAATCGGGAAAGCTCATGTTATCGGCGTCGTCATATTGCAACTGCTAACGGGCGTCTCTCAAATAGGCCATTGTTTGCTTTTGTCTAGCAGCCCGAAGAGGTAGAAATATGAGTGAGGTGACAGAATTTAGATTTTCATGCAGCGATAAGGGAAAAACAGAGCGAATGGTCACAGAGGTCAGGCGACATGTCCCTTCCTGTCTCTCTTTGCTCGTCTGCAAGGGCGCGTGCATCGGAGTGTGCATCGAGAGGGAGGATTAAGTGTTGGTGGTCCTATTAGGTCATCTTGGCTATTGTCATTGCTGCCTCAGGCCCTTTTTATTCTCTGCATGTATGTGAGCGTTAGTGTACTGACCTGGATACTTCTTTTTTTTTTTACTACTGTGCACATTATGAGATCGCACTTAGAACCTATTTGACTTTTGCTTTCGTTTTGTTATAACCAAGCACAACAAAAGTAAATCTGGATGACCGTCAGTCATATCAGGTGTTTTTCTCTTCATGTAGTACAGCAGTGGTTCGCCACCTTTTTTCAGTGATGTACCCCCTGTGAACATTTTTTTAATTCAAGTACCCCCTAATCAGAGCAAAGCATTTTTGGTTGGAAAAAAAGAGATAAAGAAGTAAAATACAGCACTATGTCATCAGTTTCTGATTCATTAAATTGTATAGTAGTGCAAATTATTGCTCATTTGTAGTGGTCTTTTTTGAACTATTCGGAAAAATGATATAAAAATAAGTAAAAACTTGTTGAAAAATAAACAAGTGATTCAATTATAAATAAAGATTGCTACACATAGAAGTAATCATCAACTTAAAGTGCCCTCTTTGGGGATTGTAATAGTGATCCATCTGGATTCATGAACTTAATTCTAAACATTTCTTCACAAAAAAAGAAATCGTTGACATCGATATTTATGGAATATGTCCACAAAAAATCAAGCTGTCAACACTGAATATTGTATCGTTGCATTTCTTTTCACAGTTTATGAACTTGCATTCATATTTTGTTGAAGTATTATTCAATAAATATATTTATAAAGGATTTTTGAATTTTTGCAATTTTTAGAATATTTAAAAAAAATCTCACGTACCCTTTGGCATACCTTCAAGTACCCCCAGGGGTACGCTTACCCCCATTTGAGAACCACTGTAGTACAGTCTAGGGTTGTCCCAATACAAATATTTCAGCACCAGTACCAAAATGTATTTTTAAAAAAAATAAAAAAGGGGGTCAAAATAAAATGCCATTATTGGCTTTATTTTAACAAAAATCGTATGACATCAACACATTTCTTATTGCAATCAAAGAACAATTTTTTCATTAAATAAAACACTCAACATAGGAGACAAATGATCTATTAGTAGTAAGCAAACAAAGGCTCTTAATATGGCTGCTTACAAATGCAGTAGCATATTGTTGTATTATTTTGTCAACATTGGGATGATTATCAATCTATTTGTTCATTTACTGTTAATATCTGCTTCCTTTATGTCTTAACATGTTCTATCGACACTTCTGTTAAAATGTAATCAATCAATCAATCAATCAATGTTTACTTATATAGCCCTAAATCACTAGTGTCTCAAAGGGCTGCACAAACCTCGGTAGGCCCACATAAGGGCAAGGAAAACTCACACCCAGTGGGACGTCGGTGACAATGATGACTATGAGAACCTTGGAGAGGAGGAAAGCAATGGATGTTGAGCGGGTCTAACATGATACTGTGAAAGTTCAATCCATAATGGATCCAACACAGTCGCGAGAGTCCAGTCCAAAGCGGATCCAACACAGCAGCGAGAGTCCCGTTCACAGCGGAGCCAGCAGGAAACCATCCCAAGCGTAGGCGGATCAGCAGCCCAGAGATGTCCCCAGCCGATACACAGGCAAGCAGTACATGGCCACCGGATCGGACCGGACCCCCTCCACAAGGGAGAGTGGGACATAGAAGAAAAAGAAAAGAAACGGCAGATCAACTGGTCTAAAAAGGGAGTCTATTTAAAGGCTAGAGTATACAAATGAGTTTTAAGGTGAGACTTAAATGCTTCTACTGAGGTGGCATCTCGAACTGTTACCGGGAGGGCATTCCAGAGTACTGGAGCCCGAACGGAAAACGCTCTATAGCCCGCAGAGTTTTTTGGGGCTTTGGGAATCACTAATAATAACAATAATAATAATAAGCGCTTATTCTTGTGATGTTTGGTACTTTACCTACGTTTTGGGTGATACTACAAATTCTGGTATCAATCCAATACTAAGTAGTTACAGTAGAATATATTGGTCAAAATTAAAGTTATCTTTTGTCCTGGGACATATTTCCTGAGTTTATAAACAATAAAAGAGAACATATTTTGAGATAATAAAAAATATCAATGGGGCGGTATAGCTCGGTTGGTAGAGCAGCCGTGCCAGCAACTTGAGGGTTGCAGGTTCGATTCCCGCTTCTGCCATCCTAGTCACTGCCGTTGTGTCCTTGGGCAAGACACTTTACCCACCTGCTCCCAGTGCCACCCACACTGGTTTAAATGTAACTTAAATATTTGGGTTTCACTATGTAAAGCGCTTTGAGTCACTAGAGAAAAGCGCTATATAAATATAATTCACTTCACAAATTCACTAATAGTAACAACTATATATGGCTCTAGTACTTGGTATTGTTACAGTCGATGTCTGTGTAGATCCACCCATTTGTTTATATTGAGGAGCGCTAGCATGCTGTTAGCAGCGAGCTCTTATATCCTCCTACAGTGTGTAGTGAAGCCTGTTTATACTTGTAAGAAACGTACATTTACTTGTTGTCATGGAGGCGAGGATTAGTTATTTAGAATTAGCTAAGACACTGCCGAATGCGGATGGACGTTAGCCACTAGCTAGCTGGCCATGTTTTAATGCACCTCCTCTAGAGCGGTGCTTCAGTGTGAAAAGCTTAACCTTTGTTGTTTGTTTTTAAGCCAAAATATGTCCAGTCTCCTCCTTATGTTTGTCTGCTTGTAAGTGTGTATGCGTTACCTTACATGCGCCGCTTGCTTCTTTTACCAGCACTGTTACGACTTATTGTACCTGTATTTTTCAGACGCAGTATAGTACTGTTTATAATTCATTATTTTATTAATACCGGTATACAGTACAACCCTAGTACAGGATTATTCTTTTTTTAAAACCAAAATTTAAGTTGTATCCCAATGAGTCAAATATAGATCAGCTATGACGAATATAAGACCAACAGTATTTTTGGAACAGACTGTAAAAATGTTTTTAAGAGATGGTAGATTACATCGCAATTACCTATTTCTTAAGAGTGCAGGTTGCCCCTGGGTTCCGAATTAAGACTTTTTAAATAAACGAATAAATGGGTTGTACTTGTATAGTGCTTTTCTACCTTCAAGGTACTCAAAGCGCTTTGACACTACTTCCACATTTACCCATTCACACACACATTCACACACTGATGGAGGGAGCTGCCATGCAAGGCGCCAACCAGCACCCATCAGGAGCAAGGGTGAAGTGTCTTGCTCAGGACACAACGGACGTGACGAGGTTGGTACTAGGTGGGATTTGAACCAGGGACCCTCGGGTTGCGCACGGCGACTCTACCACTGCGCCGATATCAACCGATACCGATATATACAGTCTTGGAATGAACACATAATTATGCCAAATTTAGTTGTGATGCCCCGCTGGATGCATTAAATAATGTAACAAGGTTTTCGAAAATAAATCAACTCAAGCTATTGAAAAAAATGCCAACATGGCACTGCCATATTTATTATTGAAGTCACAAAGTGCATTTTATTTTTTAACATGCTTCAAAACAGCAGCTTGGAATTTGGGACATGCTCCCTCCTGAGAGAGCATGAGGGGTTGAGGTGGGCGGGTGTATACTTTAGCGTCCCGGAAGTTAGTGCTGCAAGGGATTCTGGGCACCTGTTCTGGTGTGTCCATGCTGTGCCACGGTGCGGATGCTCTCCCGAAATGTGTCTGCCAATTCCCGTCCGGTGTGGGCCCACAGTGCGGCGCACATCCGCAGCAGTGCCAAAGTTGTTTTTAAATAAAACACCACCAAAGCTAGCATACGTTATCAATTGTAGTTTAAGGGAACACATTAAAAAATGAATGTCGCTAAAATGATTATTATTAGGAATAGAGAAGGGCACGAAATCTGGTACTTTTTCCGCACCGACCGAATCCCGCCAGTTTATGTAAAATCCAGTAGTGGCGTCACGTCTGGTTGGCACTTGGTGATCACTCCAGCAGCACTGAGAGCGAACTCAACCAATTTAGCTTTAGGGAATGTTGCAACTTTCATTGCCAACAAAGTAAAGGACTCAAAAACATGCCAACGTAAGTAAAGTAATGCTCCACTTTTCCAAAAATGCGTTAGCTTGATGCTAAGATACATTGATTTTGCTATTGACATGATACTGATTAACATTAATAATAATAATAATAATGGATTAGATTTATATCGAGCTTTTCTATTATCAGATACTCAAAGCGCTCACAGAGAAGTGAGAACCCATCCTTTATTCACACCTGGTGGTGGTAAGCTACATCCGTAGCCACAGCTGCCCTGGGGTAGACTGCCAGTTTGCGCCTACGGCCCCTCCGACCACCACCAATCATTCATTCATCATTCATTCACCAGTGTGAGCAGCACCGGGGGCAAGGGTGAAGTGTCCTGCCCAAGGACACAACGGCAGCGACTTGGATGTCAATAGGCGGGGAGCGAACCTGCAACCCTCAGGTTTCTGGGACGGCCGCTCTGCCCACTACTCCATGCCGCCCCGGTTGTTAATGGTTTTACTTGGCAAGTTCAACACTTCCAAATTAAGATGCATCTTACAATCAACGGGCTGCTGCTTACATTATTCACACTTTCCTTGGGCACCACAGAAAGCAAAAAACACACGGCATGGCGTAGTGGGTAGAGCGGCCGGCCAGAAACCTGAGGGTTGCAGGTTCGCTTCCCACCTATTGACATCCAAAAATCTCTGCCGTTGTGTCCTTGGGCAGGGCACTTCACCCTTTGCCCCCCCCCCGTGCCGCTCACACTGGTGAATGAATGATGAATGAATGATAGGTGGTGGTCGGAGGGGCCGTAGGCGCAAACTGGCAGCCACGCTTCCGTCAGCCTACCTCAGGGAAGCTGTGGCTACAGATGTAGCTTACCACCACTATGTGTGAATGAATGTTGAGTCCCACTTCTCTGTGAGTGCTTTGAGTGTCTAGAAAAGCGCGATATAAATCTAAGTTATTTTTTTTTAAACTATACACTACTGCCATGTATCGTCTTGGACTTGCGACTGTAATTGCAACCTAATTTCATACCTTCACATTTAGAAATAGGATAATGACACAAGATATAACAATTGGACAGCAGTTACCACAATCAGTACATTGCTATAAAAATCAAATTTTATCATCAAAAACAATATCGACACAAACAAAAGTACTGAAAATGTATATTGTTGAGTACTGGTATCGATTCACAGTTATTGGAAAATGGTACCGTATTGGTTCAAATGTGAAAGGACCCTAATCCCTAATTAGGGGTGTCCCGATCCAATATTGATATCTGATATCAGTACAATATCAGCCCCCCAAAAATTGTCTGCTTGCATCAAAAATCTCAAAAAAAATTCCTGCAGTGTGTTTGCTTGCGCAAAGTTGAACAGCCAATTAGCATCCAAATGTCCTCCGGTAAGCACACACTGTTGTTTTATCTTCTATTTTAGTCAAGCCATTTATAAAAAAGGTAAACATAGGCTACTAGGAGCTAACAGCTACACAACAGCTAAGCACACAATAGCACAAAACCTAGACATTTGTAATAAGTGTCCTTAATTGAACAATATTTTAGTCCACAACATTTTGTCAATATAAACAAGTATCAAAAAACTATAGTTGAAAATTACACATCAAATATATACATATATATATATATATATATATATATATATATATATATATATATATATATATATATATATATATGGGGCTTCACAAAAGGTGGCAGAGGGGTTAGTGCGTCTGCCTCACAATACAAAGTTCCTGCAGTCCTGGGTTCAAATCCAGGCTCGGGATCTTTCTGTGTGGAGTTTGCATGTTCTCCCCGTGAATGCGTGGGTTCCCTCCGGGTACTCCGGCTTCCTCCCACCTCCAAAGACATGCACCTGGGGATAGGTTGTTTGGCAACACTAAATTGGCCCTAGTGTGTGAATGTGAGTGTGAATGTTGTCTGTCTATCTGTGTTGGCCCTGCGATGAGGTGGCGACTTGTCCAGGGTGTACCCTGCCTTCCGCCCGATTGTAGCTGAGATAGGCGCCAGCGCCCCCCGCGACTCCGAAAGGGAATAAGCGGTAGAAAATGGATGGATGGATGGATATATATATATATATATACACGGAATAATGAGTAAAAATGTCAGTAATAAAGTATATTCACACCCCCAGTTATCGTTAATTATAACGCATCAGTTGTATTGATCCACTTTTTTGGAATGTGCCACTTATTTGCGGTTGCATCCTTGCAGTGACTGGCGTACTTGAGTGACAGGTAGAAAAGCTCTGATCTTGGTCATAAATCGCTAGGACCCGGACATAAGACGACAATCCGTGTGGAATACAGTTTTATATTTCCTCCAATACGCTCATGCTTCAAAGAATGTCCCCAACAGTTAGAGACAATTATTAAAAGGTTTTTTTTTTCTACAACAAGAAAGTTGTACATCTTAATCAAAGATGATATTAAATTCTTAAAATTCATCATGGATAGTTATTTCATCCTGTGTGACATAATTTTGGATGTGAATGTCAAAACACTCTTTGAATTTTAATCCACTCCAAATCCCCCAAACATTGAAAAGTCATCAAAGTCTTAGGTGAGGGAAGCAGAGCCTTTGCCATCTTCCAGTCTGACTTTGAGTAATGAAAACATTACGTAATAGCGCAGGGGGTCACACTGGGCCATTTGTAAGGATCACAGCATGGAAAAGGTTTTAGAACAAAAATAATATGCTTACAATACACAAGCAGATCATAAGAACAAGAGATTATGTTTATCTTTGCTGATATTTAGCATTGGAAGTGGATTATGCTTTTGATGGATATACTCTATGAAATCTAGTTTGTGTGCCTCTTTATTTTGGATTATTTGGATTATCATAATGCAGTAATGTTCTTACCCTGCAATGCAAACTATTCTGGTGTTATGAGATCAGGAGCATCAGAACAGATGCTTTTGTCATCAACAGCATACCAGCTCTTCAACATCATGTACAGTACTTATGAAAACATAATTTTTGACATCATCATATGCACATGAAACATTTTCATAATGACCATACTGTATGTATGTACTATATATTTATGTTTGGAGCCATCCTGTAGTATTTCTCATTTATTGACATGTGTTGATGTCTGTTGAGTGTAGCAAACATTTTACTGGGCTTAGTGTTGATATTGTTGCTTTTCAAAATATTCAGCAGTATTTGCATTATGAATGAACATTTATATTCATCTAAGAAACTAACATTAACATTTTTATTGAGATTAATCATAATTAAACATTTTTAAAACTCAAATGTAGTTAGAATTTTTACACACTTGATCATTTTTCTTGTATTGTTGTTAACATTTTTAAGGTCTGATTACCGTATTTTTCGGACTATAAGTTGCAGTTTTTTTTCATAGTTTGGGTGCGATATATACTTCGTAACGACTTTTGTGTGAAATTATTATCACATTGGGCTTCACGGTGGCAGAGGGGTTAGTGCATCTGCCTCACAATACGAAGTTCCTGCAGTCCTGGGTTCAAATCCAGGCTCGGGATCTTTCTGTGTGGAGTTTCCATGTTCTCCCCGTGAATGCGTGGGTTCCCTCCGGGTACTCCGGCTCCCTCCCACTTCCAAAGACATGCACCTGGGGATAGGTTGATTGGCAACACTAAATTGGCCCTAGTGTGTGAATGTGAGTGTGAATGTGGTCTGTCTATCTGTGTTGGCCCTGCAATGAGGTGGCGACTTGTCCAGGGTGTACCCCGCCTTCCACCCGATTGTAGCTGAGATAGGCGCCAGCGCCCCCCGCGACGCCAAAAGGGAATAAGCGGTAGAAGATGGATGGATGGATATTATCACATTACAGTAAAATATCAAATAATATTATTTATCTCATTCGCGGAAGAGACGAAGAAAATGTCAGCAATCGTCACACACACGTCAACCAATAAGAATTCGGCGGGGGAGGGTCATGGCAGAAGTGCATTGTGGGTCATGGAATGCTAACTGCTGTATGCTATATGCTACTGCCGTAGCTATTAAAATGGATCATTTCATCGTTGGCGGTAACTTATAAAAACTGAGAAGGGCTGAACAAAAATTGGACCGAAATGGAAATCATGTACTGCAGATTACAAGCTGGACGTAGTGAATTATGCAGCAGAAAACGACAAGAGGAAGCGGCGCATACCTTTTGGAGTTGGCAGAGTTGTTTAGAGGCGACATCAAGGAAGAAGATTTCATGGGATTTATCGATTAGGAGTGACAGATTGTTTGGGAAACGTATAGCATGTTCTATATGTTATAGTTATTTGAATGACTCTTACCATAATATGTTACGTTAACATACCAGGCACCTTTTCAGTTGGTTATTTATGTGTCATATAACGTACACTTATTCAACCTGTTGTTTACTATTCTTAATTTATTTTAAATTGCCTTTCAAATGTCTATTCTTGGTGTTGGATTTTATCAAATAAATTTCCCCCAAAACTGTGACTTATACTCCAGTGCAATGTATATATGTTTTTTTCCTTCTTTTTTATGCATTTTCGGCCGGTGCGACGTATACTTTGTAGCGATTTATAATCCGAAAAGTACGGTACTTTTTATTTTATTGATAAACTGATATTGAAACAGGCTGTCCAAAGTTTTCCATTGAAGGCCGCACACTAAAAAAATCAAAGCATGCGGGGCCCGTTTTTGACATTTTTCATTTTCAAAACCATTACATTATATAGATTTGTTTTTAACTTTTAAGGCTCCCCCTCAAGTCAGATAAGAAATGAGAAGCACTAAAGTGATGACTTGTGCCTGTGCTGAAGGTGCCACTGAGGAGCCAGAAGTCGTCCCCGACCCCGCTAAACAGACGGATCGCGTTGTGAAGATCGCCGGCATCAGCGCTGGGGTCCTGGTTTTCATCCTACTGGTGCTGGTAGCCATCTTATTGGTCAAGAAAAGGTGAGTGTCTTTTCGCCACGACTTCCCCGCACACTTAAATGCACAAAACAATTAAAAATAGCGCACATAATTCATTCTTGGTTTTATGTTGGTCAAGTATTTGCGGTATTAACGCCATTTTCCATTCATCCGCCATGAACGTTGATCTCCCTGTAGAACCACGTCCCAAAATGCTTGTCAGAACTCAACAGTCTTGGTGCAAGAGATGTTCCAAAGCTTTGCAAATATACTTAGTGGTTTAAAAAAAGCCTCGCTAAAAAGTAAGTCGCCATTCTTTTAATTACAAATACAGGCATAGTATTTTAGAAAATGTAATGTTGATGAACATTCACTACAATTGGAATGATTATTATCTACAAAGACAAAAGAAAAATGAATTTAAAACACATTTTAGAAACTAATATACCCTATCAAGGACAATCATGTGGATAATTACACACAATCTTCCTTAGTTTGGGCCTGCAGAAAACAAGAGTGGCTGAGGAAAGTCATTTGTGAATGTTTGGTGCAGAGCTCCACCATGTGGTTACTGAACGCAGCTACAAGTTGGGAAAGTTGATATTGGCACTGCAGCAGGTCTTATTCAAGAACATAGTTAGCAGACAAAACACCATTTAGTTCAAATTCTTTGTAGGACAGTTTCAAACCGTTAAAGAGGAAATACAATTCTGCACTATTAATGAACATATTTTCCATGTGCTGCTAGGCGACTGTAGTCACACTCTAGTTTAGGACAGGCTTTACACTTATCTCACACGAGAGAAGAATGCTAAACAGAAAGTGAAAGCCTGCTTCACTTTTTAAAAAAGTATATTTTTGTATTTTGTGAGAGCAAATTTGACAACTTTCTGGTCCTAATGCGTTTTCAAGCATTAAAATGACTAGACTAGTATTACTAGTATTGGCCACTAGATGAGTCACACCAATCAGACTACTTTGTTCAGTATCATGGCCATGAATGGCTCAGCCTCAAACAGCATATTGCAGTGATTCCGAACTGGGGGGAGGCGGGCTCCATGTATTGGTACGCCAAAAAATCACTTAATTAAATATTGGAACGACGTGTCTCGAGCCGTTATCAAAGGTTCATCAAACCAACTACTGTAGGCCGCAGTCGACGCCAGAATAAACAGAATCATCATTTCTATCACTCGACACGCGTGGGAACCCAATGTTCCCCGCTCACGTTTGCCCTTTTCCCGGCCTGTCAGCCCGCCAATCAACACGCAGAACCCAAGTCAACAAAGACAAACATTGGCAGGGAAAGCTGCATGTAACAACAATGCCTAAAATATTAGATTAGATAGTACTTTATTTATTCCGTCAGGAGAGTTCCTTCAGGAAAATTACAATTTTCAGCACAATCCCATTCAAGATCAGACAAACATTACAGGGAGACAGAACAGGATCGCTGACGGGTCTGCCGGCTTCCAGCGCCCCTTACAAAAACAAAAAAGATGACATACAGGTAAACAAGGGGGAGATGGTACAAAAAAAAATAAAAAATAAAAATAAAATAAAAAAAATAAAAATAAAAATAAAAATCGTTCTTAGCCTAGGCCCTGGAGTGGGGGTGCAGACTGAGGCCAAGGGGAAGAAAA
The DNA here is from genome assembly GCF_033978795.1 of Nerophis ophidion. Classification (NCBI taxonomy): domain Eukaryota; kingdom Metazoa; phylum Chordata; class Actinopteri; order Syngnathiformes; family Syngnathidae; genus Nerophis; species Nerophis ophidion. Next base: position 30,469,182 of record NC_084634.1, read on the forward strand.
ACAGGAAAAAAAAAAAAAAAAAAAAAAAAAAACTCATAGCCATAGTACACATCCCTCTTACATGTGTGTAAGAGGGGAAACATCAAACATCAAAGAACACATAGGACATTAAAGACATTAAAGCAGCAGATACAAGCAGACACTTCTACATACAGCTATGAATAAAAAATAAAATAAACATATCCACTGTGGTGGCCTCTGTGGTGTTCCACGCCATCGTCCGCTGGGGTGGAGGGAGCATGGCCAGAGACAGAAGCAGACCCAACATAGCAACCAAGACAGCTGACTCCACTCTCGGCCAATGTCCAGTTCCAATGGATGAGCGAGGATGAAAGGCCGTAGGAAACCTCAACACCTGTTTAAACATTGAATAAGCTACAAATGGAACTTAAGATTGGACCCAGTCCATTAAAACATAAGAAAATGAAAGATAATACAAATAAACTATTTTTTTATTTTAAAAAGTTTGCAAGTGCTAATGGGTAGCCATGCATAGAGTACGCACACGTTCCTTCCGGTTCCTGCTGACGGACGGTTACCCGCCGTTTGTGGCTACAGGCTGTGATGGGAAAAGGCGGAGGTTGTTTTTCTTATTAATGACAAGTACGACAAAACTACTGTGCTGGTTTAAATCTGCAAGTAGAAGCGCAAATCAAGAAAGAGAAGCTGTTTTATTAGTTATTTATTTTCCCATATTCAAACTCTGTTGAAACTGTGTGTAATATTACAGTGGCCCAAAAAATATGAAAAATACTTTTTCTGCGTTGTTTTGAATGACTACTGTGGCCTACTACGCTACTATATTGAGACAGGTGTTTACTAAGGTGGTGCTTGGTGAAAAAAGTTTGAAAAACACTGCTGTTTAAAGGTGACTAAATGGTGTTGCGTCATGTCTATATGTCTCCCATAACGTAAAAAAAAAAAAAAAAAGATTTAGGAAATTTATGAACATTGATAAATGAGGGATTACTGTACATGCAGCTGTGAGATAATTACCATATTGTTCCTCTTTAGACTTTTGAATAAAAGGCTTTGCTCAGGTTACCTGGGTGGCGGTGGGAGTGCGGGTTCGCCACGTTAAAAACAAACCACGTCCGAACATGTTATTACACTCTCACTCAAATAATGAATCAAATTGAATTACGTGCAACAGTGAATGCTCGTTCAATTTACTTGATCAATGAATATAATCAGCCTTTCTCCCCCCCAAAACAACCATTTTTGCCGAGAGTTTGCTGGAATGGAACTGCCACGTATCGAGCACCGTGACACGTGTTTGACTGGTCTGGTCGCTCACCTTGTTGATTACTTTCACGCATCTGTGCCCTCGTTTGAGGTTTAGACTTTTTGCAGATAAAACTTTTTTGAGGGAGGTCCTGTGTGTTCCGAGACTTGGCGTGGTGTCTGCAATTGAGCTCCAAACGTGTGAAGGCATTTAAACACAGCTTCGAAGACACTATATCACTTCTTGACGGAAATTTGATATGTTGATACATTGGAACCTTCATTTACGAACCGAGTTGCTTCTTGAACAGGCTTCGGAAATGCAAACGTTTCTCCATAAAAAAACGTAAATATAAATAATGGGTTCCAGGCTAGACAAAAGTCTATATTTTAGTGAAGGTTTGTACACTTTGAACACAATATAAAGTACTGTATATTAAACATAATAAGGAGGTGATGAGTCAACTTTCTATTTAATACAAAGTAAAAAAAAACTCACACGCACACACACTGTCACTAGTCCTGTGGTGCACTCGCAATGGGTAATCACAAAACTTTTTAACTTTAGCAGCCAGGTTGGAATATAAAATTCACTTTAGCTTTCTAGTTAATCTCCTTTGGCCACAGCGGGGGTGTGGCAGTGTCGACAATGCTGCTTTGTTGTTGTTTTTTAGCAAAACTAGAAAAATCCTGTAGTAAGGCTAAAAATAACCCTCTAAAGGGGCTCCTTGATGATTTTAAAACACTTCCGTGTGGTATAGATAATATATATTAGATTTGCTTTGGTGTTAGATTTTGCTTCACCGTCACTTTTATAACCTGTTTTAAGTTTGTCTGCAAGATGTTCGATTCAAGAGGCCTTCCCAGCTTGTGAATGAGACCACACCTCACTCTCATCATTTATCTTTTGAAAAATGTAAACTCTTTAAACATATTTAATTATATTTATTTTTTTGCAGACACAGTCGAAAATAAACCCACTGTCATAAACATTATCTAGATTCACCCGGTCACAGCAATAGGTACACCTGAACGCTCTCCCATCAATTCAAAGAATGCATAACAACAGCTGTTTATGTCTCTGCCTGTCCAAAATGCCTGAACCTTATGATTTACCTCATGCTTTGGCATTGTTTAACATCACTAGCCAACATTTTTGTGAGTCAGAAGAAACAAAATTCATCAAAGTCCTTTTTAAAACGCACACAAAGTAGCGATTAGCAGAGTAGCTAACAGAGATGGATCATCAGTTGGATGAAACATTCATATACTTTTCACACATATTTTCATTCAGTTCGTAAATGCAAAAGTTTGTAAAATCAAAAGGCTCGTATATCGAGATTCCACTGTACTCACATTAAGCCTACGGTATGCTTTGGATTGTTTATTTTTGATTTTGATTTACGAGAAAATTAGTGCTTTGCTTTTTTTAATTTTTTGTCTGCCTGATCCACCCAACTCATTTTGAGCTGCTTCCAGTTATTTTTGAAATGATTGTGTCCTCACTTGAAGCTGTGGCATCAAGGTTTGTGGGGAGATCAATATCCATCGTCACTCAACCTTTCAGCAATACTGCATCTTTAAAATTGTGGGACAAGATCCAAAACGTCATTCAAAAGTGAGCCTAGGTGGTAGAAAATGGCAGATAGCAATATTAGGGTGATGTTGTTAGCTACCTGTGTTGGCCCTTAGCGATAAAACCAGACCTTTTTGCATGATGTTTCTGTTTCTGTTGCTGCTGGTCGGGACAGTCCTCATTTGCATATTCATGACTCCCATGTCTCTTTGCTTTCCGATTGGCTTACAACCCCAGGAGGACCTACTATTCGTACTCGTATTACCTGTAAGTAAACGACAAACCCGACAGTCAGTCAGTGCGTCAGGCTGCTGACGTCCTAGCGGGCTATAGCGGCTAGATGTTGGTATTTTTTTATTTTTTTTAAAGATGCAGTATACTTTTTTCAAGGCAAAACCCGCATTTTCAGCTCTGACCAACCAGCCAAAGCCATCCTCATTGACACCCTCTGCCAGGGGCGGGGGACAATTCACTGCCGCCTCAGTCACATCTGCATCCTTTGCATGGCAACCTTTTATGAATGAGTGAAAAAGCCCCATCACATACACTTCATTCCCAAGTGTTTGTCGGAAAAAAAAAAAAAAAAGGACTGGACTGAACGTGAATTGCCCTCAGCCCCGGTGTCCTCTACATGCTCCAAAGTCGCTCTGAAGTAGACCAGAACCGGGCAAGAGGCCTGAGCGTGTTGATTGAAAAAAGAATGCTGCACTTGTGACTTGTAGCTCTTTGTGTGCATGTAGTCATGTGATCATCCATCCGCCCATCAAGTCACAGGTATCATGGACACTTTGCTGAGAGTGGATCGGAATCACATTAGGGAGGCATTTTCTTCCCCATTTGGGTCTGTGGTGCTTTTTTTCCCCCCTGTACTTTCTGACTTATCTCAAAGGCTGTGACCAAAGAGTAAACAAAAGTTCATGGTCTCATATTATTAGTGATGTGCAGATCATCGGTGCCGCCGATACCAGATCTTTAAGTTCTAATAGCGATTCTCCAATCATAATATTGACACCTTTGATAACAAGGACCTCATATTGAAAAGCCAAAGAATGCGGGGGCCATATTGATTGTCTTTACATTAAAAAAATGCTAAAAATAGATATTGTGTCAGCGTTGTAATATAGGTCGCTAAGTATATTATTATTATTAGTTAAAACATTTCAGCTTTTTTCATTACATGGTGATTTTTTTTGCTCTTTTTTCTCATATTTATTTACAATATCATTTTTTGTATCTAATTATTGAATGAATAAGTGTTTCAAAAATTCTGCCTGTACAAAAATATTAATGTTCAGTTACACATTTAACAGTGTTTAATTTAAAAGTCTGTGTTATTTTATTTTGTAATTAATTGACTGAACTTTGTTTTTATTTTAAATACATTTTCTTTTTCTTTTGAGAGCTTTTAATATTTAGATCGGGGTGGCTAAACTTTTGTGAATTGTGAATTATATTTATATAGCGCTTTTCTCAAGTGACTCAAAGTGCTTTACATAGTGACACCCAATATCTAAGTTACATTTATACCAGTGTGGGTGGCACTGGGAGCAGGTGGGTAAAGTGCCTTGCCCAAGGACACAACGGCAGTGACTAGGATGGCACAAGCGGGAATCGAACCTGCAACTCTCAAGTTGCTCGCACGGCCACTCTACCAACCGAGCTATTCCCACCAAGGTCCACTTACTGAAAAGCCAAATAAGCGGGCTTCACGGTGGCAGAGGGGTTAGCGCGTCTGCCTCACAATACGAAGTTCCTGCAGTCCTGGGTTCAAATCCAGGCTCGGGATCTTTCTGTGTGGAGTTTGCATGTTCTCCCCGTGAATGCGTGGGTTCCCTCCGGGTACTCCGGCTTCCTCCCACTTCCAAAAACATGCACCTGGGGATAGGTTGATTGGCAACACCAAATTGGCCCTAGTGTGTGAATGTGAGTGTGAATGTTGTCTGTCTATCTGTGTTGGCCCTGCGATGAGGTGGCGACTTGTCCAGGGTGTACCCCGCCTTCCGCCCGATTGTAGCTGAGATAGGCGCCAGCGCCCCCCGCAACCCCAAAAGGGAATAAGCGGTAGAAAATGGATGGATGGATGGATGCTAAAAACAGATATCTTTCTAGCTATGTATTACAGGTCACTAAATATATCATTATTATTTAATAGAACATTTCAGATTTTTTCTCATTACATGTTGATTTTTTGGCGCGTTTTTCTCACATTTCTAGTTTAGTTATTTTCCCCCATCTAATAATGGCATAAAAAGTGTGCCTGTACAAAAGGAATAATGTTCAGTTACCGCCAATTATGTGTCTCTATACACAGTGCGGAGCCGCTCTCCTAAACTAATAATAATAACCTCGATTACGGCAAAGAAACTGCATTTCTTAGTGTCTTTTGTAGCGTTATCACTGGAAGACTATGCTAAACATGTTACACACGCCAGGAGGACTTTGAGGACATAAACCAAAAGATTTAAAGGAGTAGTAGATTGTGGGTTCTGATTTTGTTTAGTCATTGTGTACTATTGACTTTGTTTTGATCAAACAGTTGCATGTAATAAAAGAGAATAAACTAGTTTAAGTATTGTGTTGTTAATGTTAAACTGTCAATAGCGCTCACAATACATTTATTCCATGTGATTGGTATTGGAATCAGGTGATCTCACTCGGCCTTTTTTTTTTTTTTTTAACAAAATGATCATCTGTGAAGGTTAGTGTAAAAATGGCAATATCATGTCCACGATGAAGGTTTTTCTCACAACGTTACAAAATAACAACATGAGCACCACTTGTGGCAGAGTAGAGCAAAGAAGATATTTCTTACATTTGGTGCTCAAGAACAGGGGACAAATATCGCTGTTATAACATAATAACAATGTTGCGTAATAATGTTCCTTTAAGAATGTAAATAGTCTGTTATGTTCTCTCAGGGTACCCGCCGGGTCCTAAATGTGTAATATCTAATCATTTGAATTCAAGGCCTTAAAACAGGGATGTCAAAATAGTTTTCATTGAGGGTCACATGCATGTAACAGCAAATAATATATGCATTTAATTTTGTATATTTTTACTAACTTGTGTTTCATGCGGTACATGAAAAAAAATGTCAGCTTTGTCGCCAGAATTTTACCCTAAAATATATCGTTACTATAAATGGAAAAACAGATAGATAGGTGGATAGATAGATGGATAGATAGATGGATGGATGGATGGATAAAATATAGGTAATACAAAAATTGTCCGAGATGATATGAATGAACCCAAACGGTCGAAAATGTTGACGGAGTAACAGTTTGAATATAAGTGGGTATTTCGTAATTCATGGAATTTCGGGAAAACCGGGAATTTGTGCGAAAAGATAAGTAGTCCCAATTAAGAAGAATGTTTTCAAGGTTAAATGGTCAAAAACGGTTGAAAAATGTGGAAACTGTGAACACTTTCCAGGGAGAGGTGAAATTAGGGCTTTGGAAACCCTTCAGGAAAATTAAAAGCAGTACCATTTTATTTTTTTATTGCTGGCAACTGAGCCGGCAGTTTTTTGGTGTACCGTAATTCCCCCTAAAAAAACAACCAACAATGTTACGGTTAAAAAAAACTTTGCAGCTCAGTCGACAGAATTTTGTTGTTAAAAAACAGTGTTGCGTGTCTTAATTTACGTTAAAATGGTGTAAAAAAAAAAACCCACCGTAAAATGTTTTATTTTGGCAATCTTCGTATCATTTGATAGATAAAGTGCTTTGAAATCAAAGGTGAAGCAGATGCTTAAGTATTTATTTTTAGTTCAACAAAAAAAATATTTGGAAATTATAATAATATATTTGTTGCAATATTAAAGGTTAAAAAGTATGCAATTTCATGCAGTACATGTATTTTTTCTGGCAAAACGGGGGAAAAAAATCTATTTGATTTAGTAATGAAATACAAATTACTTTATGGGCCAGATCTGTCCCTCGGGTCTTGTTTTGTCACCTGTGCCTATCAAAGTCTTAAATACGATTAGGAACGACTATAAATAGGTTACCGGTATGATTATTTAAAACTTTAGTCTTACTTTTAAATGATGCTCTTCATACAGGCAGTCCATAAGGGAAGTATAGTTCTTAGTAGTAGTGAAGTGAGTTGTGTGTTGTTACGGCGGAATTCAGCTCGCCGCGGTAATCAAAGCCTGTTTACTGGTCATAAAAAACAATATTGTTGGGGTCACAGCCGCCTTCTTCCTGTCTGCTCCCAATTGAAACCTGAGACCGTGGCCATGCTTAGTCCTCTTGGTCTGTGGTACAAGGTGTGTGGCACTGTAGGCGTGTGTTTGTGTGTGTCTGTCACGGCCTGAGCGGTGCAGTGGGTGTTTTTGAGGGCAGAAGAGGTAAACTATGCAAAAACCACAGCATGTTTCCCGCCTGCGTACTGGGGAGACATCAGAGCCCTATACTCCCGTCAGTCTGGCAACTTCACAACAAATTTTGGAGAAATGTTCTTCAAAAATGAAAAGAAAGTCGCATTTGAAAGATTTGCGATCCATGTCTTGGATCAGCTAAGTTCCAAATGCAATTCTAATCACGAGAGAACAGGTTGTCTGCACTGATATATGGCTCTGGGTGCAATACCTTTCCTGCTTGCGCTGTCATGCTTTGAAGTACAAACCCTCTAAAATTGTTCCTTGGGTTTTAAGGATCAGACCAACCAGAACAATATCAACTATTTTTACATTCTATTAAAAAAACCACAACTTTCTGTACTTAGTGGAATGCTTCTCTAGTCCAGTGTTAAAATATTAAGGTGTCCTCCTAAGACGCGTCTCTCCTGCACTGTTTTTTTTGTGACTCACACTTCCTGTTAGTAAACGCTGCCTTGCTCTACTGGGATTTGTCCATCAGATGAAAAACATGTTTTTCCTGGGCTAACCTGAGGTCAAGGGTCATACCTTTAAGCTTGAGCCCGCGACATGCTGCCATTCATTCTCTTCCGCCATCCTTGCCTGTTTATTTTCTTTCTCTCTTTGATCCTCTCCACATTTCTTATCCTTCTGCATCTTGAATCAGCCGCCTGCAGCCCCCGGCCTTGCTGTTGTCGCTCTAAACCAGACCGTGCAGCACGTACTCCGTGCTGACGTCAGTAGGCCGAGGGATGGGCATTAGGCAACAATTCCCTTGAATTACTAAAAATTAAACATCAATTCATCCGTCTGATTGTCCTGAACTCCCGTTTCGATGCCACTGTCGAATTGAGCAGAATAATGGGCGTCGTTGAAGAAGCCCAACTCGCCAAGCTGACCTAAAAATGATTTTGGAGGTGTCCCATATTCAATGTTGACATCGGATAAAAATGATCAGATAAAATCATCTTGTGCAAAGCTGGATAACCCGGTAACAAATGTCCTCAATTAAGCAGGCAAGTTTGAGTTTTTCTTTTATTTTAGTGAAGTCATTTACAAACATAGTAGGCTTTTGGCTACTAGAAGTTAGCAGCTACACAACAGCCAAGCACACAATAGCACTCAAGTTAGACCAGTGCTTCTCAATTTTTTTGCCTCTTACGCCCCTCTGTAGGAAGAAAAAACATTTTCAAACTCTGCCGAGACTATGGGTAGTATAATTTGTCAATAAAATTGTAAGTACACCTCTGCCCAACATTAAATCCTAAACATTAAAGAAAATAAAACAACAATGAAGCATAACTTTAACATTGTTTTTAGTCTATAACAAAGAATGTTTAAAGTGCATCAATTTGCCTGAAATAAAAAAAAAATCCTGATATAAATTATACATATTTTTTGACTGACTTGAACCATTTGATACTAAAAAAAAATAATTTAATAAACTCCTTGAATAATAATACATTCAATTTGATCAGCAACATTAACACAGGAGCACAATACATAAAACGCTTTGTTTAACCTACAAAACGAACGTTTTGGCTGATTTTACTTGATGAAAATTGCGGCAATGAGCACATTTTTTTAGTGCGCAGCTTTTTGAAGCACGATTACGATAAAACATGTTCTTGGGGGTCATGTGAGCCCCCGGGCATCGCACCCACTATTAGAGAAGTACTGAGCTAGACATGTGACAAATGTGTCCTTAATTGAACGATATTGCAGTTTAAAACAAAATCAGTTTAAAACAAAATAAGTATCAAATAATTGTAATTTCATATTACTTACAAAGTCGTCAAGGCAGAAAGTATCCAGTAACAAGCGTGTCCGCATCATTCAACTTACCCCGTCACGCCCTTAATTTAACAAGTTATTGTGACCACTCGGTGCTGCCGAAAAAACAAATTATCACTCCATTTCGAAAGCATAAATCTGCCATCAGGTTAGTGTTTTAAATACCTACCGGCATTCTTTGAGTAATTTCACTTGATCAAGCCTTTTCCAACATTCCCCACTACAGAATGATAAAAGCATGTACTCGTATCAGCCGATACTCAAGGGTCAAATCGTATCGGAAGTGAAAACCACCCCTACTTTAGACTGTAAACTAGTTGCCTCTGCTGGTGATGATGAATAGCGCCCCCTAGGCTTAAGTCATGAACTCACGACTCATGGATAAATATGCCCATCCCTATTTTTCTGCCCGCAAGACAGTAAGGTAGCGGTCTGCAGGTCAGCTGATGACAATCCAGGATCGCGTTGGCAGTGGCCTGACTCTGATTGTCTTTTCCTGCCCCGCTCCAACAGGAAGCTGGCAAAGAAGCGTAAGGACGCCATCGGAACCACCCGGCAGGAAATGACACACATGGTGAACGCCATGGATCGCAGCTACGCGGACCAGAGCACTCTGCATGCCGAGGACCCCATGGCGGTGACGTTTATGGACTCTCACAACCACACCAGCAGATGTACGTTGATACTTTTCCAGTCAAACTTACTATTATCTTGTCCTTTGTAGCTCATTTTCCTGTGAGAGAGCTTGAATTTTCAAGGTTACGCAGCCATTCGAGGCTTCACTGGCTAAAATTGCTGATTTCAAACGTTTGCTGCAAAAGTTGCAACATTTTAAGGCTTTTTTACCATTAACATAATATTCCCGTGTCATTTTATGAATTTGTAATCAGTGTTTTGGGTAAACCCCAAATCTAACAATGTGCTTTTTTTTGCATCTTAACCCGTGTGCATCCTTAAGATTGACTATACACACTTACTCCTAGGACCCAAATGGGACCTGCCTTTTTATAAAAGTGTCATAAGTTCGCAATAAAATAATTTTTACGCTTTAAATCTTTTGACAACTTCAGATCTACACTATATATATTGATGTAAAGTTTATATTTAATTTTTTTTTCATTTATATTTTTATGGCCTTTTTGTTAAAACTAACTTAATATGAAATATTTCCAAAATAATTTGCAGAATAGAATATTTGTGTTTTTGTAGATGCAGAATGGCATTATTGATTTTAATAGACAACAAATATTTTTACGATGCCTACTGAGCTATAATGTGAGAGAGAGCAGGCAGGATTTGGTTGAGTTTATTGAGTCTTTTAAGTCTTTTTTATACATATCAGCAATGTTATATATAAAAGATAATTTTCATTGCATTTCAGCGACTTAATGGAAGTTTAGCTCTGAAAATAATGCTAATGTTTTCTGGTGCCATCTGTTGATTCAGGTGCACAATTGCACTAAAACAATATTTGCTTGTTTTCCAATCCGCAAGAATGAAATTCATGGTACAAGCTTACTTATATCGGGATAACAGGCTCTTAAAAAAAGTAGTTATATTAGGAGTCGATGGAGCCGAAAGAGGTCCTGAGAGAAAGTGTGTATATTTTGTTTAGAACCTATTCTATCAACGTTGCAAAGCAATTTTATTTAAAAAAAAATGCTCCCTGGTAAAATTTCATACTGCTAACCTTCAAACTGAACAATCAAATCACATAAGGAGCATATGTGATTCCCGTTTTAGGCCCAAGGGGTGCACAACTAGGGTTTTTGAACATTGACAGCAATTTTCCAGTCCTCCGAGGATCTCGCGGGCATTTTTTTTTGAGATGCCTGAATATGTTTTACCCCAAAAATTGCAATGCACAGTTTAGTTTTTTTTAGCTGTTTGTTGCCTTAATGTCGGATGTCTGCCATGTCGTCCACAAGTTGCAGACAATCCCGTACACGTACCGTTGAAAGTCGACGGTGAACTTTTGTTTGCACGTAGTTTACCCGTACTTTCAGTGAGAATGTTAG
>NC_084634.1:30487653-30775153 GCF_033978795.1 Nerophis ophidion
TAAGCAACAAAAAAAGTATGAATTTGAAAAATGGATGTCTTGATTTCATGCTCCCAGGCAAAAAGAGGAAGGGAAAGAAGTATCAATGTGTTGCGTACAATGTCTCACACAGCCTTTTCCCTCCTGTGTGTGTTCTCCCACACTGCACCTGTGTCTCTTTCTGCAGATGACCATTCAAGGGTCATTCTCCAGCCCATGGAAGACGACCCCTCCTCCGACTACATCAACGCCAACTACATCGATGTAAGTGGAAACGCATCGAATGCTACTATTGGCTCCCAACGAAACCAACGAAACCACACTCCCTCGCTCGTATGTCAGGCCTCTATACCTTAATTGCATTTCCACCTCACCCATCGCCACATTTTCACGCATCTCACCACCATTCGTACTTTGTGCCCTGTGTTGTCTAGTTTTCAATTTTTCATCATTTGTTCTTTGTTGATGATTTTTATAGTTAGTATTCTGTGACGGATTTTACATCATCGTAGAACGAACTTGAGTGACTAACAACAAACAATAGGCTGTTTTTGTCCCGATTTCCCCCTTTCGACCAAATATGGTAAACCCCTTTTTATTTTATGTGTTAAAGGGGAACTGTACTTTTTTGGAAATGAGCCTATCATTCACAATCCTCTTGTGACATATGCACACGTTTCTCTTTTTTATGCATTCTATCTCGTAAAAAAACACTATTAAAAGTCAGCCAGCAATAGAGCTAATGGGGTTTGATCTTTTCCGCCTATAAAGTCCTCTAAAGTTAAAATAACATACTGATATGGAGTCATAGTGGCCTGAAAATACTTAAGGCTGTCATCGGCAGGTATACCAAAGCAATTCGGATTCCTTTGGGTTCCTGGGGGGAGTATGGTTGCAAAGCTGTTAGCTGTGTCAACATTGTTTTATTTTCAAATGACTCACGATTCCTATTTGTAACAATTCTTAATCGATTCCAAAAAAATTATCAATCTTTTTTTTTTTTTTCTCCACAAAATCTGTCCTGTCCAGCCACTTAAATAAAAGTTTAGGTACATTTTTATCAAACAAAGCCAGTTTTCTTTTAAGTAATACTTACATTTATCAGAACCGTTTGTCTATTTTATGGAGGAATGTAATTAATCATTGAACTGGCACCCAATGCCAATAACACAAGTAGTGATTTTGAATCGACAATCTAATCATTACCTCCCAGAAATCCAATCATATCAAATGGTGCCCAAAGATTGACAGCCCCAGTAAGTATATATGTAATGTATTCAAAGGCACATCCATAGTATAACATGTAATACTTAAGTATTTTGCTCATTTTAAGCATTCGGCTGCGCATTAAATTCACAGAGCGTATCACAATGTTCGCGATTTCCTTCAACAACCACACTACTAATCATGGCAGACTTCATGAGAGCCAACGACGATTACTTTGGGACAAATGATGATCCAGAACCTTGTATTTTTGAGCCTGAATATACGGAGAATGATCTACAAGTTTTAGAAGCTGATTTATTAGAACATCTAGTAAGTAGCATTATTGTGAAGAATTACAAACTATAAACACATTTAAACTAATCACTTGCTTTACAATGTTTGGGATGCCGACGGATGGGATGTTTATATCTTTCAGCACCAAACTTGTGTTTCCCGTTTAGCTGCTTAAATAATCGTAATCCTCACTCCAGAGTTACAAAAAAAGAAAATAAGTGCAAAGGCACAAATAAGCGTCTTTCTGTGGCTTTCTCACAATGTCTTTGGGTACCAATTTAATTTCAAAGTTCAAAACAACTTCTCAGTTTATGGCCACAACCTTGTACTATCTAGGTTTTGCTGCGTTATTTATAATGTAGAATTAACTTTTACCAACTCAGAGTTGATGCAGCAGCTCACTATATCATAATAGCAGCAAAAGTTAGTTAGCTCTCTATGATCAATAAAACCACTAAAAGTAGTTCCTCTGTGTTAGTTTATCTTCTATTAAAAATATCGCCAATAGTTGGTTAATATTCAGGTCACGACATGTACATTTATGTTTGTTTAGGGGGTAAAAGAAACTCCCATTAGCTTCATTTGTAACCAATTTTACAAATTAGAATGCATAGAAAAATGTTTTTTGTCTCACATTGGAATTTTGAATGAGAGGCAAAATTTGACATAATGCAGTTAGTTTTACTTAAAGAGTGAAATTTTCCCAATAATTGGCTCCAAAATATTCACAAACAAGACTCTTCATGTCTGTGAGGAAAGCCGACGCCTACCGAAGTAGCCCAAAAAATTATATCAAGAACGTTCCCACCTTTAGAACGCAAAATAAAGTCTGGGTTCACAAAGTATTGTTTTTTTTTAATTTTTTTTTTCAAAATATTCCAAGACCACCATAATTACTTCCTTTTGTCAAAGAGATTTTACTTTCATTTTCATACTCAAGAGAATATTTTGTTCCTCAATCAGTGACTACAGTGTGAATAAAAAACATGCATGAAATAGTATAATAAATTATTAAACAAAGCAATATAATTAGATATGTCTTCCTCTATATCAGTGGTTCTCAAATGGGGGTAAGCGTACCCCTGGTGGTACTTGAAGGTATGCCAAGGGGTACGTGAGATTTTTAAAATAATATTCTAAAAATTGCAACAATTCAAAAATCCTTTAGAAATATATTTATTGAATAATACTTCAACTAGATATGAATGTAAGTTCATAAACTGGGAAAAGAAATGCAACAATGCAAAATTCATTTTCGTGGACATGTTTCATAAATATTGATGTTAAAGATTTCTTTTTTTTTTGAAGAAATGTTTAGAATTAAGTTGATGAATCCAGATGGATCTCTATTACAATCCCCAAAGAGGGCACTTTAAGTTGATGATTACTTCTATGTGTAGCAATCTTTATTTATAATTGAATCACTTGTTTATTTTTCAACAAGTTTTTAGTTATTTTTATATCTTTTTCCAAATAGTTCAAGAAAGACCACTACAAATGGGCAATAATTTGCACTGTTATACAATTTAATAAATCAGAAACTAATGACATAGTGCTGTATTTTACTTCTTTATCTCTGTTTTTTCCAACCAAAATGCTTTGCTCTGATTAAGGGGTACTTGAATTAAAAAAAAATTCACAGGACCACTGTTTTATATCCATCCAGTGGTTGTTATGGTTCTTCTTGGACTTTGTCATATCAATCACATTTGTTCAGGTGAGATTTGGAGCTTTGAAGACTTGAGTTTGGTGGTACATATTATCCTAGTGTACCACACACATGCAGTATTTTCACATTTAGGTGTGGGGTCTGTCACGGATTCAAAGAAATCTATTCAGGTTTACAAAATGAGAGTCCCGCGTCGGCCTGCTTTTCTGCTCTTGTGATGCTGGTTTGTACCACAAGAGGGCGATATTGACTCTTTGCTCTCATTCCTAATACTACTGTACTGCTTTGTAGATAAAAGTAGTGATATTCATAAATATTTATAAATATGCTGAAATAAATTAAAACTCTAGCACAGGGGTGTCCAAACATTTTGACTTAGCATTGGGCTAGAAAATATGCACGCAATAGTTATAATGATGGATATATAATTGTATAATAAGAGTAGGTAAAGGTTTGACTCCTTCCTTGTTTACTTCCGTGATGACCTTCTTAAAGTTATGTAATCAGAAATATCAAGCAGCTAAAATGCGGCAAAAATGGACAGGCGTGGAGAGAGTGTTTTACATTTTTCCCATCATGCACCCTAGTAGAATTAATGGGTGTCCTTTAGATATTTTTTATGGTGTTTTTCATAATATCCACAATGTTCAGTGAGCAGATTGTGTTATGTCTGACCGTGTGTGTGTGTGTATGTTGTTGTTTTTTTGCACCATGGAAGCTTGTTTAGATTGTGTCATAGAAGTAAATGCTGTGCTATTATTTTAACGTACTTTCAATGGTCGTTGATCTGATCTATTCTCATTGTCCACCAGACGTCGGCAAATAAGTTGTCGTTCAGAGACCGCCTGGTATTTAAGATTAATTTGACACCACTCCACGGTGCGATGCTTTATTGAATTCATGAAGTCTGGCGGGACGTAGTTTGGACACCCTGTTCTAGCAGAAGACAAACTGATAATTCATTGTCGTCCTTCAAACCGCAGCACACCCATTTCTGTTTTAGCTTTGCTTTCTTCATTCATCTTGAATCATATTTCCACTTGTTGCTGTCACCTTTACAACTATGTTCTGTGTTTCTAGATGGTTTGCCACGCTCGAATTAGAACTAGTGTAATGGGGCATTTCTAGTGTTTTGTGCTATAGTATGGCACATATCACAGTACTATAAAATGTGCGAAATATTTAAAATAACTTCATGTAGCAATGGCTGTCAATATAAATCATAAATGCAGCCAAACTGCAGGATGTTGTCCTTTCTCAAATCTAGTTTTGAGGTGTTTTTTGTTATCATTTTGCACGCTGTCTTCATACACTCCCATCACGTCAATGCAACTTTTCTGTTTCTGGTTGACGCTCACTGACATTGTTGTGCTTTTCTTTCTTTCTTTCCTTCCTTCCTTTCTTCCACTCCTTCTATTCTGCCTGTGGCTTGGCCTGTAGATTTGGCTGTACAGGGATGTAAGTATCATTCATGCTCCCCAAACTTGACGCATCCGTCCATGCACCCAAGCAGGTGTCAAATGCACAAGGCCAGCCTCTTTACCCACTTTTGATTTTTTTTCTTGGGACCTCGATCGCATGAAAGAGTCACCCCATCTCGCCCTACTTATTTTGTTTCTCACTGTGCACCATGATTATGGTGCTGGTGTGCTCCCTTTCTGTGTTTCACTCATTGTCACCGTGCACACACTTGACAGCTATTTAGGTGACATCACAAGTACTATATATATTTAACTGAAAACAATATTCATTGTGCGTAGGGATGCGTATGGAATTTGGTACTTTTATAGGTACCAACCGAATTCCGTCGTTACTTAAATACAAACGGTAACGTTGTTGCACGCGATGTCATGTCAGGTTGCAGACATTTAGGGGGGAAACAAGCAGCGTTCAAAAGTCAGTTATATCTCACATTCCATATTGTGTTTTGGTAAAAGGTTGTCATTAACGTTACTTAATCCATTAAAAAGACAACAATTTTTTTATGTACAGTGGGGCAAAAAAATATTTAGTCAGCCACCGATTGTGTAAGTTCTCTCGCTTAAAATGATGACAGAGGTCTGTAATTTTCATCATAGATACACTTCAACTGTGAGAGACAGAATGTGAAAAAAAATTCAGGAATTCACGTTGTAGGAATTTTAAAGAATTTATTTGTAAATTATGGTGGAAAATAAGTATTTGGTCACTTCAAACAAGGAATATCTCTGGCTCTCACAGACTTGTAACTTCTTCATTAAGAAGCTCTTCTGTCCTCCACTCGCTACCTGTATTAATGGCACTTGTTTGAACTCGTTATCCGTATAAAAGACACCTGTCCACAGCCTCAAACAGTCAGACTCCAAACTCCACTATGGCCAAGACCAAAGAGCCGTCGAAGGACACCAGGAAAAGAATTGTAGACCTGCACCAGACTGGGAAGAGTGAATCTACAATAGGCAAGCAGCTTGGTGTGAAAAAATCAACTGTGGGAGCAATTATCAGAAAATGGAAGACATACAAGACCACTGATAATCTCCCTCGATCTGGGGCTCCACGCAAGATCTCATCCCATGGGGTGAAAATGATCATGAGAACGGTAAGCAAAAATCCCAGAACCACACGGGGGGACCTGGTGAATGACCTGCAGAGAGCTGGCACCAAAGTAACAAAGGTTACCATCAGTAACACACTACGCCGACAGGGAATCAAATCCTGCAGTGCCAGACGTGTCCCCTGCTTAAGCCAGTGCATATCCAGACCTGTCTGAAGTTTGCCAGAGAGCACATGGATGATACAGCAGAGGACTGGGAGAATGTCATGTGGTCAGACGAAACCAAAATAGAAGAAGAATACTGAGTTGCATCCCAAGAACACCACACCTACTGTGAAGCATGGGGATGGAAACATCATGCTCTGGGGCTGTTTTTCTGCAAAGGGGACATGACGATTGATCCGTGTTAAGGAAAGAATGAATGGGGCCATGTATCGTGAGATTTTGAGCCAAAACCTCCTTCCATCAGTGAGAGCTTCTAAATGGTTGACCAAATACTTATTTTCCACCATAATTTACAAATAGATTCTTTAAAATTCCTACAATGTGAATTCCTGGATTTTTTTTCACATTCTGTCTCTCACAGTTGAAGTGTACCTATGATGAAAATTACAGACCTCTGTCATCATTTTAAGTGGGAGAACTTGCACAATCGGTGGCTGACTAAATACTTTTTTGCCCCACTGTTAATGTAAATGTATTAAGTTATAAACATTCATTCACTTTCTTCTTTCCTTCATGGATCTAAACTTTACTGCCGCCGGTATTTTTTTCTATATTTTTATTGTAATATTTTCAGAATGTTTGTTTTATTTTTGGCCAAAGTAAGACAAAGAAAACAATCTGAAATTGTCTTTTTTTTTTTTTGTTTTAATGCCATGATTTTGATAGTCCGGCCTGCATGTGCACAGATTTTCCTCCATGCGGCCCCTGAGTTAAAATGAGTTTGACACCCCTGCTCTAAGCCTTCGCAATCATCCGACCAATACGTCATCAACTCGCGATTAACGTCATAATTCTTCCCCAAAATAGACGGTTGTTGATAAATGAGCAGAAGACAGGCAAAACTAATGTTTTAGGAACTCACGTCAATGTTCCACCACTCCTGTCTCCAACTGCTCGCCCACACGCTCTTCGGAGCAGACAAGTACCCCGCAAACTGCAAAAGCCAAAATGATTGCCCTCTACCTTCTCAATCTTCCACGCGCAATAATTCCGTTCAGAAAAAGTTTACTTTGATTGCACAAAATCCTTGAAATTGCCACAGAGTCCCCCTCCAGGACTGACACCTACTAGGATTCACATTAGACATGTATTTTGTAATGTTAACGATTATATAAAAAGATTGTCCATCCATCCATCCATCATCCTCCGCTTATCCGAGGTCGGGTCGCGGGGGAAGCAGCCTAAGCAGGGAAGCCCAGACTTCCCTATCTCCAGCCACTTCGTCTAGCTCTTCCCGGGGGATCCTGAAGCGTTCCCAGGCCAGCCGGGAGACATAGGCTTCCCAACGTGTCCTGGGTCTTCCCGTGGCCTCCTACCAGCTGGACATGCCCTAAACACCTCCTTAGGGAGGCGTTCGGGTGGCATCCTGACCAGATGCCCGAACCACCTCATCTGGCTCCTCTCGATGTGAAGGAGCAGCGGCTTTACTTTGAGTTCCTCCCGGATGGCAGAGCTTCTCACCCTATCTCTAAGGGAGAGCCCCGCAACCCGGCGAAGGAAACTCATTTCGGCCGCTTGTACCCGTGATCTTATCCTTTCGGTCATGACCCAAAGCTCATGACCATAGGTGAGGATGGGAACGTAGATCGACCGGTAAATTGAGAGCTTTGCCTTCCGGCTCAGCTCCTTCTTCATCACAACAGATCGATACAACGTCCGCATTACTGAAGACGCCGCACCGATCCGCCTGTCGATCTCACGATCCACTCTTCCCTCACTCGTGAACAAGACTCCTAGGTACTTGAACTCCTCCACTTGGGGCAGGGTCTCCTCCCCAACCCGGAGATGGCACTCCACCCTTTTCCGGGCGAGAACCATGGACTCGGACTTGGAGGTGCTGATTCTCATTCCGGTCGCTTCACACTCGGCTGCGAACCGATCCAGTGAGAGCTGAAGATCCCGGTCAGATGAAGCCATCAGGACCACATCATCTGCAAAAAGCAGAGACCTAATCCTGCGGTCACCAAACCGGAACCCCTCAACGCCTTGACTGCGCCTAGAAATTCTGTCCATAAAAGTTATGAACAGAATCGGTGACAAAGGACAGCCTTGGCGGAGTCCAACCCTCACTGAAAATGTGTTCGACTTACTGCTGGCAATGCGGACCAAGCTCTGGCACTGATCGTACAGGGAGCGGACCGCCACAATAAGACAGTCCGGTACCCCATACTCTCTGAGCACTCCCCACAGGACTTCCCGAGGGACACGGTCGAATGCCTTCTCCAAGTCCACAAAGCACATGTAGACTGGTTGGGCAAACTCCCATGCACCCTCAAAAACCCTGCCGAAAACCCTGAGAAAGATTGTATTTGAGGAAAAAATCAGAATTGGACATGCTACCCTGTAGTGTGAACGTAGCCTCAGATGCACGTTACAATCAAACAGCTGAAGTGCAAGAAATATAATAATTCTAGTACAAGCACACAACAAAAGACAAGGCTACTTCCTGGCTAGGTAACACAATACTGCCCTCTAATGTCTTGGTATTGTAACTGCATGTAAAGTCTAATATACAGTTTAATACTTACAAATGATACTCAGAAGTGTAATAAATCTGAATATGGGTGTTTCCATTATCAGCTCACTATTGAACGTTAAAAAACAAAAGTACCGAAAATTGTTACCATCGATAACCGGGAATTTCCAATGTGAAATGTGCCTAACCTTATTTGTATACCGTACTGACCTGAATATAGTGATTTTCTCTGGGGGGAAAAAAAGGTTTTATATTTAGGGTGAAGAGCAAGTCAGAGCTATGCTTACTGTCACTCACACATGCGGGCTCAAAATGAACAGGGGAGGGAGGAGTGAACTTTGAGATGACTGTGGTGTATACTTATTTCAATCAATCAATCAATGTTTACTTATATAGCCCTAAATCACTAGTGTCTCAAAGGGCTGCACAAACCACTACGACATCCTCGGTAGGCCCACATAAGGGCAAGGAAAACTCACACCCAGTGGGACATCGGTGACAATAATGACTATGAGAACCTTGGAGAGGAGGAAAGCAATGGATGTCGAGCGGGTCTAACATGATACTGTGAAAGTTCAATCCACAATGGATCCAACACAGTCGCGAGAGTCCAGTCCAAAGCGGATCCAACACAGCAGTGAGAGTCCCGTTCACAGCGGAGCCAGCAGGAAACCATCCCAAGCGGAGGCGGATCAGCAGCGCAGAGATGTCCCCAGCCGATACACAGGCAAGCAGTACATGGCCACCGGATCGGACCGGACCCCCTCCACAAGGGAGAGTGGGACATAGAAGAAAAAGAAAAGAAACGGCAGATCAACTGGTCTAAAAAGGGAGTCTATTTAAAGGCTTTGATAACATTTGGTGCCAGTTCTATGATTAACTACATTCCTCCATGAAATAGATAAACCACGCTGATATATGTCTATTTTACTGTTGTTGTTTTTTTTAGTTTGTTTAATAAAATGTTTCCCAAACATTTAATAAAGTCAAATACGAATATGGCAACAAGAAAAGTATCCAGCACTTCTCTTTTCTAAAGTAAATCAGCACAGCAGATATGATCATCAAATATGATTTGCCTGAGTGGCTAGACAGGACTTTTTTTTTTTTCATTATTGATTAAGAAACGAGACAAATTAAAATCGGGATTCATTCGAAAAACTTTTTTTTTCTTTTTTTACACCCCATCCATCCATCCATCCATTTTCTACCGCTTATTCCCTTTCGGGGTCGCGGGGGGCGCTGGCGCCTATCTCAGCTACAATCGGGCGGAAGGCGGGGTACACCCCGGACAAGTCGCCACCTCATCGCAGGGCCAACACAGATAGACAGACAACATTCACACTCACATTCACACACTAGGGCTATTATTTTGTTGTCATTTACCAGTTTTTATGTTACTGTTATCGAAACCCTGAATGAAAAAGGTCATGTTGCTTCATGTTTGTCTTTCTGTAGGAAGTTGTCTTTCGATAAATGCTTGATAAAGGATAAATGTTCATCTCGTTTTGTTTCCAGGGCTATCAGAGACCGAGCCACTACATTGCCACTCAGGGTAAGATGCAAGTGAAGTTACCGTAGGGCCGGTGCAGTACGTGTAAAGTATGTGTTCTTAGGTCCCGTGCATGAGACCGTCTATGACTTCTGGAGGATGGTGTGGCAGGAGCAGTCGGCCTGTATCGTCATGGTAACCAATCTGGTGGAGGTCGGAAGGGTACGTACCTCGCCGCTCAGAGTCCTCGTTGTTCCGATGCAAACATCGAAAAAACAACCATTCACATGTGCACTTGGCAAGAATGTGGGAATTCAAAGTTGTTGATGGCCTACTGAATGGCGGTAGGACTGATGTTGTTGTTGTTGTCCAGGTGAAGTGCTACAAGTACTGGCCAGACGATGCTGAGGTGTACGGCGACTTCAAGGTGACTTTTGTGGAGGTTGAACCGCTTGCTGAATACGTGGTTCGCACATTCACATTGGAGAGGGTGAGTAGTCATACTACTATTCACTTTATAACAGGGATTTACACTTTTTCTTCTTCCTTAGGACATTTTTGCATAAATAATCGGAAACAATGCTTTTTTTAATGTCCATAATAATTTATTTCGTCATCATTTCTGCTGTTTATGAGAGGAATAAGAAATGTTTTCAACAATATAAAGCACCTACTGTATTAGTTTTGTTGACATTGGACATGAAATAAAAATTTTTGGGGTGTATTGAAAAAATAACGAGTTAACGTGGGTAATTAATCACAAGAAATGATATACACCCTGATAGATATATAGATAGATAGATAGATAGTACTTTATTGATTCCTTCAGGAGAGTTCCTTCAGGAAAATTAAAATTCCAGCAGCAGTGTACAGAGTTGAGATCAATTAAAAAAAAAAGTAAAAAGTAAATAATGGGGGTTTAAAAGGAAACAAAATAGAGAAATATTACAAAAAGAATAACAACAATGGGAATAACAATATAACAGTAAAATAAGAATATAAGAAGTCATAGTAGGCAGTAGTGACCATGTAATGAAAACGTATTGCACTGTTAATGTTTTGCATCCCCTGTCATCCTAATACCCCCGCCCCCCGTCCCAGAGAGGAGTTGTACAATCTAATGGCGTGTGGGACAAAGGAGTTCTTGAGTCTATTAATTATGATTGGAGCTAATATAAAACTGTCAGCAGGTTTGACGCAAATAAATGACTTGCATTGAAGTAAAACATTTAAAAAATGTTCCTCTATGACAGTGCTTCCCAATTCTTTTATGTTACGCCCCTTGTAAGAAGAGGAAAACATTTCACACCACTCTCCGTCACGACAATAAATAGTATAGTTTGTCTATACAATTTTTATAAGTATACCTCCGCATAACATTGTATCCTTATTATTATTTAAGAAAATAGGAAATATAGATCAACTGACAACAAATAACTTTATGAACATTGTTTTAGTCACAGAAAATATTTAAGGGTATCAATTTGCCTCAGAAAAATAAAATAAAAACTGTTGAAATAATAAATCATTTTTGACGGACTGGCCATTTGATACTAAAGAATAAAATACAATTGACTCAATAAAGGACACATTTAAAATGATGAGCAACCTTAATTTAGGAACACAATATGCAAAACCTACAAAACTTACAATTTGTGCTGATCTTTTTTTATAAATCAAAATGAGCAAGTCAGGATTAGTGGCTACACCGAGCACATTTTGCAGTGCACAGCTTTTCGAAGCGGTGTTTGTAGCATGATACTGATAAAGCGTATTTCCCGGGGTAACATCCACCCCGCCCCACTATTTCAGAATAACTGTATAATTCTGACTATAAAATTGCATTTGTGACCAAATGTTGTGTTCCTTTTAAGTGCATTTAAATTATACCAGCCTGTGAATAATAATGATGAATCCAAATTCAAAGATATGATTACAGCACTAATTGCAAATAATATATTTTGTTATGGAGTACCCTAAAGGGATTCACATGGCCCACATGGGGTTAATCACTTTGCAATGCAGTCTGCTGAAAATGGTGGAAAGCACCACTCCACATAGCAACTGACACTGTGGTCAAAGTTGGAATTGCCACAAAACACATTTTAAGGTATTCAACACTCCACTGCCATTTGGCAGCTAAAGTAGATGGTGCACCCCACGCCTAACTTCGTCACGTTTCATGTGTCAGGTAAACCGTGAGGAATGGGGCCATGTGAATCCTCTTTCTACTGTACACACAATGTATTTGTACTAGTGGTGTCGAATAATAAATTTTAAAAATCAGATTAATTACACTTGAATTAGGATTAATCATATTCTAAAATTACATTTGCAATGGCAAAAATGCGATTTTATTGTCAGACTGTCAGACAAGAAAATGTTTTCAAAATTTTTTACTCATTTATTCGACTGCCTTAATTTGTATGTATTCATGCATTTTTTGCATTAAACATTTCTTATGAGTAAATCGTAGCAGTAAGGCCTCATGTCCACCACAGAGGACAGTGGAAAAATTAGTTTTTCCCCATTTTAAAAATGATAATCTTATCATAACCGCCCAATTAATTGAAAACCATAATTGTTAACTTAGTGGGTTGGAATAGACGGATTTTCTTATTTATTGGACATCCACCCCCAAAGAATGATTATAAAAGTTATCCACATTACAAAAATGAGCACTGAGAATAATAAAAACACAAATGTACTCTTTCTAAAGTCACAAACAATTACAAATATGGATCTGGTGAAATGTAAAAGAGCATAACTAATGCCAAATATGATAC
Source organism: Nerophis ophidion (assembly GCF_033978795.1). Classification (NCBI taxonomy): domain Eukaryota; kingdom Metazoa; phylum Chordata; class Actinopteri; order Syngnathiformes; family Syngnathidae; genus Nerophis; species Nerophis ophidion. The sequence goes on from NC_084634.1 coordinate 30,500,314, forward strand.
AAGAACAACAAATGTAAAAAAAAATAAAAAATTCTGAGATCAAAATGGAAAATATAATTTGAGTAAGAGTAAATTGAATGTAAAGCATCAAAAAGAATGTGCAAGAATCAGATGATTATATTGATTGATAGGAAAGGACACTGTCAGCGTAGCTTCTTCCTGCTTCTTTTTTGGCACACAATGTAGTAGTGTAGTAGTAGTTTGTTTGACTGTTGTCTTAGAGAAGCTCTTTTTCTACTTTGAATTGTGTAGATGAAAAGTATTTTTGGGTTGGTAAATAAAACAATCCATCCATCCATCCATCCATCATCCTCCGCTTATCCGAGGTCGGGTCGCGGGGGCAGCAGCCTAAGCAGGGAAGCCCAGACTTCCCTATCTCCAGCCACTTCGTCTAGCTCTTCCCGGGGGATCCCGAGGCGTTCCCAGACCAGCCGGGAGACATAGTCTTCCCAACGTGTCCTGGGTCTTCCCCGTGGCCTCCTACCAGCTGGACGTGCCCTAAACACATCCCTAGGGAGGCGTTCGGGTGGCATCCTGACCAGATGCCCGAACCACTTCATCTGGCTCCTCTCGATGTGGAGGAGCAGCGGCTTTACTTTGAGTTCCTCCCGGATGGCAGAGCTTCTCACCCTATCTCTAAGGGAGAGCCCCGCCACCCGGCGGAGGAAACTCATTTCGGCCGCTTGTACCCGTGATCTTATCCTTTTGGTCATGACCCAAAGCTCATGACCATAGGTGAGGATGGGAACGTAGATCGACCGGTAAATTGAGAGCTTTGCCTTCCGGCTCAGCTCCTTCTTCACCACAACGGATCGATACAACGTCCGCATTACTGAAGACGCCGCACCGATCCGCCTGTCGATCTCACGATCCACTCTTCCCCCACTCGTGAACAAGACTCCTAGGTACTTGAACTCCTCCACTTGGGGCAGGGTCTCCTCCCCAACCCGGAGATGGCACTACACCCTTTTCCGGGCGAGAACCATGGACTCGGACTTGGAGGTGCTGATTCTCATTCCGGTCGCTTCACACTTGGCTGCGAACCGATCCATAAATAAAACAAGTTTGTAGTATATTAGGACTCAAATGTATTGCTGGTCCCTAGCAGGTTGAAATGATAATACATGACTATCAATACTAATATTGATCATTGTGCTTTATTTTTTTACCCCAGCGTGGTTTCAATGAGGTGCGAGAAGTCAAGCAGTTCCACTTCACAGGCTGGCCCGATCACGGAGTTCCGTATCACGCCACGGGACTACTTTCCTTCATTCGCAGAGTTAAAATCTCCAATCCGCCTTCTGCCGGGCCGATCGTGGTGCACTGCAGGTACGAGGTACTTCTGCACGCCTCCACACGGACATAAAGACTTATCTCGAGGCTTTATTGTGTCTTTAGCGCCGGAGCGGGGCGCACGGGCTGCTTCATCGTCATCGACATCATGCTGGACATGGCCGAGCGGGAGGGTGTGGTGGACATCTACAACTGCGTCAAAGCACTTCGGTCCAGGAGGATCAACATGGTACAGACTGAGGTGACTGCATTACCCATCATCCATCTGCATCCACATGGCTATGGTAGACACGGAAACTACTCACTGGACCTTGGACTCGGACTTGGTACTGGCTGAAGGGACATCCATGCATTCATCCATCTCTCATCTTTGTTTCAGTGTCATGCAACACACTTAACACACCATGGCAACATGCTAATAGATAGAATGTTAATAATACTCTCAATGTCACTTGTAACGATAACCTTCAGCTAACAAGAGAATGTTGGTTATGAAAATACGAATAATATGATATTATATTACACCCTTGTGGAAAGAATTAGTGATTTCCCAAGTTACAGAAAAATAAGATAGTGTCCTGTAGCAAACTTAATGTGATGCTCTCTGGTGGTAAACAAAAGAAATACAAAGTTGCTTTCTTTCTTTTTTTTTTTTTTCTCTATTGCAATATAAAGAAGTAATAGTGGTAAACAATTATATTTGAAATTTTAGCCAGCAATTTGGATTCATAATAAAATGCACATTTGTTTGAATGTTATGATTCTAACATGAATTAACCTAATTAAAATAATAAAATCTAAATTTGAAACTTCTTCATTTTACAGTCATCTCTTGTTTAAAATCATTTTTGGAAAGGAGGATTTACTAATAATAGATCTAATGTTTTCATAGTGAATAAAATAACAGTTTATGTCCAAAATATTTTATTTTGATGTTTGTTTTACATTGTATTACTAGAGGTGGGAATAATTGGGCACCTCAAAATTCTATTGTAAATCAATTATTTATACATCTATAATAATTGTTTATAATATTGTTTACATATCATATCTTATTATATATACTAAATGTATAACATTTATTTATTGATAATAATTCAATAATAAAGCAGCAATAAACAATTAAAATTGAAGCAAGCAATTGGGTTTATTAATCAAATATACATATGAATCCAAAACATTCATTGACCTAATTAAAATAATGAACTCTAAATTCGAAACATCTTTGTCGTACAGTTTTCCCTTGTTCAAACTCATTTTTGCAAAGTAGGATTATTACTAATAAATCAAATATTTTGATAGAGCTTACAAAACAGTCTACGACCTTCTGAATTTTTTTTTAAATGTTTTTACATTAGTACTAGAGGTGGGAACATTAGGGCACCTCACTATTCGTTTCTGAATCCATTGTAAATCAATTTTTATACATTTTTAATACTTGTTTATAATATATCTTGTATTAATATTACATATTCTAAATGTATGTATTTTTAATAATATTAAAATGTCTTCAAGGCTTTTCCTTTGACTACTGATGTCTGCAATTTTGAGAAATTTCCGTTTCTTGTATTAGTACGTACAGCATATATATATATATATATATATATATATATATATATATATATATATAATTATGTGCGTTTGTATATACCGGTATGTGAATATACGCACATTTGTGTGTGTGTACATATATATATATATATATATATATATATATATATATATATATATATATATATATATATATATATATATATATATATACACACACACACATACATACATTTGTGTAAAAAAAAAAAAATATAGTACAGGCCCAAAGTTTGGTCACACCTTCTCCTCATTCAATGCATTTTCTTTATTTTCATGACTATTTACATTGTAGATTGTCACTGAAGGCATCAAAACTATGAATGAACACATGTGGAGTTATGTACTTAACTATAACCCGAACTAGTTTTCACTTCACAGGTATCATAGTTTTGATGCCTTCAGTGCTGATCTACAATGTAAATAGTCATGAAAATAAAGAAACGTATTGAAATGAGGTGTGTCCAAACTTTTGGCCTGTACTGTATGTATGTATATATGTGTATAATTATGAACATTAGTTTTAATGCTGCATTTTAGAACCATCTATATTATAAACAAGATAACTTATTCGGAAATCCTAAGGGCAAAGAAGTTTATATTCATCATCTCCATGACTCCACCTGTCATCCGCCACCTCTCACTCACCGTTTGTTTGCTCACCTGCGACACTACACTTCATGTTGTTGTCGTTGTTTATGACCTCCTTCAGCTTGCGTGTGTCCAACTGTGATCCAATGCAAACCCTGTTCCCCCTTCTCCAGGAGCAGTACATATTCATCCATGACGCCATATTAGAGGCGTGTCTCTGCGGAGAAACGGCCATTCCCGTCTGCGAGTTCAAGGCGGCCTTTTACGAGCTGATCCGCATCGACTCCCAGACCAACTCGTCCCACCTGAAGGATGAGTTCCAGGTAATCCTCGAGTGCAAGACAATTTAAAGTGCTTTGCAGGAAGCGCAAAATTAGAATAAAAAAATAAAATGCACACATGTAATGAAATTTTAAATAGATAACAGGCAAAAATAAGGTAAGCTAAATTGTAGAGGTCAAAAGATTGATATAAGATAATTCTATTACATATATTGGTTCTGTGACGGAGTTCTTACCTAAAAACACGTGTATCTCAAATCACCATTGTCCATTGAAATGATTTAAAATTCATTTAATGGTTCTTGAAATAGCTTCACGGTGGCAGAGGGGTTAGTGCGTCTGCCTCACAATACGAAGGTCCTGCAGTCCTGGGTTCAAATCCAGGCTCGGGATCTTTCTGTGTGGAGTTTGCATGTTCTCCCCGTGAATGCGTGGGTTCCCTCCGGGTACTCCGGCTTCCTCCCACTTCCAAAGACATGCACCTGGGGATAGGTTGATTGGCAACACTAAATGGTCCCTAGTGTGTGAATGTGAGTGTGAATGTTGTCTGTCTATCTGTTTTGGCCCTGCGATGAGGTGGCGATTTGTCCAGGGTGTACCCCGCCTTCCGCCCAATTGTAGCTGAGATAGGCGCCAGCGCCCCCTGCGACCCCAAAAGGGAATAAGCGGTAGAAAATGGATGGGTTCTTGAAATATTGCATAAAAACAATAGAGTAGAATGTACTACAAACTACTGTAGTTGTATGAAGTAATGTAATAATAATGTACAACATTTACCTTCTACTTTATCTCTTGCCACCTGCTTCTTTTTTTACTTTTCGTGCCGCAGACCCCTAAAACCCCCACACTCCTGGTCGTGCTCACGCATGTGTTTAGTGGTTGTCATGGAGGACTGCCTTTGACTTGTCCCTCCCCGCCCTGCAGACATTAAACTCGGTGACGCCTCAGCCTCAGCCTGAAGACTGCAGCATTGCACTGTTGCCTAGGAACCAGGACAAGAACCGCTTCATGGATGGCCTTCCTCCTGACCGGTGCCTACCTTTCCTCATCACAATAGATGGGGAGAGCAGCAACTACATCAACGCGGCTCTCATGGATGTAAGTACACCTTGACCTTATACTTGGACTGAACAACAAAGTATGACCACACTACTGGTCACAAGTGGAGGTTTTTCCAAAACCTTTGTCCAGTAGAATACACGCTGATGATTCACACACACGCACACACACGCACACACACACACACACACACACACACACACACACACACACACACACACACACACACACAGTCTCTCCCTCCCCGTTTGTGTGATGCTGTGTTTGTGGTTTAAGCACAAAAAAGCTAGAGACAAATCCAGGTTTTACTCTGAAGTACAAGAAAAAATAAAAGCATCGGTTAAATGCGAGATTTTGCTGCGCATTTATTTGTTGTCATGGGAACATTTCGGTTTTCTCCCTTGGCCGTAGAGTTAAATTTGTAATCAAATACGTAAAGTGTGAGCAGTACTTGTTTATGATACGCGTGTGAATGGCCGTCGTGTTCAAAAGATTTCAATTCCGATACGATATCGGGAGGTATCCTAGTATGGAACTTCTATTTCGTTATTTTGTAGTATGGAAAGTTGGAAAAGGGAATTTCCTCAGAGAGCAATGCTGGGTATGACATACACAAAATTTATGACAGAGTTACGCTTTTGAACATGGGAGTTAATTTGGGATTTGATGACACCTAGTGGTCAGAATCATTTATTCAATTATCAGCATGACGCAGTAAGTTAAATGATGCGGTCACGTTTGTTACTGGATACTTTCTAATACGCCTTGGAAACTTTGATTGTTTAAGTGATTTGCAATTCTAACTATTTGATACCTGTTTATAGGGGTGCTCCACAAAATTGATTCACATGCAAATCGGGAATATTTATTCCGATTCATCGATTCATTGTTGTGGAAAATCGATAAAAAGAAAATGAATAAAAAAAAAAAAAAATGGGGGTTAATATGGCAATGTATTATTTTATTTTTAAGAATCAACTTTTGGATTAAAAACATTTAAAGGCCTACTGAAATTAGATTTTCTTATTTAAACGGGGATAGCAGGTCCATTCTATGTGTCATACTTGATCATTTCGCGATATTGCCATATTTTTGCTGAAAGGATTTAGTAGAGAACATCCACGATAAAGTTCGCAACTTTCGGTGCTGATAAAAAAGCCTTGCCTTTACCGGAAGTTGCAGACGTGACGTCACAAGGGTGAAGGCTCCTCACGTCCTCACATTATTTATAATGGGAGCCTCCAACAAAAAGAGCTATTCAGACCGAGAAAACGACAATTTCCCCATTAATTTGAGCGAGGATGAAAGATTTGTGGATGATGATATTGATAGCGAAGGACTAGAAAAAAATAAAATAAAAAATAAAGTTAAAAAAAAAAGGCGATTGCATTGGGACGGATTCAGATGTTTTTAGACACATGTACTAGGATAATTCTGGGAAATCCCTTAACTTTCTATTGTGTTGCTAGTGTTTTAGTGAGATTAAATAGTACCTGATATTCGGAGGGGTGTGTCCACGGGTGTCTTGAGGCCAGTGTCTGAGGCAAGTCGACGGCAGATACAAGGACGGCGCAAACTCCACAGATCTCTGGTAAGAGGCGACTTTTTTAAAACAATTTTCTCACCGAAACCTGACGGTTGACAAGTGGTGGGGAACCATGTTCGCTTGGCCGCTCTGATCCATAGTAAAGCTTCACCTCCGGGAATTTTAAGCAAGGATTACCGTGTGTTTGTGTGGCTAAATGCTAAAGCTTCCCAACTCCATCTTCTCGTAAGTGGTGCTGCGCTAATATTTCCTGACAGTCCGTGACATCACGCGCACGCGTCTTCATTTCGCGATGTTTTCAACAAGAAACGCCGCGGGAAATTTAAAATTGCAATTTAGTAAACTAAACCGGCCATATTAGCATGTGTTGCAATGTTAATATTTCATCATTGATATATAAACTATCAGACTGCGTGGTCGGTAGTAGTGGGTTTCAGTAGGCCTTTAACCACTATCATTGATGTCTTTTATTAGACCAACAATTTGTGTAAATAGATTTTTTTCAATATTTTTTTTCAAGTCTCACCACACAGCAACCAAGAGGAGCTTCCGTAACGTCTGATCTTTTTTGAAAAGGTTTTACTATAATTTATACACCAAATAATATATTACAAGAATCGTGAAGAATGTAGAATTTATTCTGAATCTAATTGTCCCTCCAAGAATTGGAATGGAATGGTTAGGTTCCCAAAGATTCCCACCTCTACTTGTTCATATTGACAAAAGGTCTGTTTTAGACCCCAATAGTGTTCCATTCAGGACACTTGTTACGTATGTCTAGCTTGTGTGCTATTGTGTGCTGAGCTGTTGTGTAGCTGCAGCACAAATCGAAGAAAATACCAACATTGTGTGCTCATTGGAGGACATTTAGACATTAACTGGCTGTCCAGCCTTGCACAAGGGAACACACTGCAGGACTGCTCGTATCGGAGTTTATATTGGATTATCCGATACTTTTTTTTTTTCTGCTGATATCGGATCGGCACACCCCTACAAAATATAGTCCTTTTTTTCCTGAGACCAACATGTAATGACTTGCAATGGTGTGACATGTATTATTTGCAACGGTGAGTAAATAAGTAGTGAAGTTGTGATCCAGTTGATCAAAAAAGCAAGATGCCGCTCAGATCCCAGTTAAAGTTAAACTTCCTTTGGCCTCTCTCTAACCAAGCTGTCAGAGGAGTTCCAGGTAATACGATTTCACTTCCAATACTCTCAATACTGGATTTGTTTCATGGCTTCGCTGTCTTCCCGCCACCAGTTTCACGTGTTGCCATTGCCACCCCCTCCCCCCACACCCCATACACACCTCGCCATCTCATGTGAGACCTCCACCCCTCATTCACAGTCTTTATTGTCTCTATTTCATAATTGACCCACAGTTTGTAGACGTGAAGCATGCTCCTCACCCACTGCATGATCATGTGACCCAACATTGGAACCAGTATTGTTTTATCAGGCCCCGCCCTCCGCGTCAACTTGTCTCCTATCAGCCGCCGTTTCCCTCCGGAAGTTCTGACATACTTTGTTTTTGTTGGCGTTGCAGAGCTACAGACAACCCGCTGCCTTCATCGTCACCCAGCATCCTTTGCCCAACACCGTCAAGGACTTCTGGCGTCTGGTGTACGACTACGGCTGCACCAGTCTGGTCATGCTCAACGAGATCGACCTGGCGCAGGTATTTGGAGAATTGCAGAAAACACAAAAATGCAAAACAAGCGGGCAAGTACTCGGAGGGGACTTGAGGTAATTACAATTTTTCATACCAACAAAGCAGGAAGAAGGTCCTAAAAAGTACAGAAAGGCTCCACTTTCCAAAATGCGCTAGCTCAAAGCTAATTTTCATTGGATTTGCCATAAACATGCTATATAGCATTAGTGATTTTTACATGGCGTTTTCAACACCTCCACATTTGCTAATGAAAACTAAGATGCATGTTACAACCAAAAAGCAGGTGTGATGAGCACAATACTTACAGTATAAATATTTTGTAAGGTACAACGCAAGTCTAGATTGGCACATTACACTTAATGGCAAAGACTACTTTCTGACTAAGGCCACACAGCGTAGGTTATACATTACTGCCATCTAGTGTGACGTGGGAATTGCAACTGCTTGAAAAGTCTACTGTATAATTATTGCAAATGAGTTATGCAGGCGTCATTTAGGAGATGCTGATTTTGGAGGTTCTGTCTGGTTTGTGATTTTAGGATGTGTAGCAAAGCCTCCAAGGTTTTCCTTTTGAAATTGTGGGTGTACGCAAGACACAAACTCAATCATTTCCATAATTAGGTAGGTTTTTTTTTTTTTTACCCCTTACGACGTGTCATGAAAACCCAGAACTTCCAAGCTGAGTTTTTTGAGCAAACGTAAGGGACAAAGATGCAAGTATGGAAATATCCCTACTCACATGAGTATCAGTTATATTCATAAAGTATTGATACCAATTAATAAGGGGATGCAAGTTTTGGTGCTGCAGTACCAGAGCAAGTAAATTATTTTGTTACAAGGTGTAAAAATGAAGTGATGTTATTTTTTACGAACATATTATTATTAAAAAATACATTTTTTAAAAGATGGCAAATGGCAAGTATTGGTCATTTTGTTATTTAGGAGGAAAATTACATAAAATATTGTTATCAAGAGGAAAAAAAGGTAAAAAATTATTTTTTAATTGTGTTGAATCAAAATATCTAGTATTGTTAGGTTTGGTACCGTTCACATTTAAAAGGAGACAGCACCAATCAGTGATACATGGAATTTGATACCAGCACTCAATGGTACCAATTTTTGGTACTTTTATGTGTTAATATATATTGTTTTTGACAATAGAATCTCAATTTGATTGCACCATGTAAAAGTTGTTACATCTTGTTTTATTATCAGTCTCATTAGCGAGTATTACTAGTTTGCAATTACAATTGCAACTCCAAGACGTTAAGTGGAAGTATATTTGTGTCTGTGTGTGTGTGTGTGTGTGTGTGTGTATGCATATGTATGGATATATGCATGTATCTCTATATACTATATATATGTATATATATATATATATGTGTGTGTGTGTGTATATATATATATATATATATATATATATATACATACATACATATACATATATATGTGTGTGTGTATATATGCATATGTATGGATGTATATATATGTATATATATATACATCCATACATATACATATATATGTGTGTGTGTATATATGCATATGTATGGATATATATATATATATATATATATATATATATATGTATATGTATGTATGTATGTATGTATGTATGTATGTGTGTGTGTGTGTGTGTGTGTGTGTGTGTATATATATATACATACATACATACATATACATATATATGTGTGTGTGTATATATGCATATATATGGATATATATGTATATATATATATATATATATATATATACATATACATGTGTGTGTGTGTGTGTGTGTGTGTATATGCATATGTATGGATATATGCATGTATCTGGATATACTGTATACATATATATATATATATATATATATATATATATATATATATATATATATATATATATATAGATGTATATATTCCGTTTTACTATTTATATTAATATATTGTTGTGTATGCACCTTAGGGGATCTGCTCCAATTTTGTTGTTATTTGAACATGTTCACTGTAATAATGACAATAAAACTGTATAAACCTGGGACGGCGTGGAGCAGTGGGAGAGTGGCCGTGCGCAACCCAAGGGTCCCTGGTTCAATTCCCACCTAGTACCAACCTCGTCACGTCCGTTGTGTCCTGAGCAAGACACTTCACCCTTGCTCCTGATGGGTGCTGGTTGGCGCCTTGCATGGCAGCTCCCTCCATCAGTGTGTGAATGTGTGTGTGAATGGGTAAATGTGGAAGTAGTGTCAAAGCGCTTTGAGTACCTTGAAGGTAGAAAAGCGCTATACAAGTACAACCCATTTATTCTGTTCTACCTGATCTGGTAGCCATCTCTCCGTATCGTCCATGACTAGTGAGAGGAATGACGGATTTGTCTGTCGGAGAAAGAAAAGAAAATATTACTGTTAGAAATTTTTAAAGTCCATTTGCTATAAAGGACACATCTGTAAATATGTGTGTTGTGCAGGGTTGTCCCCAGTACTGGCCAGAAGAGGGCATGCTGCGTTATGGACCTGTCCAGGTGGAATGTATGTCCTGCTCCATGGACTGTGACGTCATCAGCAGACTCTTCAGAGTCTGCAACCTTACTCGGGTGAGTCTTCTTCCCACACTCCGACTCCATCGTACAGTGAGTGCCGCATCCCCTCGTAACATGTAAGCATGACATTGTGCTAGCCTCAGGAAGGCTACTTGATGGTTCGCCAGTTCCAGTACCTGGGCTGGGCGGGACACAGGGAGGTGCCCGCCTCCAAGCGCTCCTTCCTCAAGCTCATCCTGCAGGTGGACCAGTGGCAGCGTGAGGGGGAGGAGGGGGAGGGAAGAACCATCGTCCACTGCTTGTGAGTGCACGCCAAACAAGGACAATACTTTATTATATATACTTTAGTGCAGTGGTTCTCAACCTATTTTCAGTGATGTACCCCCTGTGAACATTTTTTTAATACAAGTACCCCCTAATCAGAGTAAAACATTTTTGGTTGAAAAAAAGAGATAAAGAAGTAAAATACAGCACTATGTCATCAGTTTCTGATTTATTAAATTGTATAACCGTGCAAGATATTGCTCATTGGTAGTGGTCTTTCTTGAACTATTTGGAAAAAAATATATGAAAATCACTAAAAACTTGTTGAAAAATAAACAAGTGATTAAATTATAAATAAAAATTTCTACACATAGAAGTAATCATCAACTTAAAGTGCCCTCTTTGGGGATTGTAACAGAGATCCATCTGGATTCATCAACTTAATTCTGAACATTCCTTCACAAAAAAAGACATCTTTAACATCAATATTTGTGGAACATGTCTACAAAAAAATCTAGCTGTCAACACTGAATATTGCATTGTTGCATTTATTTTTACAGTTTATGAACTTACATTCATATTTTGTTGAAGTATTATTCAATAAATATATTTATAAAGGATTTTTGAATCATTGCTATTTTTAGAATATTTTTTTTTAATTTCACGTACCACTTGGCATACCTTCAAGTACCCCAAGGGGTACGCGTACCCCCATTTGAGAACCACTGCTCTAGTGTATGACAGGGGTGTCCCCATACTTGATAAATTATACTTTACTGTATGACAGGGGTGTCCTTCATCCCGTATCAGTACAAAAACAACTATTGGATGATATCGGCTTGCATCTAAAATCTGTATTCGTATAAATGTCCTCTAATAAGCACACAATGTTGTTGTTTTTTTTTTTTTTTTTTCGTCATTTTCATAATTTAAACGTGGTAGGCTATAGCAGCTACACAGCAGCTAAGCACACAATAGCATTCAAGCTAAACATACCTAATAGCTGGCCTTAATTGAACAATATTGCAGTCTATAACAATATAAACAAGTATCAAATAATTTTAGTTGCATATTACTGACACATACAAAGTCTCCATCCATCCATCCATCTTCTACCGCTTATTCCCTTTGGGGTCGCGGGGGGCACTGGTGCCTATCTTAGCTACAAGGCGGGGTATACCCTGGACAAGTTGTCACCTCATCGCAGTACAAAGTCTCCAAGGCAGAAGCCTATTAGAAAGTATCCAGTATCAAATGTGTCCGCATTTTACTGCGCCATGAGGTTCCCTTAAGGAATTATTGTGATGACATTTTTTTTATTATCAATCCACAGCATAAGTCTGTCATAAGGATATGTTTTTCATACCTACCATTGTTCAAACATCCCATGCTACAAAATTATAAAAGTATTTTTGATTTGTGCTGACATCGTTTTGGGTTATATTGAGAATGGCCAATACCCAAAGCTCCAATTTTTGTATCAGTGAAATAAAAATGGTTGTCACTTGTCACCGAACCACTACAATTTTAATGTTTTTGATATTTCAATGATCAACTTTTATTAAGAGTCTTAAAAAACTGTCAAAAATCCTTCCATCTATCCATTTTCTACCGCTTGTCCCTTTCGGGGTCGCAGGGGGTGCTGGAGCCTATCTCAGCTGCATTCGGGTGGACAAGTCGCCACCTCATCACAGGGTCAACACAGACAGACAGACAACATGAAAAAAAAAGAAGAAATCTAAATAATTAAGTATAAAGCATGAAATGAATAAATTCATGAATAAATAAATACAAATAAAAAAATAATAATCTAAATAGTCAAAAATATTTAAGTTAATACATTTTTTTAAAATAAACTAAAATAAATCATGAATTGAATAAATTCATCACTAAAACATTTTATAAATAGTAAAAAAAATATATCAATTAAATATAACACATGAAATAAATAAATTCATGAAAAAATATGAAATAATTAAATACAACATATGAAATAATACATTGTAAAAATGATAAAAAATAACTTAAATTAAATATAACATGAAATAAATACATTTATAAATCAATAAGCAAAAGAATAGTTCACAGATATTGTATTTGTACAGGATTGCTTGGTATTTTTATTGTATAGTAGTCTGTTTATTTCAATTGTTAGTTTTTCCTTTTTTTACCTCTTGTGTTATTTATTTTACCCCATATTTGTTCCCACAACTGCACCTTATGTTGGAGTCTTTAATCCCGTTATATGCAAATATAATGACAATAAAGTCTATTCTATTCTATTCAGATAGGAAGGTAGGAATTAAGTGAGCAGGAAGTTGCACACAAACAAAAACATAACTTCTGGTGTGCGTGCGTGTGTGTGCGTGCGTGTGTGTGTGTGTGTGCGTGCGTGTGTGTGTGTGTGTGTGTGTGTGTGTGTGTGTGTGTGTGTGTGCGTGTGCGTAGAAACGGAGGCGGCCGCAGCGGCGTATTCTGTGCCAGCAGCATCGTGTGCGAGATGGCCAAGAGGCAGAGTGTGGTGGACGTCTTCCACGCAGTCAAGACGCTGAGGAACAGCAAGCCCAACATGGTGGACACTCCGGTGAGTGGAAACAAGACTTCATCATTTTGGAAGTTTATTACAACCAATGTGGGAATAGTAAGAAGGCGCAAACTATATTCATACTGCTGATTTATTGTACGGCGAATATATACATTATAGACCCCAGTGGTATTTGGCTTTTGCACACATAGCAGGTGTTGCTTGGTGCCTTGTAGGAAGTGTACCTATTGTTAGCATACAGTGAGGCAAAAAAGTATTGAGTCAGCCACCGATTGTGCAAGTTCTCCAACTTAAAATGATGACAGAGGTCTGTAATTTTCATCATAGGTACACTTCAACTGTGAGAGACAGAATGTGAAAAAAAAAATCCAGGAATTGACATTGCAGGAATTTCAAAGAATTTATTTGTAAATTATGGTGGAAAGTAAGTATTTGGTCAACCATTCAAAGCTCTCACTGATGGAAGGAGGTTTTGGCTCCAAATCTCACGATACATGGCCCCATTCATTCTTTCCTTAACACGGATCAATCGTTCTGTCCCCTTAGCAGAAAAACAGCCCCAAAGCATGATGTTTCGACCTCCATGCTTCACAGTAGGTATGGTGTTCTTTGGATGCAATTCAGTATTCTTCTTCCTCCAAACACGACGAGTTGAGTTTATACCAAAAAGTTCCATTTTAGTTTCATCTGACCACATGACATTCTCCTAATCCTCTGCTGTATCATCCATGTATCCATTTTCATCACTTGTCGTGTTTGGAGGAAGAAGAATACTGAGTTGCATCCCAAGAACACCATACCTACTGTGAAGCATGGGGGTGGAAACATCATGCTTTGGAGCTGTTTTTCTGCTAAGGGGTGTTGCGTTTGACCCGGTCTTCTGCCGGTCACCTCCCAGGTTGGTTCGATGACATAAACTGGTTATAAATTAATCCTTGAGACAGAGTACATTATCTTGATATTTTATCCTAGAGCTCTAGGAGACCAATCTTTGATACAACAACCTTTGAATTGTTGTGCCCAAATTGATCTAATTCTACTCTCCAAGTCTCGCCTCTAACTCCCTCTCACCGGCCCTCCTTCTTCTCCTCCCCCTTCCTCCTTGCCTTGGACAGTTGAGATAAGACAAGAGTGTTATGACCTCCCGCTACATTCCAACTACCAAGGCCTACGCCTGGCCCACCACTTAGCTGTTTTAAAATATGACTAGGATATAAAAAGATATCTATCTCCGTCAGGGGACAGGACGATTCATCCGTGTTAAGGAAAGAATGAACGGGGCCATGTTTGGTGAGATTTTGAGCCAAAACCTCCTTCCATCAGTGAGAGCTTTGAATGGTTGACCAAATACTTATTTTCCACCTTAATTTACAAATAAATTCTTTACAATTCCTACAATGTGAATTCCTGGATTTTTTTTTCACATTCTGTCTCTCACAGTTGAAGTGTACCTATGATGAAAATTATAGACCTCTGTCATCATTTTAAGTGGGAGAACTTGCACAATCGGTGGCTGACTAAATACTTTTTTGCCCCACTGTAGCACACGTTGTCATTAGGAGTGTTGTTTTGCACAAACATGACACGTTGTTGTTGTTGTTGTGCGGACAGGAGCAGTACAGGTTCTGCTACGACCTCTCCCTGGAGTTCATGGAGTCGTCCTAAACGGCCGGAGTACCAGCGCAGGAGAAATAGGCCCCGCCTCCTCCCGCCTGTAGCATGTCAAATCCTTACATCATGGCGCCCCCCAATGGCGCTTTGCTGAGGAGCAGACTTTGGACTCCCTCGTGCTTTTATCGTTGTACAGCTTCTTCAGCGCCACTTTGGACCACAAGTTGATGTTTGCAGTGCTGCCACCTGCCCTCACGGGGGCGCCCTTGAACATCACCACTATTTTCAGTTGCTTCAGAGACTGACAGTAAACGTTTACATCCTGAGTATTATTAGCTTTTACATTTGTTTTTATGTCATGAAGAAGTTAGATGTTGTTGTTGTTTCTTTGTACGTTTAATCTCATCTTCTCTTCGCGGAGGGCTGGGCCCGGTCTTTCCTTTTCGGCCCGTTCACTAATGATGAGAAAAGTCAGCACTAAACGCCAAGCAGCAGATTAGTCTTTTCTATGATTTGACCGTGTTGTGGTTTCTCCATAAGCCAAAGACTTTGCTGTAAATATGTCTATATAGCACATTGTTTGTATTTATTGTTTACTCGCGTCGCCGGCGGGAACAATCATTCCTCACTCCTCGTTTACGCCCGCAACACCTGAGTGAGAGGAGAGTGGAAGAAGCACGCTGTAAATTATTTTCTTTTTGTCGACTATTTACTCTCTAGTGTCGTCTCGCTTTCACTCGTCGTCTTGCGCGGACAAAACTTCCTTCGTGGTCAGTGCAGTCTTTTTTGCCTCGTCAGCAACAAACGGATTATTGTGCCTGATCATTTTTCAATCAATGTTGTACTTTAATCTATAAATAGACTTTGTCTATGCTGTAAATAGACGACTTTATTGTCGCAACTTGACGGATGAAATGTTACAAAATTTGTTGTCGCCGTATACAAAATGTTTTAATGTTTGAATTCTCTTTAGTGTCTTTTATTTTTTGTATTTTTAGTTGGGCAAGGGGGGGGGGGAAGCGAATGAAGGAATCCAGCATTCCAGTAAAAGTGAAGTAACGACAAAGATAGAAACGTTTGCAGCCAGTCTGAATATAACATTAATATTCATAGTTCTTCTTGTCTGTAATGTTTGGCTTCTTTGCTGTAATAAAAAATATCACTACTTTGAGGATGCTTATTATTGTATGGTTAGTAGGAATTCACTCATTCACCGTACTTTAGAAAATAATGTGATATATCCGGTTGTCCCTCACCCATCAAGAATTTTTTTTAAGTTATTTTATGTATTTTGGGGCTTCACGGTGGCAGAGGGGTTAGTGCGTCTGCCTCACAATACGAAGGTCCTGCAGTCCTGGGTTCAAATCCAGGCTCGGGATCTTTCTGTGTGGAGTTTGCATGTTCTCCCCGTGAATGTGTGGGTTCCCTCCGGGTACTCCGGCTTCCTCCCACTTCCAAAGACATGCACCTGGGGATAGGTTGATTGGCAACACTAAATGGTCCCTAGTGTGTGAATGTGAGTGTGAATGTTGTTTGTCTATCTGTGTTGGCCCTGCGATGAGGTGGCGACTTGTCCAGGGTGTACCCCGCCTTCCGCCCGATTGTAGCTGAGATAGGCGCCAGCGCCTCCCGTGACCCCAAAAGGGAATAAGCGGTAGAAAATGGATGGATGGATTTATGTATTTTGGCCTTAAGCATTTTCAAGCATAAAGGATGAATGAACTAAACGTTTGTGTGTGTGTCAATACTACATGGGTATCGATTCGGGTGAAATCATATTTTGATACCTTTGACACCTACAGGTGCAGACTAAACACAGGCTTACGTAAGAATCAGTCAAGCAGCCCTCGGGGCAGACTCAGTCAAACTCCCTCTAAGTCAGGGGTGCCCATTACGTCGATCGCGATCGACTGGTCGATCTCGGAGGGTGTGTCAGTCGATCTCAAGCCAGGCATTAAAAAATAGACATAAAAATGAGCAATCATCAATCATACCAAGACTTCACTTTCGTCAGTTGTTTGACATTCTCGGCACCCGAGGATCTTGTGAGATGACGCTGGCTGCTGCGAGCTCATATTTAAGAAAAAAATCACTAACAGGGCGGACGCAGAGAAACACATTTTATTTCTAGAGACTCCGTACCTACTGTCAAAACTCTAAAGACCGACAGCACAGTTCCTGTCTTCACCATAAAAGACCTGTTTCATCCTGCCTGTGCTAACAAAATAAGAGTCTCAGAAAGCTAGCAAGCTACGGAGTTTGATGCCAATGTATTTCTCCCCCGCCCTCAGCGACCGCTTTCTCACTTGCTTGCCCACCCGCACACTCACTGACGTCACTCACCTGCTGCCAGACATTAAAGGGCCACACACATATGCTACTCTCATAACAAAGTGTTTAAAAACGAGTATGCAAGTTGGACAAATGAGATGCCAAATCCAACCACTTTCATGTGGTATTGGACAGAAAGGAGGACTTTTTTTTTCCTCCATTTGAAAATGCGGACGTTATCAGCACCACTGTCTAATTCCAATTAATGCAAGTCATCAGAATCAAATACACCAACTTATATTCTTGTCTTCATGAAAGAAAGGAATCTATGTGTGTTAAACATGCTTGTATTATCATTAAACACCATTAACTTGTTAACAAAAATGTCTCTTTCATAAATAAATAAATATAAATTATAAATAGGAATGAGGTAGATCTCCTCGACTTGGTCAATTGAAAAATAGCTCGCCTGCAGAAAAAGTGTGAGCGCCCCTGCTCTAAGTAATGTTGCCATTTTCAACAACAAAGCAAGTATGCTTGGTAGAAAACACTCAAAACTTAAAAGTAAGGCTATATTGTTCCAAAATGTGCTAGCTTGATGCTAATTTACATTGAATTTGTCATAGATGGGCTACTAAATGTAATTTGTCATGGCAATTTCAGCGCCTCCAAATTTGGTAATAAAAACTACAACCAAACAGTTGGTGTGTAATAAACACAATACTTGCAGTGTAAATACTTTGTAGGGCGCAACATGACACATTCATCTTCCAGGAACAGGCTTGTTCTTTGGTAAACATAGCATAGATAGCCCATAAAGTACTGCCATCTAATGTCTTGGAAGTGCAACAGTGTTGCAAATGAGACAAACATAATAAAAAAAACAAGATGCGACTGGGCAGCACAGTGAAACACGGGTTAGTGCACGTGAACACAATACGAAGGTCCTGAGTAGTCCTGGGTTTGATCCTGCGCTTGGGATCTTTCTGTGTGGTTTTTGCATGTGACCAAAGACATGCCCCTGGGGATGGGTTGATTGGCAACACTAAATTGGCCCTATTGTGTGTTTGTCTATCTGTGTTGGCCCTGCGATGAGTTGGCGACTTGTCCAGGGTGTACATCGCCTTCCGCCCGAATGTAGGTCAGCTAGGCTCCAGCACCTCCCCGCAACCCCAAAAGGGACAAGCGGTAGGAAATGGATGGATATAACTGGACAGCAGTTATCATAATCAGCTCATTTTTAAATGTTACATTAAATACGTTTTATTGTCAAACAACATTAATACGCACAAAAGTACTGAACATTGATATTGAGTACTGGTTTTGTGAAAACGTGCCGCCTCTTAACAGCAAATGTCCAAAATAGGTCCTGGAACAAGGTCGTTTTTATTATTCATATATCCAATCCATTCCACTTTATTTATATAGCACATTTAAACAACAATAACGTTTCCAAAGTGCTGCACAGCCATGTTAAAAACAATTGTAAAAAAAATAAATAAATAAATAAAATAAAATAAAAAAAAGTATATATATATATATATTATGCTCCACCAATGACTGAATAAAAACAAAAAATAAATAAATA
Organism: Nerophis ophidion; assembly: GCF_033978795.1. Lineage (NCBI taxonomy): Eukaryota > Metazoa > Chordata > Actinopteri > Syngnathiformes > Syngnathidae > Nerophis > Nerophis ophidion. The sequence goes on from NC_084634.1 coordinate 30,519,148, forward strand.
TAAAACCAATAAAAAAAATATGATTAAAAACTATTTTAAAGGGTAAAATCAATTAAAACAGTAAAAAATAGAAATCAAAGTGTATAAAAAACACAGAGGACAACAGAGAACAGAGGACCACACAACTCACGTAGTGTTAAAAGCCAAAGAATAAAAGTGGGTCTTAAGACGAGACTTAAAACACTCCACTGTGGAAGCATATATGAACATATGTGGGGGTGTAAAAAAATAAACATAAAAAACCGATAAGCTATTTTAATTTTAGAGCTAGAAGAAGTCGTTTGACGTGCCTCGGCATCGACCTGAATATAGCATGGAATGGTCAATTGTAAAATATAGCCGCTGTAATCTTGCGAGATTTCGGTGATGACGTAATACTAGAGTACCGATCTCGTTGGCGGTTGACAGCGAGAGAACATGGGAAACAGCGCCAAAATAATCTACAAACGTCGCATATTACAAATCTAAAGTGTGGTAGAAAATGCTCAGTTGGAAAAAGTATGGCCATTTGTAAGGTTTGGAAAGCAGCGATAAAGTAACGGTGGCGTGACTAATGAGAGCACTCACCTGTTGTGACGTCATGGACACATGGCGCGGCAGCTAAGGATGCTAATCCTAGCAGAGTTACCAACCGGCAAGACAAGAGGACGCGGATTGGAAAGACCTCCTGTTCTAATGTAGGTAATTACAACAAATACTACACTATTTGTGAATGATTGAAACTTTTATTAGTAGATTGTACAGTACAGTACATATTCGGTACAATTGACCACTAAATTGACCACTAAAAACGTAGGTCTCTGCTTTTTGCAGATGATGTGGTCCTGATGGCTTCATCTGGCCGGGATCTTCAGCTCTCACTGGATCAGTTCGCAGCCGAGTGTGAAGCGACCGGAATGAGAATCAGCACCTCCAAGTCCGAGTCCATGGTTCTCGCCCGGAAAAGGGTGGAGTGCCATCTCCGGGTTGGGGAGGAGACCCTGCCCCAAGTGGAGGAGTTCAAGTACCTAGGAGTCTTGTTCACGAGTGGGGGAAGAGTGGATCGTGAGATCGACAGGCGGATCGGTGCGGCGTCTTCAGTAATGCGGACGTTGTACCGATCCGTTGTGGTGAAGAAGGAGCTGAGCCGGAAGGCAAAGCTCTCAATTTACCGGTCGATCTACGTTCCCATCCTCACCTATGGTCATGAGCTTTGGGTCATGACCGAAAGGATAAGATCACGGGTACAAGCGGCCGAAATGAGTTTCCTCCGCCGGGTGGCGGGGCTCTCCCTTAGAGATAGGGTGAGAAGCTCTGCCATCCGGGAGGAACTCAAAGTAAAGCCGCTGCTCCTTCACATCGAGAGGAGCCAGATGAGGTGGTTCGGGCATCTGGTCAGGATGCCACCCGAACGCCTCCCTAGGGAGGTGTTTAGGGCACGTCCAACCGGTAGGAGGCCACGGGGAAGACCCAGGACACGTTGGGAAGACTATGTCTCCCGGCTGGCCTGGGAACGCCTCGGGATCCCCCGGAAAGAGCTAGACGAAGTGGCTGGGGAGAGGGAAGTCTGGGTTTCCCTGCTTAGGCTGCTGCCCCCGCGACCCGACCTCGGATAAGCGGAAGAAGATGGCTGGATGGATGGATGACCACTAAATGGTAACACCCGAATAACTTTTTCAATTTTTTTAAGTCGGGGTCCACGTTAATCAATTCATGGTAAAGTACTAAAGAATCTTGAATTTAACCCTTTGTCACGGCATACTTGAAATATCTCGCGCTAACATTTCCCCTTTACTACTCTATATTTATTTTTCTTAATAATAAACTTCTTTCCTCGCGGGCTGCCGTAGTTCTATTTTCGTAATTGACTTATCGAAAGAAGCAATCACAGACCAATCCATAAATCATTGATTTGCGCCTAAATCTAGCCAACCACGGAAGGCACCACGCAGTGTAAACCAATCAGAAGCAAAGCAAGGCGGGTTTTAGTGCCCCCCCCCCCCCCCCCCTCACACTTCAGTCAGTGTGGTTACCTCACCAAATGTACAATCTTTCCAACTCCTGAAGTGAATTATATTTATATAGCACATTTCTCTAGTGACTCAATGCACTTTTACATAGTGAAACCCAATATCTAAGTTAAAGGCCTACTGAAACCCACTACTACCGACCACGCAGTCTGATAGTTTATATATCAATGATGAAATATTAACATTGCAACACATGCCAATACGGCCGGTTTAGTTTACTAAATTGCAATTTTAAATTTCCCGCGGAGTTTCTTGTTGAAAACGTCGCGGAATGATGACGCGTGCGCGTGACGTCCCGGGTTGCAGGGGACATATTAGCGCAGCACCATTTGCGGCTAAAAGTCGTTACTTTTCATCGCGCAGTTAAACATTATTCTGGACATCTGTGTTGCTAAATCTTTTGTAATTTGTTCAATTAATAATGGAGAAGTCAAAGTAGCAAGATGGAGGTGGGAAGCTTTAGCCTTTTGCAACACAAACACGGTGTTTCCTTGTTTAAAATTCCCAGAGGTGAAGCTTTACTATGGATCAGAGCGGTCAAGCGAACATGGTTCCCGACCACTTGTCGACCGGCAGGTTTCAGTGAGAAAATTGTGGTAAAAAGTCACCTCTTACCGGAGATCAGCTGAGCTTGCGCCATCCATGCAGCTGCTGTCGACTTCCCTCAGAGACTGGCGTCAAGACACCCGTGGACACACCCCTCCGACTATCAGGTACTATTTAATCTCACTAAAACACTAGCTTCAAACACTAGGGCTTCACGGTGGCAGAGGGGTTAGTGCGTCTGCCTCACAATACGAAGTTCCTGCAGTCCTGGGTTCAAATCCAGGCTCGGGATCTTTCTGTGTGGAGTTTGCATGTTCTCCCCGTGAATGCGTGGGTTCCCTGCGGGTACTCCGGCTTCCTCCCACCTCCAAAAACATGCACCTGGGGATAGGTTGATTGGCAACACTAAAATTGGCCCTAGTGTGTGAATGTGAGTGTGAAAGTTGTCTGTCTATCTGTGTTGGCCCTGCGATGAGGTGGCGACTTGTCCAGGGTGTACCCCGCCTTCCGCCCGATTGTAGCTGAGATAGGCGCCAGCGACCCCCGCGACCCCAAAAGGGAATAAGCGGTAGAAAATGGAAAATGGATAAAACACTAGCAACACAATAGAAAGATAAGAGATTTCCCAGAACTATCTTAGTTAATGTGTCTAGGGACGGCGTGGCGCAGTGGAAGAGTGGCCGTGCGCAACCCGAGGGTCCCTGGTTCAATTCCCACCTAGTACCAACCTCGTCACGTCCGTTGTGTCCTGAGCAAGACACTTCACCCTTGCTCCTGCTGGGTGCTGGTTGGCGCCTTGCATGGCAGCTCCCTCCATCAGTGTGTGAATGTGTGTGTGAATGGGTAAATGTGGAAGTAGTGTCAAAGCGCTTTGAGTACCTCGAAGGTAGAAAAGCGCTATACAAGTACAACCCATTTATTTATTTATTTAAAAACATCTGAATCCGTCCCAATGCAGTCGCCTTTTTTTTTTTTTTACTTTTTTTTTTTTCTAGTCCTTCGCTATCAATATCATCAGCCACAAATCTTTCATCATCGCTCAAATTGATAGGGAAATTGTTGTTTTCTCGGTCCGAATAGCTCTTGCCGATGGAGGCTCCCATTATAAACCCTCACCCTTGTGATGTCATCGTCTGCGACTTCCGGTACAGGCAAGGCTTTTTTATCAGCACCAAAAGTTGCAAATTTTTATCGTCGATGTTCTCTACTAAATAATTTCAGCAAAAATATGGCAATATCACGAAATGATCAAGTATAACACATAGAATGGACCTGCTAGGTTTTTTTTTCATCAAATTTAACAATGTACAACAAATACAACTACAACTAAACTAAGAATCAACAGAAGGAAATTAATTAACAGTTTTAATCATAAATTGCGTTTTTATTAATTAACACTTTTTCTTTTCTTTATGTTCATGGATTTCCGTGCCTTGAAGTGAATATGGTAATAATACAGGAACCGCCTGGTTTGAATGTGTCTAATTAAAAAATAAACACATGCCATTGTTTTGATGGCATTCACTTAATTTGTACACCCCATATATATATATATATATATATATATATATATATATATATATGTAGACATACATATCAGAAAATAATGAAATCATAAAATATGTAATACAATTGTGAATTAATAAATTAATTCATGATGCAATAAATCAGAAACTAATTAATTACATCGTCAATAAATAAAAACATTTAACAATTAACAAAATCTTTAAATAATCAATTAAATCATAAAATAATTTGGTCACAAAAAATTCAGTGAAATTATGAAATAATTAATTACGTCGTCCATCCATCCATTTCCCACCGCTTGTCCCTTTTGAAAATTATTGAATTATATTGCACATTAAGTAAATCTTTAAAAAATCAGTCATAAAATAAATCATTAAAAAAAAATTGATCAAATATTGAGATAATGAATGCACCTGGGGATAGGTTGATTGGCAACACTAAATTGTCCCTAGTGTGTGAATGTGAGTGTGAATGTTGTCTGTCTATCTGTGTTGGCCCTGGCGAGGAGGTGGCGACTTGTCCAGGGTGTACATCGCCTTCGGGACAAGCGGTAAAAAAATGGATGGATGGATGACACATTTGCTTATTGTTCGTTTTATTTGCAAGTCATATATAGTGCACAATACGAAGGTCCTGCAGTCCTGGGTTCAATTCCAGGCTGAGGATCTTTCTGTGTGGAGTTTGCATGTTCTCCCTGTGAATGCGTGGGTTCCCTCCGGGTACTCCGGCTTCCTCCCACTTCCAAAGACATGCACCTGGGGATAGGTTGATTGTCAACACTAAATTGGCCCTAGCGTGTGAATGTGAGTGTGAATGTTGTCTGTCTATCTGTGTTGGCCCTGCGATGAGGTGGCGACTTGTCCAGGGTGTACCCCGCCTTCCGCCCGATTGTAGCTGAGATAGGCGCCAGCGCTCCCCGCGACCCCGAAAGGGAATAAGCGGTAGAAAATGGATGGATGGATGTAGTGCACAATACGAAGGTCCTGCAGTCCTGGGTTCAATTCCAGGCTGAGGATCTTTCTGTGTGGAGTTTGCATGTTCTCCCCGTGAATGCGTGGGTTCCCTCCGGGTACTCCGGCTTCCTCCCACTTCCAAAGACATGCACCTGGGGATAGGTTGATTGGCAACACTAAATTGGCCCTAGTGTGTGAATGTGAGTGTGAATGTTGTCTGTCTATCTGTGTTGGCCCTGCGATGAGGTGGCGACTTGTCCAGGGTGTATCCCGCCTTCCGCCCGATTGTAGCTGAGATAGGCGCCAGCGCCCCCCCGCGACACCTAAAGGGAATAAGCGGTAGAAAATGGATGGATGGATGGATGGATGGATGTAGTGACCTTTTTAATCCAGCAGATGGCGCCAACAAAGTACCACGCTCACTGATGTATCCATCACTTCTATGTCTATTTACTACAGGGATGTCAAACATGCGGCCCGTGGGCCGAATCAGGCCCGCGAACAGGCTCTATCCGGCCCGAGAGATTAGTATGCTGAGTGTAGAATTGAGGTGCATTTTTAAACTAAAGAAACTGCTGTTCTAATTGTGTCCACTGGGCGTCGCAATGGCATTTCTAGTTTGCAAGGAAAATGGGTTATACAAGAAAATTTACAGAAACTGAACAGTGGTACTCACAAATGAGGTATTTTATACATAGAAGCGTTTTTATTCATGCTTTATTTTCCATCCATTTTCTACTGCTTGTCCTTTTTGGGTTCGCGGGAGGTGCTGGAGCCTATCTCAGCTGCATTCGGGCGAAAGGCGGTGTACACCCTGGACAAGTCACCACCTCATCGCAGGACCAACACAGATAGACAGACATTTCTAGTATAAAGTAGTGTAAAGTTCTTACTTATATCTCTTAGTAAACTCGCCATAAAAGCACTAAAACATACCGGTGTAGTGAGTTTACATTATTCACCCAAGTAACTTTACTTATTAGAGAATTCCGTTCGGACGGTTTTCCACGGGACACATCTCCGGTGTTGTTATTGCACTAGTGAGCCACGGATGAGTCTTACTAGTGCAATAAAAAGTTTTTGTTCAATTGAAGTCCTAGCATAACGGGGAGATTCTTTCAAACAAAGACGAGCACTTCAAGATGCTCAGGTGTCAGCCTGCTCCTGTGATCATCAAAGATGAGTGCATGAGGCTGTGCTAAAAAGCTTCTCACTTTCAAGAGTCATTAAAATGTCTTACCACTTTACCACCACGCTTGACTTTATTGTGGCATATTTTGCACTCCATCTTTTTCGTTTTGTAGGGTAAAATAATCCCACACAGGCAGCTGACGTCTTTACTGGTAACGTTTAATTCACATGGCCGTTTTAAGGTTAGGACACAGACCTGTGGATGTGTTGAAGGTGTGCTAGAAAATGCGGAACGGAACAAGGGAGCAGCAGAAAAGTGGAATTTATTATTTAAATCGGTGCGTTGGAAAACCCGGACCAGAATGTTTTTAAAAACTGGATCTGGATCGGCATTTTTCCATGCCTTGCCGATATGCATTTTATGGCAAACATCGGCGGCCGATCCGATCCAAATATCGGATTGGGACAACCCTAATGCACACAATAGCACACAAGATAGACATACGTGATAGGTGTCTTTAATTGAACAAAGTTGCAGTCTAAAACAATATAAACAAGTATCAAATATTTATATTTGCATATTACTTACACATACAAGTCTCCTCGGCAGAAGTGTATTAGAAAGTATCCAGTAATAAACGTGTCCGCATCATTCAATTTACGCCGTCATGAGCTTGACTTAATGAATTAGGTGTCGCCAAAAATAATTACCATTTAACATCAATTTAAAAACAGCTTACGTCCGTCTCAGATGGTTAAAAATAAATAGGTTTATGTTTTTATACTATTAGAAAGATTTCACTTGATCAAATCTTTTCTAACATTCAACACTACAAAATAAAAGAAGAGTATGTACTATGATTTGTACTGCTTAATATTGGTATCGGGCAATACCAGTATAGGAAATTACAAAGTTGTATCAGGACACTGCCTACTTTGAAAAGTCCAACCAATGGAAATACAACAACAAAACAGAAGTCTGTCTTTATTTAAAAAGTTTTATTAATTAGCATTTTTATGTACAGATGGAAGATGGCAATACTTTGAAGCACGTTGACAAAGCAGGGGAAAAAAAGTGTATTATTGAATCCAAAGCTTGCATTTAAAAAAAAATCTTAGTGGGATGAAGAAAGCTCACAAACATGAATGTAAAATATGAATTGATGAGTAGAATGTCATATTGAAGAGCAATGAAACAGTAAATAATACATTCATCATGTTCACTACCCTGCATGCTTCTAAAATCAACTGAAGAAGTTTCCAAAACAAGCGCGTTAAATAGTTCCATTCAAATTAGGCATATATTATATATTTATATTTATATATATATATATATTTATATTATTTTGTACAAATACAGAATATTTGGCATGGATATTCATCAGATATCCAACAATTGAAAATAGATTGAAAATAACCACCATATGTTTCTCACCTTCCAAAACCCATAAAAGGCCTTTTTGATTTTTTTTTTTTTTTAATTATTATGAAAATTTCACAACACGACACACTTCTCCACCAAAGGCAAACTACTTTTCTCTCTCGCCTCATAAATATTTACATTCAGAAACCAAACAGTTAAAATAAAGAGCGCCACCATCACGACGGTGGGTTCTGGAAGAAATGTGTGTCACGTCACATCCGAACGTTCACATGTAAGAGAAGCTTATTGCTTTGAGGAGCAGATGAAGCTGTCATCAAAATATATTTTGTATATTTATGAGGAGAGAGAGAGAGCAAAACAATAGAAGGACATCTTTGCAGTGCACAAACAAGGAGAACAATCCAAAGTAGAATGGGGATTTGTGTCTACTGCTGTAAGTCTGCGTGATTGTCTGTCTGAAGAACAAGGACAACTTCAGAAGTCAGCACCTGTACCGACGTCTTTTGTGTGATTAGTGCTTCGATTCAGCTTCTCACACACGCACGCACACACACACACACACACTGCATAGTAACCAAGCATCGGCCCCTAAACACACGATGAGGTAACAAAAGCAGCTGGACTTACACTGCAGGTTTAATGGCCAATCCTCATGTAGCTTATAAAAGAAACAGTTGACTTTATATCATTTTTTTATTACGCAACGTTTACCGCTTTGCCGTTTTAAATACACCACATTTTTCTTAACATGTACACAAATCTTTTCCTCTAAATCCGTTCTGGACATTATTTTGCCTCAGTTTTCATAGTCTCGATTTTCTATTATTGACAATGACTGCAAAATGAGCCACCACGGGGCCAAAGAAAGTTGACATCACTTTGATAAAGAAGGTGAGAAACGCTACTAATAAAGTACAAAAGGTGGCATCCGTGTGGCTCCCGGTAAATTAGCCATTATTTTCTGCATGTAAATTTCTAATTGTTTACTACAAAAATATGTTTTATATGTGTTTCTGTGTATAAATATACACACACACACACACATATATATATACTACTATATACATTTAATAGTATATATGTATGAAAATTTACCTTTTTATATTTTTAATACAGTCGTCACTCAGCACATTGCACTCGCAAATTTTTGAAGCATGTAAAGGTGAATATGCAGGTTTTATTTCAAATCACGAAATCATTATTTGACCATTTCAATCATGAAATGATTTAATGAAGAATTAAAATCATGGTATATGAAATTAAATCGTGAACTAATTAAATAATCATGAAATAATTAAATCATAAAATAATTCAATAAATCAGAAAATAATGAAGTCATTAAATATTTGGTAAAATCGTGAAATAATAAAATCATGAAATAATGCAATATATCAGGAAAATAATAGCAGCATGAATTCATTAATATCCTAATAATTGACAAAATCATTAAAGAATTTAATCATAAAACATTTAGTGAAATCATGAAATAAGTAATAATTGCGTTGTAAATTATTTAATTATATTGTAAATTAATCAAATCTGAAAAAATTAATTCAATCATGAAATAAATTATTTTAAAAAATAATCGATCAAATATTGAAATAATGAATAAAATCAATACATGATTAAATATGCTTTTATATACAATTGGTCAATGTTTCTAAAAAACAAAACAATTAATTACGTTGTAAAAAAATTTTTTTTAAAGGTCGTACACCTTTTTCTTGTTGTTATGCAGCAGCTATGAAAATATTGAATTATTGATACATAGTTCCTAGTATGTACCACAGTCAGGCCAATCAAGAGTGAATTACTGGGTTAGGAAAATCACTCGTCAAAATAATATTACAATTCGTCCTTTCTTGTTCATACTTTTTTAAAGCGCGTCTCTTGGTGAGTGACAGAGAGAAAAGCTCTAACCCCAATACTGTTTTTTTGGGGGAGGGGGCTTCTGTCCCAAGTAAAAACATGTCCGATCAGTTTTCTTCATCACAATTTTTCTATTCCGGATTCCTCGACATAAAAAGTGCTATGAAAAAGTCCGCAAAACAGACTCTGAACCTTGCAGTGTAATTCCAGCCTTTGCATGGGACATCTATTGCACTTTTTGGCTGCTCCTCCTTGTCTGGATGTCAAAATGTCCAAATGGTACGCGTGCAAACGTTGTCATGGAGCTGTGCTCAATGGTTCCCATGTCGGATCTCCTCCACTAACGCCGTCGGCGCTACTCAGCCCGGTTTGCAGCCCTTTTGTAAAACGACCGAGGAATTATTTTCAATCATCATCACGCTTGCTCACGTCTTGACAGCACTGTAAGGCACCTGAGGAATCGTCATGTACAAAGTTGCCAAAACCTCGCTCTTAGCAAATGTATTTGGCGTTTTTTTTTTTTCATGTATGCCAAACGATACCATGATTAAGCAATAGCCGCGCATGATGCCAGTATAGTAACACTTTTGTGCCCTAAAAGCCCGTAAAAGTTCATTCCTCATGTCAATACAACACCTGAACGCATCATTCTAACACAAATCTGCTTGAGTAGGCAGTTTTTTTCCATAATGTCCTCTTTGGTTGCTATTGGGACGCAGGAAAGTACAAACAAAGCCTCTCTGAATTAAGCTATACTGTATTTCAGTATAACTTTTTGAATACACGATCACCTTCATTGCTTCACAAATTTAAAATGGGAGGTAAATATCAAAATATATTTAACATAATTGTAATTCATCCAGAGAGTCGGAATGAAAAACACTTCTTTTCTCGTCTATAAGATTTGATTACACTCAAAATTCTAACCCTCAATTATTATATTCCTTATCTAAAATTGTATCGTTGTATCGATCCGTTGTGGTGAAGAAGGAGCTGAGCCGGAAGGCAAAGCTCTCAATTTACCGGTCGATCTACGTTCCCATCCTCACCTATGGTCATGAACTTTGGGTCATGACCAAAAGGATAAGATCACGGGTACAAGCGGCCGAAATGAGTTTCCTCCGCCGGGTGGCGGGGCTCTCCCTTAGAGATAGGGTGAGAAGCTCTGCCATCCGGGAGGAGCTCAACGTAAAGCCGCTGCTCCTTCACATCGAGAGGAGCCAGATGAGGTGGTTCGGGCATCTGGTCAGGATGCCACCCGAACGCCTCCCTAGGGAGGTGTTTAGGGCACGTCCAGTCGGTAGGAGGCCACGGGGAAGACCCAGGACACGTTGGGAAGACTATGTCTCCGGCTGGCCTGGGAACGCCTTGGGATCCCCGGGAAGAGCTAGACGAAGTGGCTGGAGAGAGGGAAGTCTGGGCTTCCCTGCTTAGGCTGCTGCCCCTGCGACCCAACCTCGGATAAGCGGAAGATGATGGATGGATGGCATATCTAAAATAAATACGAAATAATTCAAATATATTCATGACCACAACAAACCCCACAAGACACCTTTTAAATCCAAGTGGATGAGAGCACAATTACTTGCTTCAACAAGTGGGTTGGATTGATGATATTTTATATTTTAATTAGTATTTGAATGCTATTTCCTTAGCACCGTAGCCAAAGTAGGAAAAAAACAGATTTGTTTTTTTTTAAATAAAGGCATTTTAATTAATAATGGTCATTTCTAAAATGTGTGTTATGTTTTAATGGTGTTCTGAGAACTTTATAGTCGGAATTACATCACCCACCCCCTAAAATGTTGCATCCCACCCCTGAAAGGGACAAACGGTAGAAAATAGATGGATGGCCGTTGCATCCTGTATTGAACCAATACGGAGCGCGGTTTCTTCTGTATTTTCCCATTTGTCCCATGCATCTGTCACACACACACATGAACACTGGATTCAACAATAACAAACAAAATAAAAGCTAAGTGGACCCCCGATTGTGGCTGTACATGATTAGATTAGATTAGTTTAGATAGTACTTTATTTATTCCGTCAGGAGAGTTCCTTCAGGAAAATTAAAATTTTCAGCACAATCCCATTCAAGTTTAGACAAACATTACAGGGAGACAGAACAGGATCGCTGACGGGTCTGCCGGCTTCCAGCGCCCCTTACAAAAAAGATGAGATACAGGTAAACAAGGGGGGGGGGGGGGAGAATGGGAGAAAAAAATAGAAGATTAAAATAAAATAAAATAAAAATCGGTCTTAGCCTGGGCCCTGATACTGTACATCTGCTTCGCTCCTCCCTGTGTCAAATCCTCTCCGACTCGATCTGCCTGCACGCAGCCCCGCCCCTCTCTGCCGTCTATCATGATGGTTGCCTAGTTATGCTGCTGACCGCACCAGGGTGCACCGCGTGTTTTAAAAAATGTCTACAGCAGATGCTCCACCGCATCCTCAACCTCAAAAGAGAAAACACCTCCAAAATTATGCACTTATCTTTTTTTTTTACTGTTCCATCTTTCCATTTGGGTTCACACAAACAAAGTGTTTCATTTTACAATAGTTATCTTAAAGAGTCCCCAGACAGGCTTTGTTACAGCACTTTATATGCATATAATACATCCATCCATCCATTTTAATAATAATAATAATAATAATGGATTAGATTTATATCACACTTTTCTATTGTTAGATACTCAAAGCGCTCACAGAGAAGTGGGAACCTATCCTTTATTCACACCTAGTGGTGGTAAGCTACATCTGTAGCCACAGCTGCCCTGGGGTAGACTGACGGAAGCGTGGCTGCCAGTTTGCGCCTACGGCCCCTCCGACCACCACCAATCATTCATTCATCATTCATTCACCAGTGTGAGCGGCACCGGGGGCAAGGGTGAAGTGTCCTGCCCAAGGTCACAATGGCAGCGAATTGGATGTCAATAGGTGGGAAGCGAATCTGCAACCCTCAAGTTTCTGGCACGGCCGCTCTGCCCACTACGCCATGCCGCCCCATTTTCTACCACTTGTCCCTTTTGGTGTCGTGGGGGGTGCTGGAGCTTATATCAGCTGCATTCGGGCGGAAGGCGGGGTACACCCTGGACAAGTCGCCACCTCATCACAGGGCCAACACAGATAGACAGACAACATTCACATTCACACTCTAGGGACCATTTTTTAGTGTTGCCAATCAACTTATCCCCAGGTGCATGTCTTTGGAGGTCGTAGGAAGTACCCGGACAGAACCCACGCAGTCACGTGGAGAGCATGCAAACTCCACACAAAGATCCCGAGCCCAGGATTTAACTGTGAGGCACATGGAATATCCCCTGTTCCACCGTGCTGCGTTTAATACAGTATATGCTCAAGTTCAGTCTGTTCAGCCTTTAACATGTACACAGTACACACAAGTGTTTCATTAGTTACCTCTTAAAGTAAAAGTGTCCCCAATCGTTACATTTACAGCACTTTGTATACTTACATCTCAGTAAACTATTGTCCTCTTTCAGTAAAAATGTTTAGCTCGGTTGGTAGAGCGGCCGTGTCAGCAACTTGAGGGTTGCAGGTTCGATTCCCGCTTCCGCCATCCTAGTTACTGCCGTTGTGTCCTTGGGCAAGACACTTTACCCACCTGCTCCCAGTGCCACCCACACTGGTTTAAATGTAAAAAAAATTAGATATTGGGTTTCACTTTGTAAAGCGCTTTGAGTCACTAGAGAAAAGGCGCCTTATAAATATAATTCACTTCACTTATATGTAAAGAAAACAGTAGGCAGGCCTATATGCTCAAGTTCAGGCTAGTTACAATAGTTCAAGTGTTTAATTTAGTTATTTGGGTGTTAAACCGCACTAATTAATTTACAGCACTTTAGCAATGTTCATTGTAGGGCTGGGCGATATATCGATATACTCTATATATCGCGGGTTTGTCTCTGTGCGATACAGAAAATGACTATATCGTGATATTCGAGTATACGTTCTCACGCAGTTGCTTTTAGCTGCGGGCATTACACTACATGCTCTTCAATCAATCAATCAATCAATCAATGTTTACTTATAGAGCCCTAAATCACTAGTGTCTCAAAGGGCTGCACAAACCACCACGACATCCTCGGTAGGCCCACATAAGGGCAAGGAAAACTCACACCCAGTGGGACATTGGTGACAATAATGACCCAGTGGGACGTCAGTGACAATGATGACTATGAGAACCTTAGAGAGGAGGAAAGCAATGGATGTCGAGCGGGTCTAACATGATACTGTGAAAGTTCAATCCACAATGGATACAACACAGTCGCGAGAGTCCAGTCCAAAGAGGATCCAAGACACAGCAGCGAGAGTCCCGTTCACAGCGGAGCCAGCAGGAAACCATCCCAAGCGTAGGCGGACCAGCAGCGCAGAGATGTCCCCAGCCGATACACAGGCGAGCAGTACATGGCCACCGGATCGGACCGGACCCCCTCCACACGGGAGAGTGGGACATAGAAGAAAAAGAAAAGAAACGGCAGATCAACTGGTCTAAAAAGGGAGTCTTCCCACTCCTTGTGTCTCTTTCTCAATAAAATAAGCGCACTTTCTTACATACGTCCCATATGTATACGCCGTTGCGAAGCAGAGAGGTAGCGACATGGGTAATGTTAGCTGTGGTGCAAGAGGTAATACGAGAGAAAGAAGGTGCAAATCTGGGAAAAATAAAGGAAGAATTCATTCCCAAGAAAAACAGCAGAGGGTCCATCGTCTGGTGGTGGTTCGGCTTCAAGCGGGAATATGTCGAACAGACAATCATAATTTGTCAAGTGTGGGGCAAAAGCGTTGCTACAAAAAGTAGCATTACTGCTAATATGTAGCATCATTTGAAAAGTCACCCGCTAGAGAATGAAGAGTGTTTGAAACTCTGCATGTCAACATCTCCGTTCAGTGCCACACCAACAAAATGCCCAAGCAACCATTTCCACATCAACACCGTATGAAAAAAATAGTCAACAACAGAAGGATATAACGTCCGCAGGAACCTACCACACAGCAAAGGACGTACACTATTTGATTTCCTATTATGCAGCTCATTTTTATTTGAGTTATTGAAATATCTTGTGTGACATCATGCACAAAAGTGCACTTTATTTGTTCTAAACTATTGTAGTGGCGTTCTGTACAAAAAGTGCACTTTAATTTAGTGTTGTTTTGATATGTCATCTTAGTGACATCATGCACAAAAGTGCACTTTATTTGTTCTAAACTATTGTAGTGGCGTTCTGTACAAAAAGTGCACTTTAATTTAGTGTTGTTTTGATATGTCATCTTAGTGACATCATGCACAAAAGTGCACTCATAGCCTGTTTTAAAATGTCTCTGACAATTTTTCACTTTCTGTTTTGAAATGACATGTACGATTGTAGCTGAAATAGGCACCAGCGCCCTCCGGCGACTCCAAAGGGAATAAGCGCTAGAAAATGGACGGATGGATGAGTGTTTGTGCCACTGCCTAATAACTGTTTGATAAATACAGTTTTGCTAAATTGACTTAGTTGTGATTTCCCTCTCTGAATGAAAGTTTAAAATGAGTATATATTAATGCAGTATGAACAAGAATGTTTTAATGTAGACACATAGAATCATCATACTGCTGTGATTCTATGCATCAAGTGTTAATTCAAGGCTAAGGCAAAATATGGAGATATATATCGTGTATCGTGACATGGCCTAAAAATATCGAGATATTAAAAAAAGGCCATATCACCCAGCCCTAGTTCATTGCTAATAAAGCACTTTAAACTGTAAGTATGACTAAGTACTTTCTTGACTTCCCCTTCCTTACTGACCACCAAGTGACCCCAGGGCCCAGAGGCTATAATATGAAGTGTGAAATAATATCAATTTAATCAAAGCATTTAGTTTTTTCATATACAAGATACACATGTTTTTATGCATTTCAGGGTTTTGGGGACTCAAACCCTCAATTTTTTTTCGGCCGTGCAGTTTCACCGTGAGGATTGTTACTTATTTTCGGTTCTGAAAAGTGGCAACCCTATTTACAGCCGTCTTTCTCAGTCGCTACTAGCTAGCATCTCACTATGAAGGATAGTAGCTAGCCACATTAGCTCATTTCCTCAGTACTGACATGCTAGCGAGTAGCTACTGTGAAACACAGCTGTAATTGCAACAGTATTGTTCTGAGAATACCGCTAAACATTGCTCAAACTTGGAAAATGCAATTAATACTACAAGTGTGTCTTTTACAGCGTCAGAGTACTCACATCATCAATGACCAGTGCAGCGATTAAAGGCAGGATTGGGAAAAACAAGTTGCTGCAAGTTAACACAAGTGACCCTGGAAGCGGAAGGGAACGTTTCAAAATAAAAGTCTCTCCATAACATACACAAACATGGAGAATTCTTAACATTATGCATGAATCATTTTCTCAATGCTGGAAAAAATCATTTGGAAGTTGGCACAGAGCTCCTAATAATCTTATTTACAGTGGGGCAAAAAAGTATTTAGTCAGCCACCGATTGTGCAAGTTCTCCAACTTAAAATAATGACAGAGGTCTGTAATTGTCATCATAGGTACACTTCAACTGTGAGAGACGGAATGTGAAAAAAAAATCCAGGAATTCACATTGTAGGAATTGTAAATAATTTATTTGTAAATTATGGTGGAAAATAAGTATTTGGTCACTTCAAACAAGGAAGTTCTCTGGCTCTCACAGACCTGTAACTTCTTCTTTAAGAAGCTCTTCTGTCCTCCACTAGTCACCTGTTTTAATGGCACTTGTTTGAATTGTTATCTGTATAAAAGACACCTGTCCACAGCCTCCAACAGTCGGACTCCAAACTCCACTATGGCCAAGACCAAAGAGCTGTTGAAGGACACCAGGAAAAGAATTGTAGACCTGCACCAGACTGGGAAGAGTGAATCTACAATAGGCAAGCAGCTTGGTGTGAAAAAATCAACTGTGGGAGCAATTATCAGAAAATGGAAGACATACAAGACCACTGATAATCTCCCTCGATCTGGGGCTCCACGCAAGATCTCATCTCGTGGGGTCAAAATGATCACGAGAACGGTGAGCAAAAATCCCAGAACCACACGGGGGGACCTGGTGAATGACCTGCAGAGAGCTGGGACCAAAGTAACAAAGGTTACCTTCAGTAACATACTACGCCGACAGGGAATCAAATCCTGCAGTGCCAGACGTGTCCCCCTGCTTAAGCCAGTGCATGTCCAGGCCCGTCTGAAGTTTGCCAGAGAGCACATGGATGATACAGCAGAGGACTGGGAGAATGTCATGTGGTCAGATGAAACCAAAATAGAACTTTTTGGTATAAACTCAACTCTTTGTGTTTAGAGAAAGAAGAATACTGAGTTGCATCCCAAGAACACCATAACTACTGTGAAGCATGGGGGTAGAAACATCATGCTTTGGGGATGTTTTTCTGCTAAGGGGACCGGACGATTGATCCGTGTTAAGGAAAGAATGAATGAGGCCATGTATCGTCAGATTTTGAGCCAAAACCTCCTTCCATCAGTGAGAGCTTTGAATGGTTGACAATGCTTATTTTCCACCACAATTTACAAAGAAATTCTTTAAAATTCCTACATTGTGAATTCCTGGATTTTTTTCACATTCTGTCTCTCACAGTTGAAGTGTACATATGATGAAAATTACAGACCTCTGTCATCATTTTAAGTAGTAAATGCACAATCGTTGGCTGACCAAATATTTTTTTGACCCACTGTACCAGCACAGAGCATACACACATAACTTTGTGGATAATGGGAACGGTTTTATCCCCGTCCATGAAGGCATGCTTGCATGAGTTTGGTGTGCAGAACCCTGACCTCAAGCCAGTCAAACCCCAGTGGGCTGACTGAGAACAACAAATGTTATTCTGAAATAATGAAGCAGAAAGAAAAAGTCCACAGACTCAAATACCAATATTTTTGTCAAATAGACTAGTCTTCTCAGCACGACTTGAGGTGTCCTGGCTGGTCCACTAGTTTTACAGACCACTAAAGAAGATGATGTACAATTTCAGTGATGTTTTGCTTTATAAAATCAGGGAACATGCATGCATCTGTTTTGAGATTAAAGGTTTAATGAGAAATACTTGCTCTGGTTTTGCTTCCAGACTCCCATATTTAGAGTATGATGTTTACCATGTCATTTTAGCCACTAGTCTAAATTAACAGAGGTGAATGTACAGTACGCTAGTACCTACACAAAATATTACAGACCACTTATGTACAATTTCACCAAAACACCAGTAATTTTTTGCCTTATCAGAATAGGAAAAATGCATACATTTGTGAATGTAAGTTTAAAGGAGCATTAAGGGATAATTGTGAGGGTTTGCTGACAGGTTCCTCCCCTACAGTTGTGAAGGGTGCCGTATCATTTCAGCCATTGTGGTCCATATTAATTAAAAGTGGACTACATGCGAGTTGTCCTGACTGGTCCACCAATATCATATACCACGAAAGAAGATGATGTACAATACCACCCCAAATATCAGTGATGTTTTGCCTCATCAAATGAGGGGAGAAGGGCATAATTCTGTGTTAACTCCATTAAAGAGGCATTAAGGGATCATTTTTGGGGTTCGCTGTCAAGTTCCTCCGCTATAGTAGTGAAGGGTATTGTGTAATTTTAGCCACTGTGGTCCATATGAATATGCTAGTGCTAAAACAACATGTACATTGTCCTGGCTGGTCCACTAATTTAGACCTCAGACACAAACAAGTGTAGCCTCCAAATTATCATAACACTTTTTTTCTTACTTTTTTTTTTACATTATACTGTGACATATTGGGTCTTTAACTCGGTCTTCTTTGGCTGTCTTAAATTCTTCTGCTTTCCAGGTTTAACATGTTTAAAACATACTATCAATATTTTATACACTTTTTTACATCAAGTTTAAAACATACTAGCAATATTTTACAAATTTTTTTTGTACATCAACTTGTTATATATTAGGTGTTTAACTGTAACTTCCTTTGGCCGGATTAAATTGTTCTAATTTGCAAGTTCTCTTGAGAACATGTTTAAAACATACCAGTGATATTATATATATATAATTTTTAACATCAAGCTGCTACATATTAGGTCTTTAACTCTAACTTCCTTTGGCCAGATGGAATTATTCTTATTTGCAGTTTTTTGGGGGTAACATGTTTAAAACATACTAGTGATATTTTATATTTCTTTATATCAAGCTGTTACATATTGGGCCTTTAACACTATTTTCCATTGGTCAGATTAAATTTTTCTGATTCGCAGTTTCTCTTAAAGGCCTACTGAAATGAGATTTTCTTATTTAAACGGGGATAGCAGGTCCATTCTATGTGTCATACTTGATCATTTCGCAATATTGCCATATTTTTGCTGAAAGGATTTAGTAGAGAACATCGACGATAAAGTTCGCAACTTTTGGTCGCTAATAAAAAAAAGCCCTGCCTTTACCGGAAGTAGCAGATGATGACGTCACCGGTGTGAGGGCTCCTCACATCCTCACATTATTTATAATGGGAGCCTCCAGCAGCAAGAGCTATTCGGACCGAGAAAACGACAATTTCCCCATTAATTTGAGCGAGGATGAAAGATTCGTGGAAGAGTATATTGATAGCGAAGTACTAGAAAAAAAAAATATAAAGGAAAAAAAAAGGCGATTTATATGTTTTTAGACACATTTAATAAGATAATTCTGGGAAATCCCTTATCTTTCTATTGTGTTGCTAGTGTTTTAGTGAGTTAAATAGTACCTGATAGTCGGAGGGGTGTGTCCACGAGTGTGTTGACGCTAGTCTCTGAGGGAAGTCACGGTAGCTGCAAGGAGGGCGCAAGCTCCGCAGATCGCTGGTAAGAGGCGACTTTTTACCAGTTGACAAGTGGTCGGGATCCATGTTCGCTTGACCTCTCTGATCCATAGTAAAGCTTCACCTCCGGGAATTTTAAACAAGGAAACACTCTGTGTTTGTGTGGCTAAAGGCTAAAGCTTCACACCTCCAACTTTCTACTTTGACTTCTCCATTATTAATTGAACAAATTGCTAAATATTCAGCAACACAGATGTCCAGAATACTGTGTAATTGCGCGATAAAAAGAGACGACTTTTAGCCGCAAGTGGTGCTGGGCTAATATGTCCCCTCCAGCGCGAGACGTTACGCGCACGCGTCATCATTCCGCAACGTTTTCAACAGGAAACTCTGCAGGAAATTTAAAATTGTAAGTTAGTAAACTAAAAAGGCCGTATTGGCATGTGTTGCAATGTTAATATTTCATCATTGATATATAAACTATCAGACTGCGTGGTCGGTAGTAGTGGGATTCAGTAGGCCTTTAAAAACATGTTTAAAGGGGAACATTATCACAATTTTAAAAGGGTTAAAAACAATAAAAATCAGTTCCCAGAGGCTTGTTGTATTTTTTGAAGTTTTTTTCAAAATTTTACCGGTCTCGGAATATCCCTAAATAAAGCTTTAAAGTGCCTTATTTTCGCTCTCTGCGAAGACACTGGCCATTTCCCTGTGACGTCACACAGTGCTGCCAATGTAAACAAACAATGGGAATACCACAGCAAGATATAGTGTCATTAGCTCGGATTCAAACTCGGATTTCAGCGACTTAAGCGATTCAACAGATTATGCACGTATTGAAACAGATGGTTGTAGTATGAAAATATTGAAGAAAAAACTGAAGCTATTGAGCAAATAGCTATTGACGCTATTCATAGCCATAGCTTGGCCGAATAGCTGCGTTAGCATCGCCGGTAAAATGTGCGGACCAAACGATCAGGACTTTCGCATCTTTTGACACTGGAGCAACTTAAATCCGTCGATTGGTAAGTGTTTGTTTCGCATTAAATGTGGGTGGGAGGAAACGTAATATAGTTGCAAATGCATGTACAGGTTATCCATACATCTCTGTTCCATGTCTGCTTTAGCACCGCCGGTAAATAGCATGTTAGCATCGATTAGTGTAGCATGTTAGCATCGATTAGCTGGCAGTCAACATCAACAAAACTCACCTTTGTGATTTCGTTGACTATCGTTGCAAATGCATCTGCAGCTTATCCATACATCTCCGTGCCATGTCTGCCTTAGCATCGCCGGGAAAATGTGGAGAAACTCCAGCACATTCAATGGGGGTCTGGCGGCAGACACTTTGGCATCTTCGGGCCAGTGGTGCAACTTGAATCCCTCCCTGTTAGTGTTGTTACTCCCTCCGACAACACACCGTAGAGGCATGATGTCTCCAAGGCTCCAAAAAATAGTAAAAAAAACAGAAAATAACAGAGCTGAGACCCGGTGTTTGTAATGTGTTGAAAATGAAAAGAGCGGGTGTGTTACCTCGGCGACGTCACGTTCTGACGTCATCGCAAAAAGAGCCATAAACAGAAAGGCGTTTAATTCGCCAAAATTCACCCATTTAGAGTTCGGAAATCGGTTAAAAAAATAGATGGTCTTTTTTCTGCACCATCAAGGTATATATTGACGCTTCCATAGGTCTGGTGATAATGTTCCCCTTTAAAGTATATATTACTTTTTTTTTCACATCAAGCTGTTACATATTGGGTCTTTAACGCTATCTTCCACTGACTAGTTTAAATTCTTCTGCTTTGCAGGTTTTCTTGGGAATATGTTTAAAACATACCAGCGAGATATATATATATATATATATATATATATATATATATATATATATATATATATATATATATATATTTTTTTTTTTTTACATCAAGCTGTTTCTTATTGGGTCTTTAACACTAACTTCTTTTGGCCAGTTTAAACTATTTTAATTTTCAGGTTCTCTTTGGTAACATGTTTTAAACATACCAGCGATATTTTGCCCTGCCAAAGCAGGAACAACGAAGGAAAAATTGAGCAAAAAGGCCAAAGTAAAAAAAGAAAAAGCTGAAATGTTGATACTAAAAATGACACAAAGTTTAGATATAAATATATCCTTAGATTTTTCAGCCCGTTGGAAAACATTTGACAATTAAAGGGAAATTAAGGAATAACTGTTGATTTTGCTTGCAGGCTTAGCCCTTTTAGTGATGCCATCCATTTTAGCCATTGCGGTAAACGTACACCGGTGCTAGCGTTCCTGTCTTGTACGCTTATACTAATTCAGTGATCTGCAGTCGCCACGGCAACAACATGGACTCAGTGTAGCATGCAAATCTGAAGAGCATTGCAAAGATGATCCTTTCTACAGTCACAACCGAGCGAGCACACATCACCGCGGAGACAACGGGGCACCATATTGATAAATCTCTGTTTAAAAAGTCCTTGAGTGTGTGTGTGTGTGTGTGTGTGTGTGTGTGTGTGTGTGTGTGAGAGCACATAAGCCTGGTTTAAGGACAACCGTTGGAGAGTAAAAAGCAGCACCATTTACGATAGTAACTGACCAGTGTTAAAGTGTCATTTGCGTCTTTTCATGACTGGAATGACTTTTTTTTTTGTTCAAACTGAGCTTAAATGTTGCAGCGTAGAGACGTCCCCAAATCAACCAACAATTCATCAATAAATAGATTGTAAATCATATCGAGTCATCACAATATTTGAACTAAGAGAGGCTTTCGGGGTTGAATGACCGACATTGAATGACATGAAGAAAAACAACAACTGTCCTTTGCAATTCAACTGCAACATTATCTCATGAGCTCCATAAACTACATTTCCCTTGGAAATACAAACATGAATATCATAAGGCGCAAAATGCTTACCCCCCTCAAACCTCTTTAGTTCATAAATCAAATTCAATGTTCTGTGAAGGCAACATCAAACGTAATGTTGAATTGGGACGTCCGATTGAGATGGATGAAGTTTAAAATGGTAGTGCGGAATTTTCAGTAATGTTCTCATTTAGGAGGAACTTTTTACTGTTTCCACAAAAAAAAAATCAAAATTACATAATGAATTATTAATTAATACCTTCCGTCAGGGATGTCCAAAGTGTGGCCCGCAGCTAATATTTAACGGATACATTCTAGAAATACTGGGGTTTTTTTAAAACCCATAAAGAAGTGGAATAAAATAACAAACAGGTGAAATGTACCAAGAAAAAGTTGCAATGTTGACTAAAAACACAAAGCTGCCATGCAGGCTGTTTTTTATTCATAGCAGTCATTGCTCAAAATTGATAATGAATCCAAATCAATGTTGTTATGAGTAATCGACCTAGTCAAGGATCCAATTAATTCACATAAAAAATTCCACTTTAAAATAATTTTTGCGTAAAATACTGCATATCTTCTGTTTTTGCCATAAAAGGCGTAAAAGAAATGTGAAAAAATAATAATCGACGGATAGATCTGAATTTGATCTTGAGTCTTAAGCCTTGAAACCCTTTTGGATCCCCAAATAACGTGTGACATTTAAAACAACAGTCATTGCTTGAAAAATAATAATGAATCAACATTAATGTTGTTATGAATTATTGACCTATGTAAGGCTCCGATTACTTCAAATCAAATATTCCTCTTTGACATTTTTTGGGGGGGAAATATTGTATAGTTTGTTTTTTTTGCCATAAAAATTGGTTTTGACAAAAAGGAAATAAGTGAATTATATTTTATTTTTATTTTTTTTATATAGCGCTTTTCTCTGGTGACTCAAAGCGCTTTACATAGTGAAACCCAATATCTAAGTCACATTTAAACCAGTGTGGGTGGCACTGGGAGCACGTGGGTAAAGTGTCTTGCCCAAGGACACAACGGCAGTGACTAGGATGGCGGAAGCGGGAATCGAACCTACAACCCTCAAGTTGCTGGCACGGCCACTCTACCAACCGAGCTATACCGCCCCAACAAACATGAAAAAGTTATAAAAGTTTATAATCGACGAACAGGCGCAAAAATTAAAACAGGAATGACCTTGTTTGACACTTTTATGAGTGAGGCCCCAAATACTTTAGTGCGGCATTCAAAAGATATATTTTTATATAATATAAGCAATGATATACATCTATTTTTAATGCCATTTCTTAAAAAATATTTTTGAATTAAAATCAATGGTGTTAAGAAATATTAACCTATTTAAGGTTGCAATTACTTCACATCAAATATTGTCTTTGAAAGTTTGTTGAGGAAAATCTTGTTTATTTTGTGTTTTTGCCATAAAATACTGTGTTCTGATGAATAAAAGGGCATAAAACAAATGTGGAAAAAAAAATAAAAACGTATAATTAACGGATAGATATGAGATTGATCGAGAGACTTAAGTAAAAAAAAAAAGAAAAAAGGAAAACCTTTTTAAAACACTATTAAGAGTAGTGCCTTTTTTGAAACCCAAATATTTTAATTTGACATTAAAAATATATATGTTTAAGCAATTATATTTATATTTTAAATGTCATTGCTTAAAAATTAATTATGAATTAAAAACAATGTTGTTAAAATCGACGAATAAACCTGAAGTTACAGTTTAGGGTAAAAAAAAAATGTATGACTTATTTTAAACACAAAAAGGGCATAAAACAAACATGAAAAACATAGTAAAAACGTATAATTAACGCATAGGCCTGAAATTGATTTAGAAACTTAAGCGTTGGAAGTTGGAAAAAATATATATATATTTGTGACCTTTTTAAACCACTTTTATGATTTGGATCCCCAAATATTTTAGTGTGACATTTAAAAAAAGTAATTGCTTAAAGAAGAATAATAAATTAAAAATCAATATTGTTATGAATTATTGACCAATTTAAGGCTCCAATGACTTCACATCAAATATTAATCTCAGAAATTTTGGAGGGAACAACTATTGCATATTTTGTGTATTTGCCATAAAAGACTTTTGACAAACAGGGCTTAAAACATAAAACATTTTTTTTTATGATGACAGATAGACCAGAAGTTGATGTAGAGATTTAAGCCTTGAATAAAAAAAAAAAAGGTAATTATATATGACATTTTATTTTTATTTTTATGACTGAGACCCATATAGGTCCCTGGGACTAAACGTGAGAGGAGCCCTAAAGGTTACAAAAAAGTATATATTGTACTGGTTTTGAAATAAGGAACATAGCAAAATGGCCCCCGCACGCAGTGGACTAAGTTTGGACACCCCTGTTCTCGGTATTTCCTCAAATGGAAACTGAAGGGGTAACAGGTTGCATATTGTTGTGGAAATCCTCCTGCAAGCCCTACTCCCCCATGAATAAGGTGGTAGAGTGATGTGTAACATACATTATAAAGTGGGAGATGGTAGCTGCGAAACTGGTGTTGGACAAAGACTGTGAACGAAGACATTTTAGGGATGAATCCGTGGACCTCAAAGCCTCGTCTGAGCTTCCGGGATGTAGATCTCGATGCTGTCGGCCCGCTCCGTGGCTGAGTTCTGTCTGAACGACGCCGCTCGCTTGGCCGCCATCAGCCGCCTGCGCGCCTCGTGCCTCTGGCGGTCCTGGAGGTCTAGGGATCGTTCCCGCATTATGCCGCCACGCCCCCTGACAGGCCTTTTGGTAAGAGGAGGGATCCACTTTCGCTCCTCGGGTAAAGAGAGTGACAAATGAAAATGCAGGAAACCCTCCATGTTTCCTTCACACAGTCCACTTTGAAGTGGGGGTACTACTTCTGAGAATTCTGGTACAAATGGTGTCAGAAGTGGGATGAATGATTAGTGCCTATGACTACTGTGGTCAAAATGTAGGATTTGAAACACAATAGGTTCAAATATGTTCTGATTAAAACACTTATCAGACTTTCTCAACAGACGGCGTCAGAAGTGGGATGAATAATTACTGTAATTTGCACCATGCGGTACTATAAATACTATTTTCAGTATCAGGTTTTTAAAACCCGAAGTTTCAAATATTGTCTCGATTAAACTACTTATCAGACTTTTAGAACTTGCGCTGTCAGAAGTGGGATGAATAATTAGTGTGATTTGCACCCTATGGTGAGTATGTAAATCTTTTTAAACCCAGTACGTTCCGATATTTTTTCTGATGATACAACTACTTATATCCCCTCTGCAGAGTCTGACAGAAGTGGGAGGATTAGTTAGTGCGATTTGCACTCTGGTAGTATGAATAATATGGTCAGTATTTATGATTTTAAACTCAATATGTTCAATAATGATCTATGGACACTACTATTCAGATTTCCTAAACAGATGGTGTCAGAAGTGGGATAATTAGTTACTGAGATTTGCACCCTGCAGTACTGTAACTACTACGGTCCGATTTTAAAACCAATAGTTTCAAATATGGTCTGATAAAACTTATTAATCAGACATTTTTAACAGATGGTGTCAGAAGTAGGATGATTAGTTCATGTGATTTGCACCCTGCAGTACTATGACTGGATCAAATAGGATCTGATGATACGACTGTTTAGGATTCCACAACAGACAGTGTCAGAAGTGGGAATTTGCACACTAAGGTTTTATGACTACCGTATTTTTCGGACTATAAGTCGCAGTTTATTTCATAGTTTGGCCAGGGGTGCGACATACAGTATACTCCGGAGCGACTTATGTGTGAAATTATTAACACATTACCGTAAAATATCAAATAATATTATTTATCTCATTCGCGGAAGAGACATAGAAAATGTCAGCAATCGTCACACAAACGTCAACCGATAAGAATTCGCCGGCGGGGGGTGTCATGGCAGAAGTGCATTGTGGGATATGGGATGCTAACTGCTATATGCTATATGCTTCTGCCGTAGCTATTAAAATGGATCATTTCAACGTTGGCGGTAACTTAAAGAAACTGAGAATGGCTGAACAAAAATAGCCCCGAAAAGGAAATCATACACTGCAGATTACAATCTGGACGTAGTGAAATATGCAGCAGAAAACGACAAGAGGAAGCGGCGCATACCTTTGGAGTTGGCTGAGTTGTTTAGAAGCGACATCGAAGAAGAAGATTTCATCGGATTTTTCGATTAGGAGTGACAGATTGTTTGGTAAACGTATAGCATGTTCTATATGTTATAGTTATTTGAATGACTCTTACCATAATATGTTATGTTAACATACCAGGCACCTTCTCAGTTGGTTATTTATGCGTCATATAACGTACAAAACACGTTTCCATATGAGTTTGGAAATTGTGTTAGATGTAAATATAAACAAAATACAATGATTTGCAAATCATTTTCAACCCATATTCAGTTGAATATGCTACAAAGACAACATATTTGATGTTCAAACTGATAAAAAAAAATTGTTTTTGCAAATATTCATTACTTTAGAATTTGATGCCAGCAACACGTGACAAAGAAGTTGGGAAAGGTGGCAATAAATACTGATAAAGTTGAGGAATGCTCATCAAACACTTATATGGAACATCCCACAGGTGTGCAGGCTAATTGGGAACAGTTGGGTGCCATGATTGAGTATAAAAGCAGCTTACATGAAATGCTAAGTAATTCACTAACAAGGATGGGGTGAGGGTCACATTTTGTAAGCAAATTGTGGAATAGTTTTAGAAACAAAATTTCTCAACGAGCTATTGCAAGGAATTAAGGGATTTTACCATCTATGGTCCGTAAAATCATTAAAAAGTTCAGAGAATCTGGAGAAATCACTGCACATAAGCAATGATATTACAGACTTTTGACCCCTCAGGCGGTAATGCATCAAAAACCGACATCAATGTGAAAAGGATATCCCCACATGGGCTCAGGAACACTTCATAAAACCACTGTCAGTAACTACAGTTGGTCGCTACATCTGTAAGTGCAAGTTAAAACTCTACTATGCAAAGCCAAACCCATTTATCAACAATATCCTGAAACGCTGCGGGCTTAGGCTGGGCCCGAGCTCACCTAAGATGGACTGATGCAAAGTTGAAAGGTGTTCTGTGGTCTGACGAGTCCACATTTCAAATTATATTCGGAAACAGAGGACGTGGTGTCCTTTGTTCAGAACAAAGGGAAAAATAACCATTCGGATTGTTATAGGCGCAAAGTTCAAAAGCCAGCATCTGTGAGGGTATGGGGGTGTATTAGTGCCCAAGGCATGAGTAACTTACACATCTGTGAAGGCACCATTAATGCAGAAAGGCCCATACAGGTTTTGGAACAACATATGTTGTCATCCAAGCAACGTTATCATGGACGCCCCTGCTTATTTCAGCAAGACAAGTATTACAACAGCGTGGCTTCGTAAAAAAAGAGTGCGGGTACATCCCTGGCCCGCCTGCAGTCCAGACCTGTCTACCGTCGAAAATGTGTGGCGCATTATGAAGCATAAAATACGACAGCGGAGACCCTGGACTGCTGAACGACTGAAGCTCTACATAAAACAAGAATGGGAAAGAATTCCACTTTCAAAGCTTCAACAATTAGTTTCCTCAGTTCCCAAACGTTTATTGAGTGTTTTTAAAAGAAAAGGTGATGTAACACAGTGGTGAACATGTCCTTTCCCAACTACTTTGGCACACGTTGCAGCCATAAAATTCTAAGTTAATTATTATTTGCAAAAAAAAATAAAGTTTATGAGTTTGAACATCAAATATGTTGTCTTTGTAGTGCATTCAATTGAATATGGGTTGAAAAGGATTTGCAATTCAGTTTATATTTACATCTAACACAATTTCCCAACTCATATGGAAACGGGGTTTGTATACTTATTCAGCCTGTTGTTCACTATTCTTTATTTTAAATTGCCTTTCAAATGTCTATTCTTGGTGTTGGATTTTGTCAAATAAATTTCCCCCCAAAAATGCAACTTATACTCCAGTGCGATGTACATATGTTTTTTTCCTTCTTTATTATGCTTTTTCGGCCGTGTACTCCGGAGCGATTTATAATCCGAAAAATACGGTACTATGGTTGGTATGCAGATTTTCAAACCCGGTATGTTTCGACATTGTCTGTGGATACTACTACTCAGACTTCCCCAACAGGTTGTGTCAGAAGTGGAATGAATAACGAATGTAATTTGCACTCTGCGGTACTATGGCTACTATAGTTAGTATGTGGGGTTTTTAAACCCAGTACATTCTGATATGATCTGTGGATACTACTACTCAGACTTCCCCAACAAATGGTGTCAGAAGTGGGATGATCAATTAATGTGATTTGCGCTGTATGGTGGTATGATTACAATGATCAGTAAGTAGGTTTTTAACCCAATAGCTTCAAACATGGTCTAATTATTTGAATACTCAGATTTCCTCAACAGTTGGTGTCAGAAGTGGGATGAATAATTATTGTGATTTACACCCTGCCGTACTGTGCTGACTATTGCCAGTGTATATGTTTTTAAACCCACTAGGTTTAAATACAGTAATGATACTACTCAGACCTCCTCAACAGTTGGTGTCAGAAGTGGGACGATTATTTGATATGTTTTGCACCTTGGGGTCTGATGGATAAATCCCAGTGGCACACATCTTCAAAGACATAAAGTGGGAGTCACCCTGCCCTGGCAGTTCACACGGGTTTCAACTCACCGTGTGAACTGGTTTCATGCTGTACTGGGCAATCTACCAATAAACGTTTCAATCAATCAATCAATACCCCCAATGTCACAAATTATATTGCATGGACCATGTATTTTGTAAACAAACACCTAATTAAACACTACTTCTTGATGATTAAGTAGTGACGTAAATCTATGTTTTACCTTCTTTTCGGGACTCTCCACCATCTGCCACTGGTTGCTTTTGATCTGCTGCAGCTCATCAAACTTGGCAGTGACGTCGTCAATAGAAAGCTGCAAGAGGTCCCAGAATCCAGCCAGGTCCTGAGAAGTGGGTCTGGGCATGGCGCTGGGGTCCTTGTTTTTTTTGGGGGTGGGGGGGCGTTTGTGTGGAAAAAAGAAAAATAGTTGATTGGCAATTTTTACATTCTATTTAGCAAACTCCAACAACAACAGTTTTTGACTACCTAATGGATATAATGTATGTCTTCCACTAGAGGGCAGTGCAGGCCCAATACTGTGCAGCAAGTAAACATAATGTACTGTATCTGCGCAATGTCCCATCCATCCATTTCCTACCGCTTATTCCCTTTCGGGGTTGCGGGGGGCGCTGGCGCCTATCTCAGCTACAATCGGGCAGAAGGCAGGGTACACCATGGACAAGTCGCCACCTCATCGCAGGGCCAACACAGATAGACAGTAAATGGCCCAAATACATAATTGGATAAATGAATTGATTAACGTGGACCCCGACTTAAACAAGTTGAAAAACTTATTCGGGTGTTACCATTTAGTGCTCAATTGTACAGAATATGTACAGAACTGTGCAATCTAATACAACTAATAAAAGGTTCAATCAATCAATCAAAAATTTGGTTTGACTTGAATTGGATAGCACTACATTTTCCAATCATGTCAGCATCTGCATATATATACACATTAATGTTGTCACAGGCACCACAATATTGTAGGAATGGGTTGATTGGCAACACTAAATTGGCCCTAGTGTGTGAATGTGAGTGTGAATGTTGTCTGTCTATCTGTGTTGGCCCTGCGATGAGGTGGCGACTTGTCCCGGGTGCACCCCGCCTTCCGCCCGATTGTAGCTGAGATAGGCGCCAGCGCCCCCCGCGACCCCAAAAGGGAATAAGCGGTAGAAAATGGATGGATGGATGGATTTAACACCATGTTTATCTGTTTTTTTTTATATACTCTACAGTATTTTTTATTTGCCATCATATTTTTGCTTCATTTCAGAAAGACACCCTCTTCGATCTAAGCAATCTGAGCTTGTCACAGCCAATGTGAGACTTAATTCATCACGCCCCTATCTGTGAGGAGAGACCTGTTCCAAAATCAACAACATACACACAAGGTAGGTTTTCATAATATACTGTTTTCTGTGATTTTCCTGTCAAAGTTGGGCCTTTTTAAATTATAGCCCTAAGTTTCCAAGTAGGACATCAAAACTGGGTGCTAAAATAAGATTCAAATGTAAAAGCTGATACAGAATACAGTGTATTAGTAGTATTAATATTAGTTTTTATTATATTTTTTAACTGTAATTTGTTTGGTGTAAATATAGAAGGTTAAAATACAATTTTAAAAAGTCAATGCTAAGGTCATTTTTGTGTGTTTTATGAAGGTCAGAAAACATATTTTGGACAAAAAGTACTTAATTTCAATGTTTCGCTCTTAAAAACAATGAAGATTAACAGTAATGTAACATAAGGACGGCGTGGCGCAGTGGGAGAGTGGCTGTGCGCAACCCGAGGGTCCTTTGTTCAATTCCCACCTAGTACCAACCTCGTCACGTCCGTTGTGTCCTGAGCAAGACACTTCACCCTTGCTCCTGGTGGGGGCTGGTTAGCGCCTTGCATGACAGCTCCCTCCATCAGTGTGTGAATGTGTGTGTGAATGGGTAAATGTGGAAGTAGTGTCAAAGCGCTTTGAGTACTTTGAAGGTAGAAAAGCGCTATACAAGTATAACCCATTTATAAGTGTACGCGGTGGTATCTCAACCAATCAAACTGCGGCATAAATTGATTGACATGTACACTGTTCAATGAATGCTTAGAATCAACCCGAGGGTCCCTGGTTCAATCCCCACCTAGTACCAACCTCGTCACTTCACCCTTTATCCTTAAGACCAGACTTAAGACCAGGGGAGACAGGGCCTTCTCTGTGGTCGGCCCTACGCTCTGGAACACTCTGCCGCTCCATGTTCAAACTGCTTCCACAGTGGAGTGTTTTAAGTCTCGTCTTAAGACCCACTTTTATTCTTTGGCTTTTAACACTACGTGAGTTGTGTGGTCCTCTGTTGTCCGCTGTGTTTTTTTATACACTTTGATTTCTATTTTACTGTTTTAATTGATTTTACCCTTTAAAATAGTTTTTAATCATATTTGTTTTATATTGTTTTTATTGGTTTTATATTTATTTATATTTTGTTTTTATTCAGTCATTGGTGGAGCATAATATATATATATATATACTTTTTTAAATTTTATTTTATTTCTTTCTTTATTTATTTATTATTATTTTTTTTTCACAATTGTTTTTAACACGGCTGGGCAGCACTTTGGAAACGTTATTGTTGTTTAAATGTGCTGTATAAATAAAGTGGATTGGATTGGATTGATGTATGCTGGTTAGCGCCTTGCATGGCAGCTCCCTCCAATAGTGTTTGAATGTGTGTGTGAATGGGTAAATGTGGAAGTAGTGAATTGGTTAACCATGAATTGGTTAACGTGGACCCCGACCTAGACAACTTGAAAAACTTATTCGAGTGTTACCAATTAGTGATCAATTGTACAAAATATGTACTGTACTGTGCAATCTATTAATACATGTTTCAATTAGGGGTGTAACGGTACACAAAAATTTCGGTTCAGTACGTACCTCGGTTCAGAGGTCACGGTTCGGTTCATTTTCAGTATAGTAAGAAAAAACAAAATATACATTTTTTGATTACTTATTACTTAATTTGCTAAATCTTCCACCAAAAATAATTTTTTTTGTGGAATATTTGATGTGAAGTAATCGGAAACTCGGATAGGTCAATAATTCATAATAACATTGATTTTGATTCAATATTATGTTTTAAACAATGACAGTTTGGAAAAAAAAAAAAACAGCTTTGTTTTATTAGTAAACGTTGCAAGTTTTTCTAAATTATATTTAGCCTTTAAGATTTTTTATTTCACTTTTGTTTATGTTTTTGTTTATTTTAATAGTTTTTTTAGAATGTGCCGTGGGCCTTTTAAAACATTAGCTGTGTGCCGCAAATGGTCTCCGGGGCACACTTTTGAAACCCCTGCTATAGATAATAAAAAATTAAATCTGATTAATCAAAGGATAAAAAGCAGAGCCTGGTGACGCATGCGCGTTTATCATAACTCTCTAGCTTTCTCTCTCCCGCCCTCACGAATGTTAACGCTGAGTGCACCACTTATTATTATTATTTTTTAACCCCTTCTTAACCCTGAACTTACATTGAAAATACACACAACCATAACTTAAAATGCCGGACATTCGAGGCATTTAAGAAACTCCACAAAGAGGACATATCCCGTGAAAAGAGGAGGTGTGGTCAGTCTATCATAGCCCAGTCGTTGCTAGCATGCCGTGTGTTGTTGTTTTTTTGATTGATTAAAACTTTGATTAGTAGATTGCACAGTACAGTACATATTCCGTACAATTGGTAACATCCGAATAAGTTTTTCAACTTGTTTAAGTCGGGGTCCACGTAAATTCATTCATGGTGCTTCGGTGTGCATGGTTTACACAACGTGCGGTGCGCTACTTATATGTCCGTGTCGTTCGGTTCACCTGCGAACCGAACCGAAACCCCCCGTACCAAAACGGTTCGATACAAATACACGTACCGTTACACCCCGAGTTTCAATCAATCAATCAATACCCCAAAATGATGTCACGACCAATCAAACTGTGGCATAAATTATTTTACGTGGCGTCGTCCAATGAAAGCAAGAATTATACCAGACATTTCCGGGGGGGGGGGGGGGGGGCAAAACAACGCTATTTGATTGTACAGTCAGGCAAGCTAATACTAGAGCTAGCTAAACTTCATTCGTAGTTTAACACAACATGGCTTGAAGATGATTATTAATGTTTTTTAAATTGGCAATATACTGAAAGATACTCATAAAAACACCACATAACTGATAGAACATTCATTATTGCTGTGGTTAAGTCGCACACCTAATTCAACAGAAGTTTTTGAATTCAGCAGCATGGTAGGTAATCTAGGCTTCACTTTGGCAGAGGGGTTAGTGCGTCTGCCTCACAATACGAAGGTCCTGCAGTCCTGGGTTCAATTCCAGGCTGAGGATCTTTCTGTGTGGAGTTTGCATGTTCTCCCCGTGAATGCGTGGGTTCCCTCCGGGTACTCCGGATTCCCCCCACTTCCAAAGACATGCACCTGGGGATAGGTTGATTGGCAACACTAAATTGGCCCTAGTGTGTGAATGTGAGTGTGAATGTTGTCTGTCTATCTGTGTTGGCCCTGCGATGAGGTGGCGACTTGTCCAGGGTCTACCCCCCTTCCGCCCGATTGTAGCTGAGATGGGCGCCAGCGCCCCCAGCGACCCCGAAAGGGAATAAGCGGTAGAAAAAGGATCGATGGATAGGTAATCTAAATGTAATATACATTTATGTTGGGATACTGAATCGTGTTCATTTCTTTTTAGGTTTGTCGTTCATATATTTTACATATTTTCACTCTCATCAGGATAAATTAGGTATGCTAAAAAAAGGAAAATATTTCCTTTCTTGAATATTATGCAATGCAACTCTATCCCATAATAAACTATAATAGAAACAGCACTAATAGCACAATATTGCTAAATTAATACAGACAGTATACTTCTTAGCAAGAGATGGGATGTATGGCTCTTTGGAGGTAGCTGGATCTTAAGTAACTATTCCTTTAAAAGAAAAACATGTTTTTCTAATCAGAAAAACAATCACTAGTTTCAGTTATACGATAAGATTTTAATCAGAAAAAAATAATTTGCGCAAATTTTACTCTGTTATTTTGAAATATCGGCTAAAGATTATTTTTTTGTTGTGTTTAATTGTAAACATTCCATAAGCCAGATTTCCATGCTTTGGCAGTGACATCATCAGTAAGAATTTCCCCCACCTATCTATAAAAATGTTTAGTATTTTAACAATGTAGGAAACAATACCAATAAGTAAGTATAAATGCATTAATAAATCCAAAAAGTATCGCTAAAACTACAATAAAAATTCGTACATCATAAAAATGTGAGGACACAAATATACTGTACTACCATACACATTGTGTGTGTAGGCTTAAACTACTTACATAAAACTTTAAAATAATGAACCCAAAAGGTGACTCCAAATAAAAAAAATAAATAGAAAATACATATGTAAATATATTTTTCGATATGAAAAAAATATATATATTAAAAAAAAAAAAGTTAATTCAAAAGCTGCTACGTTTCTTTTAACCTTCGTCTTGTGTTAGGGTCGGCACCGACCCGTTTTAGTTTTTAAATGCATAAAAACACCACATACATTTATTTTTTTGCATCAAAGCTTTTTGACTTTGTCAGGAACCTCTTTGTCAACAAAATAAAACATTTTAATTTTTTTCACTAAATTATAAAATGCTCTGGTAGAAATTATGCCCTTGGTGTTGTTAGGGTCGGTTGCGACCCGGTTATAAAAATAAGATGATGAAGCAATGATAAGAGCCAAAACTGAACACACTGACAGCCAGCTCCTCTCCCAATCATGTGAGCTTTAGTGGATTCTCATTTTACCTTGTTATCCTGTACAAAAACAAACAAAACACGGACACTAAAAGTGTCACTTTTTGCCACTCTGATTTTGTTTTTTTTATTAGTTTTGGAACTAGT
Source organism: Nerophis ophidion (assembly GCF_033978795.1). Taxonomy (NCBI): domain Eukaryota; kingdom Metazoa; phylum Chordata; class Actinopteri; order Syngnathiformes; family Syngnathidae; genus Nerophis; species Nerophis ophidion. The sequence continues at coordinate 30,553,855 of NC_084634.1, forward strand.
AATCTATTTCTCTTGGTTTCATTTCCTTGATTGGTTGTTTGTTTGATGTTGGATTTCTGTTGCTGAAGAAAATACTTTTTAGCCTTTTTCTTGAAGTAAATATATATGGGTCGAAATTGACCCGTAACACCATAGATGTTACTATAGTTAAAATTCTTAAAATTAAAAAATAAACAAAACACATTTATTTAAGAGATGTGTTCTAATACCCCTTAGTAATAGTTAGGTAACACAACAACATTTTTTTATTTATATGATTCTCTTGAGGTTCGTTTTACCATTTTTAAAAATTGAAATCGAGGGGTATACTGACAAAATAAGGCCCAATGGCCCAAACCAAAAATATTTAAAACCAATATTTTCAAGGATAAGGAAGCCTAACAAGGTAACCAAGAGATGAGAAACAAATTGGATGATAGGTAATTGTTTTTAGTGTATTTTACAGCTGATTTAAAACATGGGTCAAAACCGACCCGTTAACATAAGAGATGGTAACAGAACGCTAACACAAGAGGAAGGTTAACTGACTCATTTTGTAGTCCAGTTGCCAGTAGGTTGTCACACACGTGCAGAGTGGTCAGTTGGAGACGTCTAATTTGCATATGCATAAAAAAACGTATCCAAGCAAACCACTCACAACAGAAAAAAAGTTATCATCGTTCATCAAAAGACTTGATTGGTTCACTTGCCTATTCTGAGCATGACTGACTCAAAATAGACAGGCTTAGCAGCTAGTATTTTGGCTTTTTTTTTTTTTTTACATAACACTGTAAATGTGGCAAGCTGTTGAACAACATGTACAATGACGCTCTTTGGAGGCGTTTTAGTGCAGGTAAGACACCTCCGAAGGGCTTGGTGTGGTGCGGTGACATGAGCACAAAGCAATGAGATGGAGTGGCAGTCCATTATTCAGACTCAGAGACCCAATTCAAACTGCTGCCAATGTACATTAATGGAAGGGCTCAACTCCTTCCGATTGGAATTCCCCTTTCGTTTCTTCAGGGCTGGACAGCGGCCGAGGGACCGCTTCGCTATTGATTTCGCCGGTCTATTTCTGGAGGGCGAACAAGAGCCGAGTCAGGCCCGTGTGGCTTCTCAGAGCTCAAGCGAGGAGACGGGTACGTTTACCCACAATGCAACTCGCTAAGAAGCAAATTAAAAGCATGTCGTCTGACGCAGATGGGATTTGCAGCAGTTGATCGAGGTTGTGTTACCGATCACTCACCAGATTTTGCTGACACAGCCAGTAAAACTGCTGAAACTTTTGGGACATGAGCAGCTGAGCGCTCCCCACGGCACTCCGGATTTTCCCGAGAACTGCGCATAAACACACAGAGAAAGAAAGATAACTTGCAAAAAGAGCAACTTCTGGAGTTGTCTTCCACTATGACTTCTTTTCAGGCTTTTAGCCCTGTAGCTAGCACGCTCGTCTCTCATGCCGGATGACCCAGGTTCAAGTCCCAGGCGGAACAGAAAGCGATACCAAGTGAAAAGCCTGAGCTATCAACCCGGTAACAAGCAATGCTCTTAAAGGGAAATTGCACTTTTTTGAAATGTTGCCTATCATTCACAATCCTTATGTCGGACAAGAAGTTGAAGAACACAAATGCTTTTTTTTTTTTTTTGCATTTTAACTCATAAATAAATGCTAACAAATGTCAGCTAACAATGAGAGGAATCATATTTACTCTATTCTGCCAATAAAGTGCTGTAAAAAACATCCAACAACCTCCATCATTGTTTTATATACACGCTGTAAGTATATATGTAATGTAGTAACAGGCACATTCATAATAACATTTAATATTTACGTATTTTGAGTATACGGTTCTGCTTTAACTTCACAGACATCATAAAGTTCACTATTACCTTCCACAACTAGTACTACTACTAATCATTGCAATCTTCATGAGAGCCAGCAATGACTACTTTGGGACAAAATATGACCCAGAACCATATATTTTTGAGCCTGAATATACGGAGGATGATCTACAAGTTTTTGAAGCTGAGTGATAAGCAGATCCAGCAAATACAAACTATGAGCATGGTAAAACAATCCCTTACTGTACAATGGTAGCTCTCACTTGCTTACTGATGGAATGTTTAGGTCTTCCTGTTCAGATGACAAATTAATCATAATCCTCACGTTGCTAAAAAAAAGAAGTTAGACAAGCGTCTTTTTGTGTAAGTCTGTCCGGGTCAAAGTTAAATGTCAAAGTTGACCAACTTCCTGATTTATGGCAACAACCTTCTATTATACAAGTAAGAAGCATAATTTATAACCTAAAATTCACATTTAACAAAAACTCAGAGGCGTTACAGCATCTTAGTATGTGAAAATAGCAGCAAAATCTAGTTACCTCTCTGTGATCATGTCGCCGCTAAAAGTAGTTTCTCAGGGTTTGCACTTCTAATAAAAATATATGTTAATACTTGGTTATTATTCAGGTCACGAGGTGCAAATGGAGTTTTGGTGTTTTTACATGTTTTTTTTTAGAGGGCTTTATGGGCACAATAGGTAACTTGTTAAACACCCATACTCGCCATATTTTACGAATTAGGATGCAAAAAAACAAGAAACACACGTGTTCTTGTCTTATATAGGGAATCTGCATGACGGGCAAAATTCCAAAAAAACTGCAGTTCCCTTGAAGTGAGTCAAAGTGTGATCAATCAATAATTAATGTAATTATTTATGTAATAATGTAAAGAAGAAAAACACATGTGTTCTTGTCTTATATAGGGAATCTGCATGATGGGCAAATTCCCCCCAAAAAAGTGCAGTCCTCTTTAAGTGAGTCAAAGTGTGATCAATCAATAATTAATGTAATTATTCTGCGAACGATTAATTAATTTGTATGTTTTTGTCATCTATTTACTGTTCTAATAATGATTTCAGAAAGTATCTAGGAAAATGTTTGCTCAGTGATTTGGTCGATTTTCTTGAAAGGCAATTAATCAACTCCGGACAATTGACAAAAAATGTAAAGAATTATTCATCAACATGAATTATTTATTCGATTAATACGCCTATTTTCTAAGTAACACATGTAGCTGTTTTGATGGATACCATATTGACCTGACAGTGGGGTCATAACGAGGCAAAAACAAAAGAAAAGTGCTTACTCTCCTCGGACAGGTCGTGCTCCTCTGCCTCCCTTTCCATCTCTTTGCACCATCCCTCCAGCCTTTTGGTTTCATTGTGAAGAAGCTGCATGAACCAGCCACCGTCCCTGCGAAGCGGAGACACTCGGCCCGTCTCGGTGGCCTCCAGGCTGGGTTCGCCCAGCCAGGGCTCAGGTTGCGGGCTGGTTGTCCCGCTGGAGGGCCGGTAGTCCTCCCTGTAGCTGAACAGGCCCTGTGTGCGCACCGTGCGGATCGCCCCGTACTGCGTGGGGGTGCTGGGTTCAGAATGGCGTCCAAAAGCGCCACCGAACTGCAGACCCTTGTCTTCCATGGACGGGAAGCCCTCCAGCTCCATGTCGGCTTGGACCGCGGTAGTGACGCTGTTGGAGCGCTTGATCCGTCCTTGCCTAAACATGTCATCAAGTTTAAGTGAGTCACGTCACTTCACAGATGAAAACAGCTTTTCGAAGCACCGCATACCGTTTGTGATCCTCCACCTGGATGCCTATGGAGTGGAATTGAGGAAGGCCTTTACCTTCAGTCTCAGAGTCCGTCACCGTTTCCACCTGCACAAGTAGACGTTGAAATCCGAATATTTATAACAACTTTTTACAAAATAGAAGCATGCTATCTTGGTAAAATCCTCAGCATGTATTTTTGCACTTGTGGTAATTAGGCTGCACTTGTGTACCTGTATACTATCCGTCAGGAAGTTGACAAAGTATTGTCATTGTTTGTATGTTCTTTTAAAATATTGGACTCGTTTATATCAAGTGTGACCTCGGCGAACATGCCAGAATATGACAAGCTTGGCTTCAGTGGGAGACGAGGAAAGACTTTTGTGATATTCTATTTAATGTTATTAAGGATACAATGTCATGCAGAGGTGTACTTATAACTAGAATCTGCGCATTTACGGTAGGAATTGCGTGTGAACGCCACAGCTGAAATGCGCGAGCCGCCAACACGCGCAGGTGGAATTGAAATGTTTGCATGCTTACAGTTAGCATGTGTAACATACCAAGTTATATTACTTTGGGGTAATTGATTGCAATATGTGGAACTGTGGACCAGCTCTATACTCTCCGCAGGGTTCTTGAGGGTGCATGGGAGTTTGCCCAACCAGTCTACATGTGCTTCGTGGACTTGGAGAAGGCATTCGACCGTGTCCCTCGGGAAGTCCTGTGGGGAGTGCTCAGAGAGTATGGGGTATCGGACTGTCTTAATGTGGCGGTCCGCTCCCTGTACGATCAGTGTCAGAGTTTGGTCCGCATTGCCGGCAGTAAGTCGAACACATTTCCAGTGAGGGTTGGACTCCGCCAAGGCTGTCCTTTGTCACCGATTCTGTTCATAACTTTTATGGACAGAATTTCTAGGCGCAGTCAAGGCGTTGAGGGGTTCCGGTCTGGTGACCGCAGGATTAGGTCTCTGCTTTTTACAGATGATGTGGTCCTGATGGCTTCATCTGACCGGGATCTTCAGCTCTCACTGGATCGGTTCGCAGCCGAGTGTGAAGCGACCGGAATGAGAATCAGCCCCTCTAAGTCCGAGTCCATGGTTCTCGCCCGGAAAAGGGTGGAGTGCCATCTCCGGGTTGGGGAGGAGACCCTGCCCCAAGTGGAGGAGTTCAAGTACCTAGGAGTCTTGTTCACAAGTGGGGGAAGAGTGGATCGTGAGATCGACAGGCGGATCGGTGCGGCGTCTTCAGTAATGCGGACGTTGTACCGATCCGTTGTGGTGAAGAAGGAGCTGAGCCGGAAGGCAAAGCTCTCATTTTACCGGTCGATCTACGTTCCCATCCTCACCTATGGTCATGAGCTTTGGGTCATGACCGAAAGGATAAGATCACGGTACAAGCGGCCGAAATGAGTTTCCTCCGCCGTGTGGCGGGGCTCTCCCTTGGAGATAGGGTGAGAAGCTCTGCCATCCGGGAGGAACTCAAAGTAAAGCCGCTGCTCCTTCACATCGAGAGGAGCCAGATGAGGTGGTTCGGGCATCTGGTCAGGATGCCACCCGAACGCCTCCCTAGGGAGGTGTTTAGGGCACGTCCAACCGGTAGGAGGCCACGGGGAAGACCCAGGACACGTTGGGAAGACTATGTCTCCCGGCTGGCCTGGGAACGCCTCGGGATCCCCCGGGAAGAGCTAGACGAAGTGGCTGGGGAGAGGGAAGTCTGGGTTTCCCTGCTTAGGCTGTTGCCCCCGCGACCCGACCTCGGATAAGCGGAAGAAGATGGATGGATGGATGATTGCAATATGAGCTAAAAAAAACATGCTAACAATAGCATGCTCACAGCATGTGTCACTTACCAAGTTATATGACTGAGGTAAATGGTGGCAAAATTAGCTAAAAAACATGCTAACATTAGCATGCTCACAGCATGTGTCACATACCAAGTTATATGACTAGGGTCAACGGTAGCAAAATGAGTTAAAAAATTTAGCATGCTAATGTTAGCATGCTAGCACTTGATTAACAAGTGCAAGGAGCATTTTGTGGTTTGGAACCATTCAAATCTGTGTTGGCGTATGTAGGAGTTTGCATATTGCCTATTCATTTCCAATGGGGGAAACTCTTGGTAATTCTGGGTGATGTGGGAATTTTCCGATCCATGCTGGCTTGAATGCCCGGAGTGAGTGGAGTGTCTGGATGTTTGAACGGTTCGATTCGGTGGTGAAATGTGGGATATTGAGAGGTTTGTATATTACCCATTCATTTTTAATGGGAAACGTTCCTCGCAATTCCGGGAAAACTGAGAATTTTCCTAGTATTTCTCTATTTAACAGCTTGAATGTCCTGACGAATTCAAATGTTTTGATTGTGAAACAGGTTGAAATTGGTTGAAAATTTTGGGAGTAGTCGAAATATAAAAGGTTGGACATACTGCAGTTGAAAAGTGAGAATTCCTGGTAATCAGGGAATTTTTGCAACCTGGAAACATGTTGGCTAGAATGTTCAGGGTGAGTGGAGTGTGTGAAGGGTGGAACGCTTGGAAAATGTGGGAGTTGTGCAAGTTAGAAAAAATGGCCCATTCATTTTCAATGGAAAAAATGACCTGAAAAACCCTGTAATGAGGTGGCGACTTGTCCAGGATGTACCCTGCCTTCCACCCGAATGCACATAAGATAGGCTCCGGCAACCCCGAAAGGGACAAGCGGTAGAAAATGGATAGATGGATGGACCTGGAAAACCAGGAATTTTTGGTAATCTGGGATACTTGAACGGTTCTAATTCGATGAAAACAGACAGGCGTCATAGAATTGGGATAACATATGACATAACATATATGTGAATGCCTTTTGGCATTCACATAACAATTCCAGGTTTGTTACAACCTTTTTCCACTAAGGGCCGCTTACTGAAAAATCAAAACATGCAGGGGCCATTATGACTTATCATATTTCCTTGAATTGCCGCAGGGCATATAGTATGCGCCCGCCTTGAATTACTTCCGGGTCAAACTCGCTTCGCAAAATAATTAGCGCATGCTTAGTATTATCGCATGGTCAAACTCGTGACGTCACGAGTGACGCTTGTCATCATTTTCATAATGGAGGAGGCTGATTTCAATACAGGTAATTTGAAATCACATAAAGGGAAGAAGATTAAGAGATATTCAGTAGGATTTAAGGTCCAAGCTTACATCACACTCCAATTTTTACTGCATACCTTTGGTAAGTGCCGTAGTGAGAAGAGGTTTTAAAATAATTTGCGCATGCTTACTTTTACCGAATGCCTTTGGTAAGCGCAGGAGTGAGAAGACGTTTTAAATTAATTAGCGCCCCGGCGGCAATTCAAGGAAATACAGTATATGTTTTTTTGTTTGGTAAAAAGAAAAATATTAACAGACACTATATATATTTAACGCAGAAACCTGGTGTCAGCTGGTGGCAAAGCGTATGATTATTAGTTACTGGTATCAAAATGTCAGGTTTTTCTCAGTATATTACTACTTTTTGCTCTTATTGTTTTACATTTTTACAGCTTTTTTGTTTAATTTTATTTCGACAGTATTTGCAAATGGCCCCCGGGCTGCACTTTGGACACCCCCGCTAAAATTATTATTTATACTCGTGGTAAGTAGTGAGCGGGTGCAAAGTATTTTCTTCTTTCAAGGGAGGCGTAACAAAAAAAAAAAAAAAGCACCGATCAAAAAATTCCACCTATCCATCCATTTCCTACCGCTTGTCCCTTTCGTGGTCGTGGGGGGGTGCTGGAGGCTATCTCAGCTACATTCGGGCGAAAGGTGGGTACACAATACAAATTGGAAAATATTTAACCTATGTGATGAACAAGTCATTAAGCAATTCAGGTTTAAAATTCAAATACTTTCCAGACATTGAACTGGCAAAATAATCAGTTAGCCGAAATATGTATCCAGGGTTTCCCCAACATGTAATTGATTGTGGCAGCCCATCGTGGTAAAATAAAAGCCACCACACCATTAAAAATATTATATGAGAAACAACTGAAATAAATCAATATATGAATTGATATGCATAGCATATTATTTGCACACTATTGACTAGTGATGCACCAAAAATTTGACCACAGAAAAAAGACCGAACCGCTATGATGTAAGCAAATACGCACACGATCGTCTGGAGCACAGACAGCATGTAAGCAATATAGACATACTTTAATATATATATATATATATATATATATATATATATATATAAGATATACACGCGAAAAGGAATCTACAAAATGTGCAATGTGCAAAAATAAAGAGGACAGTTGAGACTGGAGCAGCAGCGCAAAGCTATTGTGACGTCAGGCTCGCTGCAGCTCGTGCTTTTCATTGTGGACAAAGTAGCAACAGAAGTAACGTGTCTCTAAACACGAGTACAGTCTCCTATAACACCAGAAAAAGATGCTGGATTTGTTAGCTAGTCATTTTTAATAAAGAACAAGTCACTAAAAGGATTGGAGAAGTCCCTAGAAAACATTCTAAATAAATCAGCATCAATTGAAAAATATAGCAACATTAAATAATATGAGAAAAATACGTTAATAGTATCAAATAATAACAAATATTTGTTTTAAATATATATATATCTATATATTTTAGCCTTTCAAAAGAAAATATATGAATCGGCAGAGATTATGCAAATTTTATGGTCCTATTGGTCACTCCCCCACTACCACAAGTATGTTGGCAATGTGAGACAACCTGGTTTTCATTGCTTTTCAGGCCAAGGATCCCCGAACTGATTGAGAGATGGAGTGGGGACCCCATAATTATACATCCTGTCTAAAATTATGTTTTGAATTTAACTGGTCCTAAAGGTACCTTGATACTGTGCAACACTACGATATCTAAATAATATGGTTTAGCGCCAGTAATAGCTGGTAGGCAACTGGCATGCTAATCATTAGTTGGCAGCTTGCGCCACTAATTGCCTTTGAAACGTTAATATGAAATCAAAAACATGAACAGAAACGTCAACACTAGCAAGTCGTTACAACAGTTATTTAAATGGGAACATTATCACAATGTCTGAAGGGTTAAAACCAATAAAAATCAGTTCCCAGTGGCTTATTTTATTTTTCGAAGTTTTTCTCCAACTTTTACCCATAACGCAATATCCCAAAAAACGGCTTCAAAGTGCCTGATTTTAACCGTCGTTATATCCACCCGTCCATTATCTTGTGAAGTCACGGCGTGACAGAAACAAACATGGCAGATAGCATAGAAAGGTATGGCGATATTAGTTCGGATTCAGACTCGGATTTCCGCGCCGTAAGCGATTCAACGGATTACTCATGTATTGAAACGGATGGTTGGAGTGTGGAGGCAGGTAGCCCAAAAAAAATTGAAGAAGAAACTGGAGCTATTGAGCCATGTCACGACAGTTACCGGCACGGGAGGAAGCGAGGACAAATTTGGCGATCACCTTCTAACCAACGATTGGTATGTGTTTGTTTGGCATTAAATGTGGGTGGAGGGAAAGGCTGGATGCTGATATAGCTACAAATGAGGCATAATGATGCAATATGTACATACAGCTAGCATAAATAGCATGTTAGCATCGATTAGCTTGCAGTCATGCCGTGACCAAATATGTCTGATTAGCACACTCCACATAAGTCAATAACATCAACAAAACTCACCTTTGTGCATTCATGCACAACGTTGTAAGTTTGGTGGACAAAATGAGACAGAAAATGAAGTGGCATAAATCATATCCAGGGGGTTTACCTCGCTCCTCTGCGGGAACAGACTGCCGTCGTCCCTGAATAGCTCGCACTCCGACAGATTCAGCGGTGGTCTATTTTCCAATATTGCAGATTTCGTTGACTTTATCGTTGGAAATACATCTGCTTTGAGTGTCGCAGGATATCCACACATTCTTGTGTGGATATAGGAAAAATAACAGAGCTGATTTGACTTGCTCTGTGTAATGTGTTTGAGAAAATGGCGGCTTGCTTCATGTTGTGACGTCACGGGTGAAAGGTCATCGCTCGACAGGCTATCAATTGAAAGGCGTTTAAAACGCCAAATTCACCCTTTTAGAGTTCGGAAATCGGTTAAAAAAACATGGTCTTTTTTTCTTCAATATCAAGGTATATATTGACGCTTACATAGGTCTGGTGATAATGTTCCCCTTTAACATTTTTGTTTATTTTCAATTACATAGCTCTCCCTTGTCTCAGCGTGGCCTAGTGGTTAGAGCAGGGGCGCTCACACTTTTTCTGCGGGCGAGCTACTTTTCAATTGACCAAGTCGAGGAGATCTACCTCATTCCTATTTATAATTTGTATTTATTTATTTCTAAAAGAGACATTTTTGTTAACAAGTTAATGGTGTTTAATGATAATACAAGCATGTTTAACACACATAGATTCCTTTCTTTCATGAAGACAAGAATATAAGTTGGTGTATTTGATTCTGATGACTTGCATTGATTGGAATTAGACAGTGGTGCTGATAACGTCCGCATTTTCAAATGGAGGAAAAAAAAAGTCCTCCTTTCTGTCCGATACCACATGAAAGTGGTTGGATTTGGCATCTCATTTGTCCAACTTGCATACTCGTTTTTAAACACTTTGTTATGAGAGTAGCATATGTGTGTGGCCCTTTAATGTCTGGCAGCAGGTGAGTGACGTCAGTGAGTGTGCGGGTGGGCAAGCAAGTGAGAAAGCGGTCGCTGAGGGCGGGGGAGAAATATATTGGCATCAAACTCCGTAGCTTGCTAGCTTGTGCACGCTAGCTTTCTGAGACTCTTATTTTGTTAGCACAGGCAGGATGAAACAGGTCTTTTATGGTGAAGACAGGAACTGTGAAGTCGGTCTTTAGAGTTTTGACAGTAGGTACGGAGTCTCTAGAAATAAAATGTGTTTCTCTGCGTCCGCCCTGTTAGTGATTTTTTTCTTAAATATGAGCTCGCAGCAGCCAGCGTCATCTCACAAGATCCTCGGGTGCCGAGAATGTCAAACAACTGACGAAAGTGAAGTCTTGGTATGATTGATGATTGCTCATTTTTATGTCTATTTTTTAATGCCTGGCTTGAGATCGACTGACACACCCTCCGAGATCGACCAGTCGATCGCGATCGACGTAATGGGCACCCCTGGGTTAGAGTGTCCCCTCTGAGATTGGTAGGTTGCAAGTTCAAACCCCGGCTGAGTCATACCAAAGACTATACAAATGGGACCCATTACCTCCCTGCTTGGCACTCAGCATCAAGGGTTGGAATAGGGGGTTAAATCACCAAAATGATTCCCGGGTGCGGCCACCGCTGCTGCTCACTGCTCCGCTCACTTCCCAGGGGGTGAACAAGGGGATGGGTCAAATGCAGAGGATAATTTCACCACACCTAGTGTGTGTGAGACAATCATTGGTACTTTAACTGAACTTTAATTCGCCCATCCTCTGCCGCGCCCCATACAGGATTTGCACAGTTCATCTTCACGAACGTTGTTTCCTCTGGTTCAGTGGTTTATAAGTCAAACATCCTTTAAAAGTAAACTGATGATTCTGAACCTCACGATTAGATTTGATTACAATTAAGGGTGCTACAATTCGAATAATGAAAGATGATTAAAAATGTCAGTATTGGCAAGTTTAATACAAAACATAAGATTTTTGGCCATCCCTGGGTGACCGATACAATGGACGTCAAGTGGATCTATCAAATATATTTTTTAGATAAAAGCTCTGCCTTGTTTTAAATGAATGATTAGGCATACTAGGCAACTGTATTTTAATGTTGGTCATTATGGTGGTACTTTGAGTGCCAAGTGTTTTCTGAGGTGGTACTTAGTGAAAAAGGTTTGCGAACCACTGCATCAGAAGCAAAGACTGCTGCGTGAGTTTACACGAGTGAGAGAGGACGCTTGAGTGGGAGAAAAAACAGATCATTTAATTTGCTGTAGCGTGGTTATGGCTGATATTAAACCGTTTCGCAATGAAGTGATTGTTGATTAACCAGCTCCTCTGCATCTTTAACGTCACGGTAGAAGCCACAATACAGTCCGTCCCTCTAAAACAGGGGTCACCAACGCGGTACCCGTGGGCACCAGGTAGCCCGTAAGGACCAGATGAGTAGCCCGCTGGCCTGTTCTAAAAATAGCTCAAATAGCAGCACTTACCAGTGAGCTGCCTTTATTTTTTTTAAATTTTATTTACTTACTAGCAAGCTGGTCTCGCTTTGCTTGACATTTTTTAATTCTAAGAGAGACAAAACTCAAATAGAATTTGAAAATGCTAGAAAATATTTTAAAGACTTGGTCTTCACTTGTTTAAATAAATTCATTTATTTTTTTACTTTGCTTCTTATAACATTCAGAAAGACAATTTTAGAGAAAAAAATACAACCCTAATGATTTTAGGATTTTTAAACACATGTACCTTTTTACCTTTTAAATTCCTTATTCTTCTTTCCGGACAATTTAAATTAATGTTCAAGTATTTTTTTTTATTATTGTAAAGAATAATAAATACATTTTAATTTAATTCTTCATTTTAGCTTCTGTTTTTTTCGACAAAAAATATTTGTGAAATATTTCTTCAAACTTATTATGATTAAAATTCCCCCCAAAAATATTCTGGCAAATCTAGAAAATCTGTGGAATCAAATTTAAATCTTATTTCAAAGTCCTTTGAATTTCTTTTAAAATGTTTGTTCGGGAAAATCTAGAAGAAATAATGATTTGTCTTTGTTAGAAATATAGCTTGGTCAAATTTGTTATATATTCTAACAAAAGGCAGATTGTTTTTTAACCTATTTAAAACATGTCATAAAAATTGTAAAATTAATATTAATCAGGAAAAATTACTAATGATGTTACATAAATTATTTTTAAAATTTTTTCACAAAGATTCGAATTAACTAGTTTTTCTCTTCATTTTTTTCTGTTGAATTTTAAAGAGTCGTAATTGAAAATAAACTGTTTCAAAATTAAATTTTTATTTTTTTCGTGTTTTCTCCTCTTTTAAACCGTTCAATTAAGTGTTTTTTCATCATTTATTCTCTATTAAAAACCTTCCGTAAAAGGGAAAAAAATGTACGACGGAATGACAGACAGAAATACCAATTTTTTATATATATAGATTTATTTATTAAAGGTAAATTGAGCAACTTGGCTATTTCTGGCAATTTATTTAAGTGTGTATCAAACTGGTAGCCCTTCGCATTAATCAGTACCCAAGAAGTAGCTCTTGGTTTCAAAAAGGTTGGTGACCCCTGCTCTAAAACTATTGATCGTTGCATATCACATCGCGATGCATCGAATAATTATATGTCGGTACACCCCAATGTAGTCGGCCGTGTATGCAGTGTATGAATGTGTGTGTGTGTATGGGTGAATGTGGAACTAGTGTCAAAGCGCTTTTAGTTCCTTAAAAAAAAAAGGTAGAAAAGCTCTATACAAGTACAACCCATTTACCAATGATAATAATAAAATACATCATTTTTTTTATGTACAATTGTATATTCATTTTGTCATAGCCACTCAAGCTAACTCAAACTTCAGAGTGTAGTATATTTTGGTACCGGTACTAAAATTATTTTGGTACTTTTCGGTCCTTTTAAATAAAGGGGACCACAAAAAAATTGCATTATTTACTTTTTTTAACAAATAATCTTAGGGTACATTAAACATATGGTTCTTATTGCAGTTAAGTCCTTGAATAAAATAGTGAACATACTAGACAACTTGTCTGTTAGTAGCATGTAAACAAACAAAGACTCCTAATTAGTCTGACGTATGCAGTAACAAATTGTATCATTTATCGTTGTATTATTTTGTCAAGGACAAGTGATAGAAAATTAATTATTAACCTACTTGTTCATTCACTGCTTACTTTCTCTTTTGACATGTTCTATCCGCACTTCTTTTAAAATATAATAATCACTTAATCTTCTGTTGTTTGATACTTTACATTAGTTTTGAATGATACCACAAATTTGGGTATCAATTCGATACCAAGTAGTCACAGGATCATACATTGGTCATATTCAAAGTCCTCATGTGTTCAGGGACATATTTCCTGAGTTTGTAAATATAATAAACATTTTTTAAAAAACAAAAAACGATGTTGTGAGTCCAAAAAACATCGACATAATCATAGTTGTATCGACTAGATCCGTGCCTGTACTTTATATCATTACAGTGGATGTTAGGTATAGATCCACCAATGGCTTTTGTTTACATTTTGATGGCGGTGAGCTACGGTGTGTAGAGAAGCATGTTTAGCTATTCCTCGTCCTGCAGAGATTATACTTGTAAGAAACTTACTTTATTTTTCGCCATGGAGACCAGAATTAGTGATTTAGAAGTAATTCAAACACTGCCGATGGCGGATGTACGTTAGCCGCTAGCTAGCTAGCCGTTTCTTAAAGCACCTCTTCTTGAGGGCGTTTCAGTGTTATATCTTCACCTTGATCGTTAGTTTTCAAGCCAAAATGCGTCCGTTCTCCCTTTTCTGTCAACACGAGTTGTCCGCTTGTAAGTACTCAGTGATTGTGTGCCGCCGAACATGCTCGTCTGCTCGTAAAACCAGCAATGTTACAAGGTGACTTCGACGTGGCGCAGGGGATTGCAGGACTGGTATCTTTCAGAGAAGGTATCGTACCGAAAATGATTCATTAGTATCGTGGTACTATACTAATACCGGTATACTATACAACCCTAGAGTGTATTATCCATCCATCCATCCATCCATCCATCTCCTTCCGCTTATCCGAGGTTGGGTCGCGGGGGCAGCAGCCTAAGCAGGGAAGCCCAGACTTCCCTCTGCCCAGCCACTTCGTCTAGCTCTTCCCGGTGGATCCCGAGGCGTTCCCAGGCCAGCCGGGAGACATAGTCTTCCCAACGTGTCCTGGGTCTTCCCCGTGGCCTCCTACCGGTTGGACGTGCCCTAAACACCTCCCTAGGGAGGCGTTCGGGTGGCATCCTGACCAGATGCCCGAACCACCTCATCTGGCTCCTCTCGATGTGGAGGAGCAGCGGCTTTACTTTGAGTTCCTCCCGGATGACAGAGCTTCTCACCCTATCTCTAAGGGAGAGCCCCGCCACACGGCGGAGGAAACTCATTTCGGCCGCTTGTACCCGTGATCTTATCCTTTCGGTCATGACCCAAAGCTCATGACCATAGGTGAGGATGGGAACGTAGATCGACCGGTAAATTGAGAGCTTTGCCTTCCGGCTCAGCTCTTTCTTCACCACAACAGATCGGTACAACGTCCGCATTACTGAAGACGCCGCACCGATCCGCCTGTCGATCTCACGATCCACTCTTCCCTCACTCGTGAACAAGACTCCTAGGTACTTGAACTCCTCCACTTGGGGCAGGGTCTCCTCCCCAACCCGGAGATGGCACTCCACCCTTTTCTGGGAGAGAACCATGGACTCGGATTTGGAGGTGCTGATTCTCATTCCGGCCGCTTCACACTCGGCTGCGAACCGATCCAGTGAGAGCTGAAGATCCCGGCCAGATGAAGCCAACAGGACCACATCGTCTGCAAAAAGCAGAGACTTAATCCCGCTGCCACCAAACCGGAACCCCTCAATGCCTTGACTGCGCCTAGAAATTCTGTCCATAAAAGTTATGAACAGAATCGGTGACAAAGGGCAGCCTTGGCGGAGTCCAACCCTCACTGGAAACGTGTCCGACTTACTGCCAGTAATGCGGACCAAGCTCTGGCACTGATCATACAGGGATCGGACTGCCATAATAAGACAGTCCGATACCCCATACTCTCTGAGCACTCCCCACAGGACTTCCCGAGGGACACGGTCGAATGCCTTCTCCAAGTCCACAAAGCACATGTAGACTGGTTGGGCAAACTCCCATGCACCCTCAAGAACCCTGCCGAGAGTATAGAGCTGGTCCACAGTTCCACGACCAGGACGAAAACCACACTGTTCCTCCTGAATCCGAGGTTCGACTATCCGGCGTAGCCTCCTCTCCAGCACACCTGAATAAACCTTACCGGGAAGGCTGAGAAGTGTGATCCCACGATAGTTGGAACACACCCTTTATACCTAAGATATTCCACTTAATGAGGCACACTTTAAAAATAGTATACTGGCTTCTTTAAATGGTTGTATGGACATAAAATATGCACTCTTATACATGAGATTCACTAAGAAAAACTTTGGTACAATTGTCAGTTGACGCACCTGTATCCCAATAGAGGATCGAGGGGTTTTGAGGTACTCTTCCGCCTTCGATACCAGTACTGCTTTGTCGCACGTCTGGATGGAGCTGTGGCTGCCCAAAGACGCGTGCCTCTTGGCCGCCGCAGACTCCATGGCCATCGTAACCGCCTTGCCGCTGTCCAAGCTGTCCGTGGAACTGTAGATGGGACGTCCGAGGCTGTCAGTAGTCCACAGACCGCCTCGTGCTTGCTTTCCTTCCTGGTAGGCATCTTGGGTAGACTCGGTACTGCTCTGGGCTGTCACAGAGATAAGAGGCTTGGTGGTGGCACGCGGGGGCACAGGAGGGGGAGTCTTCTTGTAACTAGAAGGGTACGACACCGCTGGACAGCACGAGCAGGATGACAGGACGAGGACAAGGCAAAACAAGGGCAGAGAATAAATCAAAGCAGAACTTAAAAATGAAAATAAAAAGGCCCAGGTGACTGAAAGGCATGATGGGAAATCAGACTAGTGGATTTTAGCAGAGAAAAGTATAGTTGAGGTGATGCTGTCATTCAGTAAGCAGCAAAGAAGCAGGTTGGTGAATGTCTGCAGCTTTTGGTGGAAGGGAAGGAGTTTTTCTCTTATCAAGTGCTGATTCATCCACTTGCAACTTCTCTGGAGTTTTAGTCATCTAATTGGATCACAAGGGAACATTCTAGGAAATTCATGAGGACATGCAGTACTTGATATTAACAACAGTATTGGGACAGCTGGCAATTACACTTACAGTACAGGAAGTGGAAAATCTACTGTAGGGAGAGGGTTTCTTAACCTTTTCCCCTCTGGATCCAACTTTTCCATCACAGAAAGATCTGGAGCCCACTCAAATATTAATACTGAATTGGTAATCTTACTCTTTATCGTATTCAATAATTATATATAACCTACTTACCGTTTACAAATTTGTTAAAGGATATGAAACCATATGTTAATCCCCAAAATTATTTATTTAACACATCAACCTAAGGCTTAGGTCAGGCTGATTTAAAAAAAAAAAAAAAAAAAAAAAGTACTAACCTAACGTAAGAAGGGACTCATAAATAATGGACAAAAAATAAATGTACATCATTGATATTGTTCTAAAATAAACTAAATTAATAATGAATGTGTTTCTTAACTAAACTGTCTGTAAAATTTAGGTGCAGATGAAAATACAGCTTCACGAATTACGTCATCATTTTTGAGCTTGAAGAACTTTTTTATGACTCTAGTCCCAGACTTCCTCTGTTTGTTTGAGATTGTCATTACTGTCACAAGTGGTGGAAAAGTGTTTTATTACGGCGTACCGCTGCCGCCCATACAGACCACCACCAAGAAATAGATATTTTTTGCTGGCATATCAATGGGCCCTGGCCCTGTTATATAGAAATACTTTCCCTTTGCAGCTCTTAAGGCCTCCTACTACCTCTGACTGATCATTTGATAGAAATGTGTGTCCCAAGACTTTTGTTAGGTGTTCAAGTCAAATGAATTGTCAGCAGCATCTGTTTTCAGGGAAATTACGCTACGTGTTGTAAAAAGTTCAACACATTTTTGAGCAGTCACCTGTATGTAAACATCCTGAAAACATATTAATCACATGTGTCTTCAGCAACCTTTGATGGTATTGAATTAATGGACCATTACATTACAACATTAGTAAAATAAAATCCACATTAATCACATTATTTTAGACAAAACTTTCTGCATTGTGACACCCATGCATCAATTTATACACAGTCAAATATACAGATAACTGAATAATCAGGCAGTCTGTTGCCTGCTAAAACAAATACTGTAGATCAGGGGTCACCAACCTTTTTGAAACCAAGAGCTATTTCTTGGGTACTGAATAATGTGAAGGGCTACCAGTTTGATACACACTTAAATAAATTGCCAGAAATAGCCAATTTGCTCAATTTACCTTTTATAAATCTATATATATATATATATATATATATATATATATATATATATATATATATATATATATACATACATGGGTATTTCTGTCTATCATTCCATCGTGCAAGGTTTTTTGTAGAGAATAAATGATGAAAAAAACACTTAATTGAACAGTTTAAAAGAGGAGAAAACACGAAAAAAAATGAAAATAAAATTTTGAAACATAGTTTATCTTCAATTTCGACTCTTTAAAATTCAAAATTCAACCGAATAAAATTAAGAGAAAAACCAGCTAATTCAAATCTTTTTGAAAAAATTAAAAAAAAGAATTTATGGAACATCATTAGTAATTTTTCCTGACTAAGATTAATTTCTGAATTTTGATGAGAGGTTTTAAATAGGTTAAAATCCACTTTGAAATAAGATTAAAATTTTATTCTACAGATTTTCTAAATTTGCCAATTATTTTTTTTAAATTTTAATCATAAGTTTGAAAAAATATTTCACAAATATTCTTCGTCGAAAAAACAGAAGCTAAAATGACGAAATGAATTGAAATGTATTTATTGTTCTTTACAATAAAAAAAAAATACTTGAACATTTGATTTAAATTGTCAGGAAAGAAGAGGAAGGAATTTAAAAGGTAAAAAGGTATATGTGTTTAAAAATCCTAAAATCATTTTTAAAGTTGCATTTTTTCTCTAAAATTGTCTTTCTGAAAGTTATAAGAAGCAAAGTAAAAAAAAATAAATGAATTTATTTAAACAAGTGAAGACCAAGTCTTTAAAATATTTTCTTGGATTTTCAAATTCTATTTGAGTTGTGTCTCTCTTAGAATTAAAAATGTCGAGCAAAGCGAGACCAGCTTGCTAGTAAATAAATAACATTTTAAAAATAGAGGCAGCTCACTGGTAAGTGCTGCTATTTCAGCTATTTTTAGAACAGGCCAGGCGGGCTACTCATCTGGTCCTTACGGGCTACCTGGTGCCCGCGGGCACCGCGTTGGTGACCCCTGCTGTAGATCAATCTTAACAGGTGCAGCCCTCCACACACACACACACACACACACACACACAGACACACACACAGACACAGACTACATTGGATTTGAGCTAATTAAGTGCAACAAAACCACAGGAATTCTATTAAGAGAAATCTGATCGCTGACTTGACTTCCTTCCAACTTGAAGGGGCTGCAGTGCTGCAAGAAACAGTGGGTGGATTCCAAAATGAAAAGAGCTCAGTGACTCAGGCAAAATGAAACGACACTTTGTCTATTTATACATCTTCTAGCCATCTGACTCCCATTCAACGCCGAACATGTTACAGACTTGTTCGCCACCTGCTGAATATTGAATAACCAGAGATGTCTTTCCACTAAGATGTCTTTCAACGATTAGTGCGAGGATTATGCTCACATGACAATGATCTTGGTAAATTAAGATACATTGTTTTGGGTTTGGTAGTAGACTACCACGCCAATTCAACCAAGAACTCCATAAAATGCATACGAGGCCAGTATTTTCATAAAGACAAATGTGTTGTATGTACAGTAATGCTTCTTTGCTAGTCACTGTAGCAGTGTAGTAAATGTGCCTTTTTCTGGTATTGTATCTAGGGATGTAAAGATTACCAGAATCAATGATAAAATTCTGTGAAACTACCGACGGTTGGTATTTTAGTTTTAAATTAAAATAATCGTAAAACCGTAATAATGTATTTGATAAACTCATGGACCAGTGACGCTGGTTATTTCATGGAGAAGCAAGCTAGCGTGCTAATTGCTAGCTAGCTTAAACGCTAACATGAATACAAGAGACATTAATTTATTCCCTTGTTACAAACAACCTACCCCAATCTAAGCGTATAACTGAACAACAAAGATACTCATTTCTGCACATTGGACCTCCGGGCTGTGCTCTCTTGGTGATAGATTAGTGACAGGAAGTGAACTTGCATGATGTCACATTAACCCTACGTGCCACTCTTTTTTTGTCTTTATCATTAAAAAACACTGTAAAATCCGTACAAATTAAACATATTCTAATAGGGGTGTTGAAAAAACGTATTCAAGAATGGATTAAAACAAATTTATTTTTAAAAAGACATACCACGCATGTATATGTCCTATGTCAGTAGCTGAAAGGAGCTTTTGTAATTTTATTTGATTTTTAAAAAAATATATATACCACAAAATATATTTCAATGATCTGTTAGAATCGAGGATCGTGTAGAATCAAGAAATATGTTCAAAATTGAATCACCAACAATCAAATAGGAATCGAATTGTGAGTTGTTGTTAAGTCCCGTCTTTGATATTTACACACTTGAATTACATTAATATGGCCAGGAAAATATTTAAAGGTTATTGTGCCAAGAAAAGTAATTGTATTCATTTATTTCAGTGGGTTTAAGTACTTTTTGGGCACATTTAACAATACTGTGATAATATTAATAACGTGATATGAACTGTTTGTATCGTTACATCTCTAATTGTAACACGTCAGTAGCTCCTTACACACAGATTACACAAAATGGGCGCCTCAGGTACGTAACAATGTGACATATACAACACTTGTGAAACAGTGACAATTGCTTCTTACACCTCCGGTCGGCAGAAGTTGGCCTCTTGTGTTTACCTTCACACCCCTCTGACGGCTTCTCAACCTGTCCCCTCTTACACAGCCGCTGTTCCGCCTCTGTTACGGCTCTGATACTTATTCAAAGCCAGCAAATCTTCAAGTGCCTTATTCCATGTTTACACAGTGTTTGGACAGAAATACATCTGAATTATCCATCCATCCATCCATCCATCATCTTCCGCTTATCCGAGGTCGGGTCGCGGGGGCAGCAGCCTAAGCAGGGAAGCCCAGACTTCCCTCTCACCAGCCACTTCGTCTAGCTCTTCCCGGGGGATCCCGAGGCGTTCCCAGGCCAGCCGGGAGACATAGTCTTCCCAATGTGTCCTGGGTCTTCCCCGTGGCCTCCTGCCGACTGGACGTGCCCTAAACACCTCCCTAGGGAGGCGTTCGGGTGGCATCCTGACCAGATGCCCGAACCACCTCATCTGGCTCCTCTCGATGTGGAGGAGCAGCAGCTTTACTTTGAGTCCCTCCCGGATGGCAGAGCTTCTCACCCTATCTCTAAGGGAGAGCCCCGCCACCCGGCGGAGGAAACTTATTTCGGCCGCTTGTACCCGTGATCTTATCCTTTCGGTCATGACCCAAAGCTCATGACCATAGGTGAGGATGGGAACGTAGATCGACCGGTAAATTGAGAGCTTTGCCTTCCGGCTCAGCTCCTTCTTCCCCACAACGGATCGATACAACGTTCACATTACTGAAGACGCCGCACCGATCCGCCTGTCGATCTCACAATCCACTCTTCCCCCACTCGTGAACAAGACTCCTAGGTACTTGAACTCCTCCACTTGGGGCAGGGTCTCCTCCCCAACCCAGAGATGGCACTCCACCCTTTTCCGGGCGAGAACCATGGACTCGGACTTGGAGGTGCTGATTCTCATTCCGGCCGCTTCACACTCGGCTGCGAACCGATCCAGTGAGAGCTGAAGATCCCGGCCAGATGAAGCCATCAGGACCACATCATCTGCAAAAAGCAGAGACCCAATCCCGCGGCCACCAAACCGGAACCCCTCAACGCCTTGACTGCGCCTAGAAATTCTGTCCATAAAAGTTATGAACAGAATCGGTGACAAAGGACAGCCATGGCGGAATTAAACAAGCTAAAAAAACAGCAATACTTTTGTATTTATTTTCTCGCTATGCAGTTATTGGAAAGGAAATTAACTCCAAAAGGAGGTTGAGAACAGCATTTTTTGTCATTTCTTGTCTTATATGCTTGAACGTTACGATATGCGACTATGACAAATATTCCCGCCTGGCAGTCGTTTATGGTTGTACTCTCAGCTGTGCATGCTTGGAAGCTCGCTACTAGAGACCAAGTAGCAAACTGCAGTACCATGGTTTTCCCAGTGCCAAGCCGATTAGGTACCACAATACACCACAGATCCACCAAGCATTTTAAACATACAGCAGTTTAATTTTGCTAAGTTGTGTCACTAAGTTTTAATACTAAACTCTATTTAAATGAGGTTTTTGCGCGTAGTATGCGGCTTTAACCATGGAAAAACTAATTCATTGCATAGTCATGCTATGTTTTAAAAACACGCAACAGACCCATATGTACCACCTTTTATGGGCATTTTAGATGCAGTCGTTAAGTGCATCTGCAGTGTCACCCACTTTTTTACCATGCAGTGGAATGTTCCAGACGCAGGAAAATGCATACTGCAATACTTTTTTTTTTTCATATATGACATATGTCAATTAAATATCTTCGATCTGGAAAAACGAATGTCATTACAAAAAAACGCCTGCAGACACTTAAACGAATCAGTTTCATTTGTTTTAATCAGCCCCTTAAGTCATCCAGCAGCTATAAAAACAGAAAATGATATTGCTGAATAGACATGTCTAATATTTTAATTTTTGACTGTATATACATGTTGAAAAGCATACGTAAGACAGACCTGCAGCGTGATCCCCTCCTAACTTTGTCAGGTTGTACGTCCTTTGTAAACGTACTACCGTATTTTTCGGACTATAAATCGCAGTTTTTTTCATAGTTTGGCCAGGCGTGCGACTTATACTCAGGAGCGACTTATGTGTGAAATTATTAACACATTACCGTAAAATATCAAATAATATTATTTAGCTCATTCACGTAAGCGACTAGACGTATGAGATTTCATGGGATTTATCGATTAGGAGTGACAGAATGTTTGGTAAACGTACAGTATGTTCTATATGTTATAGTTATTTGAATGAGTCTTACCATAATATGTTAGGTTAAAGGGGAACATTATCACCAAACCTATGCAAGCGTCAATATATACCTTGATGTTGCAGAAAAAAGACCATGTATTTTTTTTAACCGATTTCCAAACTCTAAATGGGTGAATTTTGGCAAATTAAATGCCTTTCTGTTTATCGGTCTCGTAGCAATGACGTCAGAACGTGACGTCACCGAGGTAACACACCCACCATATTCATTTTCAACACATTACAAACACCGGGACTCAGCTCTGTTATTTCCCGTTTTTTCGACAATTTTTCGGAACTTTGGAGACATCATGCCTCATCGGTGTGTTGTCGGAGGGTGTAACAACACTAACAGGGAGGGATTCAAGTTGCACCACTGGCAAGAAATCTGCCTCCAGACCCCCATTGAATTTGCCAGAGTGTGTCCACATTTTACCGGCGATGCTAAGACAAACATGGCCCAGAGATGTATGGATAACCTGCAGATGCATTTGCAACGATTAAGTCAACTAAATCACAAAGGTGAGTTTTGTTGATGTTGTTGACTTATGTGCTAATCAGACATATTTGGTCACGGCATGACTGCCAGCTAATCGATGCTAACATGCTACGCTAATCGATGCTAACATGCTATTTACGCTAGCTGTATTTACATTTGAAACTAGATACCCACATTTAATGCGAAACAAACACTTACCAATCGACATATTTAAGTTGCTCCAGTGTCACAAGATGCGAAAGTCCTGATCGTTTGGTCCGCACATTTTACCGGCGATGCTAATAAGGCAGCCAGGCTATGTGCCACTTCATTAGGTACACCCACGCTATGGCGGTATAGCGTCAATAGCTATTCGCTCAATAGCTTCAGTTTCTTCTTCAATTTCATTTTCGCTATCTGCCTCCATACTCCAAATATCTGTTTCAATACATGCGTAATCTGTTGAATCGCTTAAGCCGCTGAAATCCGAGTCTGAATCCGAGCTAATGTCGCTATATCTTGCTGTGGTAACCGCCATGTTTTTTGTATTGGCAGCCCTGTATGACGACACAGGGAAATGGACAGTCGCAACGCAAATAGCGAAAATCAAGAACTTTAAAGCTTTTTTTTTAGGGATATTCCGGGAGGTGTAAAATTTTGAAAAAAAATTCGAAAAATAAAACAAGCCACTGGGAACTGATTTTTATTGTTTTTAACCCTTTTGAAATTGTGATAATGTTCCCCTTTAACATACCAGGCACCTTCTCAGTTGGTTATTTATGCGTCATATAACGTACACTTATTCAGCTTGTTGTTCACTATTCTTTATTTATTTTAAATTGCCTTTCAAATGTCTATTCTTTGTGTTGGGTTTTATCAAATACATTTCCCCAAAGAATGCGACTTATACTCCAGTGCGACTTATATATGTTATTTTTCCTTCTTTCTTATGCTTTTTCGGCAGGTGCGACTTATACTCCGGAGTGACTTATACTCCGAAAAATACGGTAAATATAGCCGCAAAACAGCAGCACCAGAACAATTTCAGTCTTGATAAATTACACCTTGCTTGTGCTAAATAGTTATATTTTGTTATATTTGCATCTACTCCTCCCAGTCTTGTGAGCATTCTGATAATCAGCATATATTCTGCATATTTATGATGACAGACACGGGTTGTGCTCTTTCTTTTCCTAACTTAGGAGACTCAATCTTCAGCGCAGAAGTTTAGTAGATAAGCTTTGCGTCTGCTTTGAGTTTGCATGTTTTTTTTTACATGTTAATAGATCAGGCCCTTAACGTCTTTACGAATTCAGCTAAAAACTTTGTTGGTTGTTGAAGCCAGCTCTGTCAACTTGTATTTGAATTGGCCTGTTTGCTTCATAGCTCAGTCAACACTAAAGGGTGTCCAGAATAAATCAACCTGAATGTCACTGCTATCAAATGTGCTCATTGCTAAAATGTTCAGGGAGTAACAACAATATCAGTGAAAATCCCTTTCAAAACAATTATTTGGACACATCCTAATGGACGTTCTCCGGAGACAGCGCTCGACCAGTTTCCAAAGTAACCCTCATCAGTGCACCACAGGTCACAAAACAGGGACGCCCTCCTGCAACTAGAGACACAATAACAACCTTACTCTTGCTCCTCAAGTAATTATCTTCTTCTCCACACTGACGCGTTGCCATTTCAAGGTTGCGTGATTCAATCCTTGTCAGAAAGGTGGAGACTATGTCATCCGCAGAATAACACTCTCCCACCAATTAACTGTAAATGCGCCGCTTTTTTCCAAATGCAAAAAAAAACTATCTGTAAGTAAACAGCAGAGCAAACTTTTGGGTGGGTTTGCTTTGCTTTCTCAGCTTTCTAGATATTGACCATTTTTAAACCATAAATTGCCATCTAAACTGTATAAAACAAGTAACATTTCAATCGTCCAGTTAGTCATAACTAACTGGATGCTTTTTAAGTAAAATTAATGGCACACACATTAGAAAACATTCATTCATTCATTCATTCATTCATTTTCTACCGCTTATTCCCTTTTGGGGTCGCGGGGGGCGCTGGCGCCTATCTCAGCTACAATCGGGCGGAAGGCGGGGTACACCCTGGACAAGTCGCCACCTCATCGCAGGGCCAACACAGATAGACAGACAACATTCACACTCACATTCACACACTAGGGCCAATTTAGTGTTGCCAATCAACCTATCCCCAGGTGCATATTTTTGGAGGTGGGAGGAAGCTGGAGTACCCGGAGGGAACCCACGCATTCACGGGGAGAACATGCAAACTCCACACAGAAAGATCCCGAGCGTGGATTTGAACCCATGACTGCAGGACCTTCGTATTGTGAGGCAGACGCACTAACCCCTCTGCCACCGTGAATCCCATTAGAAAACAACAAAACTAAAATCATCAACATGCCCATTTGACTAATTTGAACATGCATGATGCTGGTCCATTCCAAACCTGTAGGTGGCAGTAATGTCATATAAGTGAGCTATTGGTGCCCATACACAGAAGCTTATTGTTTATAGACATACCGTATTTTTCGGACTATAAGTCACAGTTTTTTTCATAGTTTGGCCAGGGGTGCGACTCATACTCAGGAGCGACTTATGTGTGAAATTATGAACACATTACCGTAAAATATCAAATAATATTATTTAGCTCATTCACGTTAGAGCAGGGGTAGGGAACCTATGGCTCTCGAGCCAGATGAGGCTCTTTTGATGACTGCATCTGGCTTTCAGAGAAATCTTAGCTGACGTTGCTTAACACGATATGTACTGAGTAATTCCACAGGTAATCACAGTGTAAAAAAATAAAATTCAAAATTTAAAACATTGTAATCCATCCGTTTTTCTACCGCATCTGTTCAAGAAGTCACATTAATGGTAAGAAGCATTTTATTTATTAATAGTAAGCTTCAGAATAAAAATGTTATCAAAAAATAATAATATATATATTATACTCTAAAAATGTTGGTTGTTTTAAAAATGTACGCATCAAGTTGTATTCAGTGTTAGAAAATATTATATGGCTTTCACGGAAATACATTTTAAAATATTTGGCTTTCATGGCTCTCTCAGCCAAAAAGGTTCCCGGCCCCTGCGTTAGAGACTAGACGTATAAGATTTCATCGGATTTAGCGATTAGGATTGTTAGGTAAACGTATAGCATGTTCTATACGTTATAGTTATTTGAATGACTCTTACCATAATATGTTACGTTAACATACGAGGCACCTTCTCAGTTGGTTATTTATGCGTCATATAACGTACACTTATTCAGCCTGTTGTTCACTATTCTTTATTTATTTTAAATTGCCTTTCAAATGTATTTTCTTGGTGTTGGGTTTTATCCAATAAATTTCCGCACACATAATGTGACTTATATATGTTTTTTTCCTCCTTTATTATGCATTTTCGGCAGGTGCGACTTATACAATAGTCATTGTTGATATTATCATTATTATTATTACTTCTATGACATCACCCAACTAGTTAAACTATATGAATTAGTATCAATGAGAGGAATACATTGAATTGTGTGTGTGTGTGTGTGTATGTGTGTGTGTGAGTGTGTGCGCGCATGTGTGTGTGTGTGTACACAAACAATCCTATATGCAATTTGAGTAATACAAATTTTCTGCAAATGTAAAAACAAATATGAATTCTGACTAAAGAATTGGTGCCGATGGAAACTAAGAAAAGGGATTTGGGTACACTATCTGGAGTACAGGGCAGGCGAGTGGGGGATCTTATGTTCGTGGATAACTCCTCTGGCAGGGGGCTCCCCTCGTCTCTTTTAATGCACAGCCATAGGACACATAGCAAGAGTGGTCCTCAGGTCCTGTTGATCAGGGGCAGTAGCTCCACAGCTACAGATCCACTTTTAACCACTAATATCACAGTCAAAATGAAAGCTTGTTCCCATAGGCACCATAAACGGTTAATAATGTTTAGACAAAAGTGTATGTTGTATATACTATTATATACATAGTATTTATATCGGTGTGTGTGTGTGTGTGTGTGTGTGTGTGTGTGTGTGTGTGTGTGTGTGTGTGTGTGTGTGTGTGTGTGTGTGTGATGGATATGTGTGTATTTTGGGTATATGCATGTGTGTATGTATGTGATTGTGTGTGTATATGTATATATATATATTTATATATATATATAAATTGTATATGTGTGTGTACATATGTATATATGTAAGTGTGTGTGAATTTAAATGTATTTTATATAGACAATATATAGCAGCAACCACTGAATTGAATTATATTATATATATTATTGTATTATATATTGTATATGTATAGGGGTGCGACCTAATAAGTTTACTTCTTCCCACTCCCTTTTGAGCCAATTTTGACATCTACAAAAGATTAGTCACATGTTATGTTTTCAATGTAGGTGTAAAAATAATGTATCTATATATTTCTTTTGTATTTTATTTCATTCTCTTGTTTTGTTTGCATGGCTCAAAATAAACCATTCATTCATTCATTCATTCATTCATTCATACTCCGGAGCGACTTATACTCCGTAAAATACGGTATATACCGGTAGTAGACAGAAGGCTCATTGAGCGGGTTGGCCCTTTGTTGCGATGCTTCAGTGTATTCAACATACTGTGTAAGATACAACATACTGTATGCTCTTTCATCCTACACGCCAACAAACTAATGCAACAACATTTCGTTCTTATCTGTAATGTAAAGTTCCAATTTTGAATAACAATAAAAGGATGTCTAAGTCAAAGAGTTTTAAAAAATATGTATTTTGGAATGAATTGCGATTCTTATTTGTATTGATTCTTAATCGATTTAAAAAAAGTTGTTGTTTTTTCAACAGTTCTGTGAAGCCATTCAGGCAAATAATATTGTTGATGTTAATCAGTGTTTTTCAAGTTTTTGAGCGAATGCACATTTTTTTCATTGCAAAAAATCCGGAAGCACATCACCCGCAGAAAACATTAAAAAAATGAAACTCAGCAGCCAATATTGACAGCAAAAAGTAATTCTCGCAAGTGTTGGATATAAATTCAAACCATAACCATAACCATGACTTGTCACATCACGCTGTGATTTATTTTTAGTTTTTTGGTGTTTTCATGTGTGTCGTGTTTTAGTTCTAGTCTTGCACTCCTATTTCGCTGGCTTTTCCTGTTGTGTTGCTATTTTCCTGTAGCAGTTTCATGTTTTCCTTTGAGCGCTATTCCCCGCACCTGCTTTGTTTTAGCAATCAGGACTATTTAAGTTGTGCGGACGCTATCATTCCTTTGTGTGGACATTGTTTATTGTCATGTCATGTTCGGATGTACTTTGCGGACGCCGTCTCTGCTCCACACACTGTCAGTCTTTGCTGTCATCCAGCATTCTGTTTTTGTTTCACCTTTTGTTTATTTTTGGTTTAAGCATTACATACCTTTTGACCCGCTGTCGTCAGCATATTGTGATCACGACAACTCATGTTCCCGACATCTACAAAGCAATTAGCTACCTGCAGCCACCTGCTGATATGGAAGACTATAACATGGTTACCCTGTCAAGCTCTGGACAGTGCATACACTCAACCACGGCACGTTAAAATGACTGGTTTGCAAAAAACATTTTTAACCCAAATAGGTGAAATAACAAAATGTCACACGTCACAACAGACTGTATCTCATGGAACGCGAGTGTGCCGCGGCACAGTGGTTGAAAAACACTGATGGAGATGATCATATCTGCTTTACATGTCTACTTTAGAAAAGTGAAGTGTGGGATCCCTCTCTTCTTGCCTTATTTGTATTTGACTTTATCAAATGTTTGGGTAGGATTTTATTTTGAAAAAAAAGAGGAAAATTAAAAGTAATATATACATTTTGTAATATCTGTTTATCTTTTTATGGAGGAATTTAGGTAATCATAGAACTGGCACCCAATGTTATTAAAAAGTATTTGAATCAAGGAATCGTATTAAATCGAGAAGATTCACAGCTCTAATACTTTATTTGACGGATCTGCCCGGTATTTTCGTTGTTTGAAGGCTGTTTTCAACGCTGTAACCTATAGTGTCATTACCCCGGGACTTCTAATTATTAGCCGCGAAGTCTGCAAATTTTGTTTGTAAAATGATTTTATAATCACCAAATACTGTACAATGAAAAGTTGATTTACAGTCTTACCTGTGAAAGTAATTCTATGAAATCTGGTTTGAACTGTTAACTTCTGTACAATTCTGTGCAGTATCTTCACGCGTCGACGTATTATTCGTCGCTCAATGCGGCATCTACATATATATGTCTACAACATTACTATCTGACGCACTCCTGTGAGCCACTATTCCTAATTTATGCAGACTAATTGCACATCTACACATGTATACAAGCCTACAGCAACACATATCGGGTTGTCCTTATGTCTTTGTCACTTAGTTTAAACCTAAACAAAAAAACAACAGACATATATGCCTATGGATGTTCTTATTCATGCAGGTCTTTGTATTCTTAGGGTATTCAATCGGTCGCAACCAGACTGTTGGGTTTGTCTTAGAGCAGTGGTTCTCAACCTTTTTTCAGTGATGTACCCCCTGTGAACATTTTTTTAATTCAAGTACCCCCCCAATCAGAGCAAAGCATTTTTGGTTGAAAAAAAGAGATACAGAAGTAAAAACAGCACTATGTCATCAGTTTCTGATTTATTAAATCGTATAACAGTGCAAAATATTGCTCATTCGTAGTGGTCTTTCTTGAACTATTTGGAAAAAACGATATAAAAATAACTGAAAACTTGTTGAAAAATAAACAATAAAGATTTCTACACATAGAAGTAATCATCGTTTCCTCAGCATCAGCCCACTCCAGCACAAGACGTCTCCCAAAGAGATGGGTGCTGTGGCACAGCGTAGCAAATGCTTTCTTGGCGTCCTGTTTGGTGATGACGTCAATGAAGCCAAAACCTCTATGACTTCCTGAGCCGGCTGCTTTCTTCGGGAGGCGGACTGTCTTCAGCTCTCCAAAGGTACAAAAGAGTTCCCGAACTTCTCTGACGGAAGCTTGGAAGGGGATATTTCGCACAAGGATCTTTGATCCTGTTTGGTTCTTCTGAACTTGCTTCTTCTTTAGTGAAACTTCCGCAGAAAGTAATCATCGGGCTTCACGGTGGCAGAGGGGTTAGTGCGTCTGCCTCACAATACGAAGGTCCTGCAGTCCTGGGTTCAAATCCAGGCTCGGGATCTTTCTGTGTGGAGTTTGCATGTTCTCCCCGTGAATGCGTGGGTTCCCTCCGGGTACTCTGGCTTCCTCCCACTTCCAAAGACATGCACCTGGGGATAGGTTGATTGGCAACACTAAATTGGCCCTAGTGTGTGAATGTGAGTGTGAATGTTGTCTGTCTATCTGTGTTGGCCCTGCGATGAGGTGGCGACTTGTCCAGGGTGTACCCCGCCTTCCGCCCGATTGTAGCTGAGATAGGCGCCAGCGCCGCCCGCGACCCTGAACGGGAATAAGCGGCAGAAAATGGATGGATGGATAGAAGTAATCATCCACTTAAAGTGCCCTCTTTGGGGATTGTAATAGAGATCCATCTGGATTCATGAACTTAATTCTAAGCATTTCTTCACAAAAAATGAAATTTTTAACATCAATATTTATGGAACCCCATCCATCCATCATCTTCCGCTCATCTGAGGTCGGGTCGCGGGGGCAGCAGCCTAAGCAGGGAAGCCCAAACTTCCCTATCTCCAGCCGTCTAGCTCTTCCTGGGGGATCCCGAGGCGTTCCTAGGCCAGCCGGGAGACATAGTCTTCCCAACGTGTCCTGGGTCTTCCCCGTGGCCTCCTACCAACTGGACGTGCCCTAAACACATCCCTAGGGAGGCGTTCGGGTGGCATCCTGACCAGATGCCCGAGCCACCTCATCTGGCTCCTCTCGATGTGGAGGAGCAGCGGCTCTTATCCTTTCGGTCATGACCCAAATCTCATGACCATAGGTGAGGATGGGAACGTAGATCGACCGGTAAATTGAGAGCTTTGCCGGAACATGTCCACAAAAAAATCTAGCCGTCAACACTGAATATTGCATTGTTGCATTTCTTTTCACAGTTTATGAACTTACATTCATATTTTGTTGAAGTATTGTTCAACAAATATATTTATAAATAATTTTTGAATTGTTGCTATTTTTAGAATATTTTAAAAAAATATCACGTACCCCTTGGCATACCTTCAAGTGCCCCCAGGGGCCCCCGTTTGAGAACCACTGTCTTAGAGGACATTTTGCCTCTCATCTAAGTAGGATTCATCTGTTCAAGCCCATAGACTCCATAAAGTCTTACATGTCAGTCTCAGATCTCAGTCTCAGATCTATACTGACCAATCTTAAATCTATGAGCATGAACTGATGAAACCTGCTTGGATGAGGCGCAACATCTTCGAAGACAAACCAAACAGTCCAGTTGCGGTCAATTGAATGCCCTGGTAACAGACATATAGCAGTAGCATTAAATGCCTTGCCTTTTACTTTCTTGGGAGATAAATATGCAACCAAACACACTTTGTCAACATGGCAGACTGGGAGTCAGTACTTTTTTTTTTTTCAAATATAAACACACTGATAGTCTTGTATACATCCACTGTATACTCTATATAGTTAAAATATGGCGACTGACTGGTACCTGGAGGTGGCTGAGCACGGTCCACACTGCAGGAAGTAGGAAGGCGGAACTGAATCCCTGCAAGATCCAAGCACAGCCAGTTATTGAAGGCTCGTCCAAGCGTGAAACAGATTAACTCACAGACACACAAGCGCGCACACGCTTACTTGTATTACATTTACATTCCAAGACAGACTTGAATTCTAAAGCAAATATTGATGTATTCTCCTAACAAACATAGTTGTTACGTAAGAGAAAAAACAGGCAGAAAGAAACACAGTTACTCTGGATTTAATGCAAAATTATTTATTTTGTAGTGTTAAATTAGCTTCAAGGGTAACCTAATATGGAGGGGACATGTCTCTTAGCAATTGAATAACCAGTTTTGCAGTAGTATACTAATTAGCGTGTAGCTCGTTGTCCAGCTTTACCTGTGTTTCTTTCTCGACTTGCAATGTCATCATACAGTGGGCAAGAATTCCGGCAAATGTGCATTAGTACTATATAGTTATTTATGTTGAAAATGAGACGGGAAGCACAAATGTATACGATCAAAATCCATATTTGGGTTGCCCATGTATTATGATTTATTGTAGTGAGCAATTCATACCACTCATGCATCTCAAAACAGACAGACATATTATTGAATGTACACATATACACACGAGACAAATATAAAAGGTCGTAAAATGTAGAAGTATTGCATTGCATTCAAAATATGTCAATATCAAAACAATGAGAACAAGCTAGGACCTTTGGACTGCCTTTGTGAAGACTTTATGCAGTATTTTTAATTTGTAGTAGTAAAGTTATCAACTTGATAACAATCCCTCTTTTTGAGGGTTACTGTAATATATACTGCTACTCATACGCACTAATATTGCATACATGTGTACTTTAAATAACCACAATGTCAGAAATACAAGGTCTTATCAATCGCAGTGAATGCAACGGACCATCACCTTTTGTTCGTATTTGGTTTTTTCGCTATTTTGTTAAGGTTCAGAGCGATCGCCATGCGACTCCGTCCCCTCGTGCCAGACGCCGTCTTTGCCACAGCTGTGAAGTCGGGGCTGGCAGAGAGGCTGGTGAGAGGCCGCTCTGACGCAGATCAGGGCGGATTGCGGCCTAATGACGTGCGATGACTGACGAGCTGTGCATGAGCATGGGGGCTGGAGATGGAACAGAGTGATTGTGTAGCGTCCGCGTTCTGCTAATCCTGCCATCAAGCCTCATTTCATCGTTGCAGGGACAAAGGGACAACTTTGTATGTAAATTGTGATGAGGATATATATTAGGCTTCTAAAGGCTTAATTCCCCTGAAACTAATCCTTTAACGATAAACATTTAATCTGTGCACTCTGCCAAACAACTTGCTCAGAGTGAGTTAATATGCTGAGTGTGTCGTCTGCGATACCATCACCGATTAATGGAGGCAAATCACCAATTAGGGCCCTGATAATAAAAACAGTATCACCGTTGACCACAAGTACCACAATATCATTGGAAATAAGTAGTGTTTACGTGTCGATGGACGTTCTCAATCATCCAGGTCATTGTATTCTCAGGGCATTCAATTCATCGCAACTGAACTGTTTGGTTTGTTTTAGAAGTTTTGCCTCTAATCCAGGTAGATCAGACTTGGATGAGAGGCAAAATGTCTTCTAAGACAAACCAAGTCTAGTTGTAATCGATTCAATGACCCGAGAAGTAGTGTTCCTAATTCCTAAGATTTTTTTTAGGAATATCTGTTTAAACTAAGGCTGGGTGATTTTTTTTTTTTTAACCCCGATTTTGATTAATGCACAAATATTCCACTCGCAACTGCTACTTTACTTTTTGGTCAAATTCATCCTTATTGTAGCCAAAGTTTGTCCAAACAAATAACACGGAATTCCAAGTGCTCATGTTCGACTGGATGATAGAGCAAGATGGAGACATTTATAAAACAGTCTTGCCTTCCTTAATTTTTCTTCCAAATGTTAGGAATTTGCCCTATTTGTGACGTTATCCCAGTTGTGACGTCAGCAAATAACTCCACAAATGGTAGAAATTTATGCCATCTGTAGTCAATAAGCTACTTATTTTTCTCTGTACTCTTGTATTGGGGCACACTGCCTCGTACATGCACATGAATCCTCAGCTGTAGCCATTCCTAATACAAAGTAACATAGTTCTAACTAATATCTGTCAGTAGACTCTATATACAAGATCTAAAAACTACAATATGGCTGGCATGCAGTCCAAGTAGAAACATGTAAATAAGACAATGCATCTTGAAGAGACGGTCAGAGAGCAGCTTGAAGACTTTGTAAAACATTGACCAAAGAACCACCGTTACAAGTTATGGGGTTCTTAACCTTTTTGACCTCGGGGCCCAACTTTTCCAATACAGAGGGGCTCAGGGTCCACTCAAAAATTAACACTGAATTAGTAATCTTACTCTTAATTTGTTATCATATTCAACCAACTTACAGTTTAACAAGATAAACCTTGTCAAATAATATGAAACCATGTGTTAATCACAAAGATTATGTAGTTAACACATAAACCTTAGGCTTTGGTCAGGCTGATTACAAAACTAGATATGTATCAAATATACTGCAAAAGAAGGTGCGCATAAAAACAAATGAAAATACATTTATGCAGTGCTTAAATCAATTTTAACTAGACTAACAGCAAATGATAACAACATATACTCACTGTTAATAATATTGAAGTACAAATGAATATATAGCTTAACCACTTGTGTCATAGTTTTTGTGCTTAAGAAACTTTTTATGACTTTAGCTCCAATCTTCTTCTGTTTGTTTAAAATTGTCAGTACTGTACCGCTGTGGGGGCATACGAACCACAGCTAGGTAACATGTTTTTGGCAGCCCTCCAGGGGCCGCCTATGGTTAGGAAATACTGATGTAGACCAACGGAAAGTGTTTTGAATGTAGAAAAAAACAATCATAATCTGACCCCTTTTAAGGGAACAGTGTATAATTAGAGAGCGAATTCAAGTCGGGAACAATATAAATGATCTAGATGGCAGTTTTCCCTCGGTTAAAAGCTCTAAATGTCAGTTTCAATAATTTTTTATTTAATTGCCCAGCCATAGTTTAAAACTTGACATCATCAAGAATTGCGAAGAACTTGTGTCCTTTGACAAAGCAATGTTTCCATCAAGTGGTACAGTTCAGGCTTTAATATTGATCACAAAGAATTTGCGACTAACGATGGAAACATGACTGTCGTAGGAATTGTACTCACCAGACAAGAATATTCCACAAAGCAAAATACAAGACAGTGTTTGTTCATAATACAGTTATGACTATTTATATGTTTAATTAATCCTCCTTTCCCGCAAACACTTTATTTACTTCAGTTGTTTCAAGACACGACGAATAAACAACTGAATGGATCAATTATTATGTCCGCCATTCATCCGCGGTAATGGACCGGAACACAGAAGTAACAATTATCTGTTGACCAATAAGTCGACAGCAGCGTCCTACTCAAGCAAATTGTACTAAATTCACACAGTAAAATTCATGCTGAAAAGCAGTCATAATACAGGTCATAGTGTGGGAATTTTTATGATGGAAACGCAGAAAATGGTGAACTGTACCAAACTGTATGAAACCGTCCTACTTGATTGTTAGCAGTAGATGCCTATTAATATAAAAAGGCTTAAGTGGTACCACTGATGAATTTTGTCTTTTCTCACTTATAAATGTTGGATATACGTGTTAAAAAATGCCAAATCAGAAGTTTCATGCATTTTGACATGAGCTTGCACGCAATTTTGGATGCCTTTAAGCACGGAGTTTTGCAGTCTGGCTAGGGTGTGACGTCAGCGAGGTAAGTCTTTTTATTTAGACAATAAGTAATAGTGTGTTCCATTTTACTGGAAAGTCGGATTCCCTGAGTTCCTGGTCGGAAGTTTCAACTGGAACTCATCCCGAGCTTGGATTTCTTTTTCTGAAAATTGGCTTTCATAGGTGGCTGCTCTCAGTGTAAACAATAATAGAACCTTTTGTAATAACTGTTATTAGCATTTATGACAAATATTTTTTGCAATAAATCAGCCGCCTACAATGTATTATTGAACAAGTATACATACACGTGTGTGTATATATGTATGTATATATGTGTATGTATGTATATGTGTGTATATATGCATGCACAGTACGTATATATTAAATATATAATATATATGTGTATGTATATATCCATCCATCCATTTTCTACCGCTTGTCCTTTACGGGGTCGCAGGGGGCGCTGGCGCCTACCTCAGCTACAATCGGGCGGAAGGCGGCGTACACCCTGGACAAGTCGCCACCTCATCGCAGGGCCAACACAGATAGACAGACAACATTCACACTCACATTCACACACTAGGGCCAATTTAGTGTTGCCAATCAACCTATCCCCAGGTGCATGTCTCTTTGGAAGTGGGAGGAAGCCGGAGTATCCGGAGGGAACCCACGCATTCACGGGGAGAACATGCAAACTCCACACCGAAAGACCCCGAGCCTGGATTTGAACCCAGGACTACAGGAACTTCGTATTGTGAGGCAGACGCACTAACCCCTCTTCCACCGTGAAGCCTGTGTATATATATATATGTATCTATACATATATATATGTGTGTGTACATATATATTTATGTATACATACAATATATGATGTTACTGTAATGTAATTTTTAAAAATGCATTCTACTTCGCTAACAACGGCTTCTATGTTTTTCCTCTTTATCCATTACGTTTGAAGGTTGCAGAAGGAGCGCATATTTGTCCAGAAGTTGTTTATATTCAGATAATGCAAGCGCAAGAATAGATTTTGTTGATGTCGCCATCTTGATTTCCGACTTGGTAACTGGAATCATAGACATCTTATAAGTAGACGCAGCATCGACCGCTACTGCCTACTGGCGCTGACGAGATTCGGGGCCGCCATCTTGGAGTGGTGAGCTGCTCCACTCAGTACAGTCCATTTGGCAGGAGAAACGAACTGTCAACGCATTAAATTAATCTTACCTCACTGAAAACCACTGATTTTCACACGTTTATTTGTCATACGTGTAGCTTTGATAAAGGACATGTTTTGGCGTGTTTTATTATTCATATTTTGCTTAACAGTAATAGAATATTTTCTTATATGCTATCAGTGACCAGACGTCCGAGATCAAAACTGGGAATATAATCCCAGAGAGAGGGGGAAAAAACGGTCAGCTATTTTTAAATTGAAGAAACAATATGATTAGGTTATATATACATGCGTGTTTCCTATATAAACAATGTATGGATACATTAGATATCTATATATCTTAGGGACCTGTAGACTGTATCTCTGTTGCTGCAGCAGCAGAGAGTTTATTCTGTCTTGATACTTTGTATTGATATTTTGTGTTACATTCTTCCCTTAAATGATGTTTACAGTAATTGTTTTATATGTATTTTTTATGTATGTCGCTTTGGATAAAAGCGTCTGGCAAATACTTAAACATAAACATATGCAAACACCTGAAAGTCTTTATTTGAGCTAAAACCACCAATCTGTATTACTGGATTCAGAATAAAACCAAATTCGGTCTTACCCAACAAGGTTAGTATTCGAATATTGTTACCTGAAGACTTATTCCTGGTTACAATTATACTGTTAATAATGTGTTGTCTTATACTTTGCCTAAAATGACAATGCATCATAATCAGTGGCGGCTGGTGAATTTTGTTTTAGGTGGGGCTGAAAGTTTGTAAACCAAACCCCTGTAGGGGGGGGTCATTCTCCCCCAGAAGATTTGTTTGTGATTTTCACATACATTCTGACAAAATAATGAAGACAAAATAGAACATTTCATAGGTTTGCAGAGAACTTTATACAATATGCACACGGAAGGCATGATGCCACCATAGGTTTGCAGAGAACTATATACAATATATATATATATATATATATATATATATGTATATATATATATATATATATATATACACATACATACATAAGTATATATATATATATATATATATATATACTTAGCAACTCTGTGGTAATATTATTTGCACAAAATACAACCATCCATCCATCCATCCATTTTCTACCGCTTATTCCCGTTTGGGGTCGCGGGGGGCGCTGGCGCATATCTCAGCTACAATCGGGCGGAAGGCGGGGTACACCCTGGACAAGTCGCCACCTCATCGCAGGGCCAACACAGATAGACAGACAACATTCACATTCACATTCACACACTAGGGACAATTTAGTGTTGCCAATCAACCTATCCCCAGGTGCATGTCTTTGGAGGTGGGAGGAAGCCGGAGTACCCGGAGGGAACCCACGCATTCACACGGAGAACATGCAAACTCCACACAGAAAGATCCCGAGCCTGGATTTGAACCCAGGACTGCAGGACCTTCGTATTGTGAGGCAGATGCACTAACCCCTCTGCCACCGTGAAGCCCAAAATACAACTAATAGTACGTTAATTTTAAATCTTACTTGTGAAAAGTAAGATTTAATTTAATTTTAAATCTTACTTGTGAAAAGTAAGATTTGCGACTTCCAACTTCCTTCAAAGTAAATAGAACGCACCATAAAGCACTCAGCTAGAGGGGGACAAGCCTCTCCCCCCTGTACTTCATGCCATGAGGAAACCCCAAAAGTGGTAGTATAAAGTATTGTGTAGTGACATAAATGGTGCTTTTTTTATGCACTCTCTAAATCAATCTGAGAGTGTGCAGGTGTACCTAATGTTGTGAGCGGGTCAATCTAGATAATGTTAATAAGGCTTATTTTTAAAAGTGTCTGGAATAAAAAAGCGGTGTCTACTTCAAGATACATATTTAAACAGAGTGAATTTTCAAAACATAAATTATAAAACTCTTAGAGAGGTTCATTTGCAATTTCGGAACAATAAGAACATCCTAAAGCCGAACTAAACAACGATGACAGTTGAGATTGGAGCAAAATGTACGCAAAATGTAGACCAAAGCATAACCAATATGCATTATCTAGACCACAAGGAAGTGTTTTGAATGTATATTAAAATCATCATCGGTCCCCTTTAAAAACATCCAAAAATACTGCTTAGCGGCCTAACACTGACTAAGAGAGGGTTGGGGGGCCCACCCCACCCGACTATCAATTTGTTTGTCCCGACTATCAATTTGTTTGTGTTTTTCTGTTTGTTGTCAAAGGCCATGCTAATCATCGTGTCTTATCGACCATTCTGTTACAGCTGCTTCATGGAGATGGATGAGTGGTCGCTGAGTGGATGAAGGGATGTGCAGGTGATCTGACAGAAGACATCTCAAAGGAGCTGGAGATGTGGATGATTCCGCCGCCGATGTCCTTACATCCCAAAGGTCGGTAGTTTTTTTTTGTTTTTTTCAATTTGGTTGCACAGTAAAACAAGCATGTTTCTGGTGGCCACATACATATATACATACAGTGGTGATGCCCCCATGGATGCAAGGTGGAGTTACCTTACATGTGTGATAGATTACAACAAACCAATACAGATCAATGACTACATATGTGGGATCCTCTCAATAAACCATGTTGTTAGGCTTGATATTGGATATTGAATAATGTCTTGTAATAAAAGACTACCATCTTGCACGCTTACTGTAGCCAGGACCTCTTGTGTTGTTTGCATGTGCATCAGCGCAAACTTTGCTGCACATTTAACTTTATTCGAAGACACACCTCTCCAATGTGTATTCGCCACAGTGGCTGAATCAAATGAAGAAGCCAGCGAGCAAAACAAACAAGTTATTTCACCCTATGACGGGCCATACGCCGTATACTGATTAAACTGTATATGTAACCTTTAGCAAAAGCAATCATTGGCGTGACAGATTAATGTTACCACTAGAAAGAAGATTTGCAAAGAAAAAAACAACTAAGGTATTGTGTTGCTAAATAAAAGGCTTGTACAATGGAACGTTTAGTACAATCTGTCCTGTAGCCTTATCTATAAAGCTTGTGTATGGTGTTTTCTGTGTGATCTATAAAAACACAACCATTTCATCATAATTCTACAC
Source organism: Nerophis ophidion (assembly GCF_033978795.1). NCBI lineage: Eukaryota > Metazoa > Chordata > Actinopteri > Syngnathiformes > Syngnathidae > Nerophis > Nerophis ophidion. The sequence goes on from NC_084634.1 coordinate 30,593,521, forward strand.
ACGGTTTTATAGATGACACCACCGGCAACACTAATCAACCACTGATTTGTTAGGTATTTCAAACGCTGTGTTTTGAAAATGTTAAACAAGCAAAAACATATCTATCTATAACTATTATAGTCAATATTATTTATTAGAACAGTAAAACAGTCTTAAGCTGAATGACCATAGTGTATTGCAAAGATAATTAGCAACTAACCTTTTAACAAGGGATGTGCCGACCAATCGGCCATTGATCGGTATCGGAAGATTTTTGTGGAAAAGTATGCCATCGCCATTGACCATTAATGCCTTTTAATGCTGATCACAAATGCCGATTCCCTCTAGCGGGCACTGTATTTATTTTTATTCCCCCGGCTGACAAGTAGCAAGCAGCTGATTGTGTGTGGAGAAACCCCCCTAAGATAACAATAGTAATATTTACCTCCAATGTGGCAAAAAAAATAATTTCTTAATGTCTTAAGTACAATTATCACTGGAGGACAAGGCTAAACATGTTAGACTTAGGGCCTGATTAACTAAAGGTTTTTGTGCGTACTAAAACATGTGAAAACTCGATAGCACATGCAAAGCTGATCGACTAAACGTGTGCAAAGTGCAAAGATTAATTTTGCGCCTCGGTCTTGATTAACATGCAGAATGTTTGTAGATAACAAAACAACACTGGGATAAGAAGATACACATGAGATATGCAGCTTAAGCAATGTGATTTATCAATCCTCATCACCCTTTAGCGAGCGATATTTTCAGTTTTATTTTGTGCGTCTGAAAAGTACTCGACAACTGACACAGTTACACACACGGAGGATTGGTGCTCGCGCTGCAAAGACAGGCGAATGACAGAGTCATACGTGTGGGAGTGTGTCAAAATTTATATGCAGGGTCTGTCAGAAATAAGAAATATTGGACACATCGTCTATTTGGCAACATTCTTTTATAATTGTATAGCTGCATGCTGGGTGAGTTAAGAGGCTGATTAGGACAAATTCAATTGCTGCGTTTTGATGTCTGCTCGCAAATTTGAATGGTGTTTGTTTTTTTACTTATAATATATATTATTAACATATCTCCTACGTATATGAAGCAAATTCTTAATTTAGAATTTTTTTTGCATCCTGAGCACAGTAGTTGCAGGCTCTCTACCATGAGCGCATCTGCAGCGCACAATAACTCCTTTTTGTTTTCACTTTACCAAACTGCGCATCTATGTGACGTTGGAGCCTCATTGGGGCCACATTGGAAACAGTGCGTGTTTACGCGGGAGTCTGATAAAGATCATATTTTACAGTCAACTAGACAAAATCAGATTTAGAAAAAAATCAATTTGGGCTACTGAAGCCTGCAGTGTAACACTGACTTTGTTGTGATCAAACAATTGTATAAAGAGAATAAGGAACTAGTTGACATACTGTGTTGATGTTGTTAAATTGTCAATAAAACTCACCATAAATACGCAGACAAATTTTCAGTATTTGTATCGGTCGACCGTATCGTTAGCATTAAACCCTGATCGGAACATCCCTAATTTCAACATTCTTAATTGTCGTGTGAGTGTACCGGTAAAACAAAATAAAGGCACTGCTAAAAACAATGACAAAATTGATTGCAATGCTAGAGTCCTGCTGATCTGAATGTGGTGCTTACAGTATATTCATTTTTTTGCATGATGCTTGTTGAAATAAGAAAGTAACAAGCCAAAGGGAAACACAAAAGACATGCCGAGGCTGAGCCAGCTCTCACGTGACGTAATGCATCACAGTTCTCCGAACTCCAACCATGCAGGATTTACAAAGTTTGTCTTTCTCAAATATATTGATTAAATTCCAAATTGTACAACCTCGAGGATTTTCCACTTCAGAGGTCCCACTGGATTCACCGTGAAAGTGTTGCAATAAAAGTTCTTTATCACAGCGACCATAACAAGAGCATTGATTAGTGCTGGTTTGTGGAAGAAAGGTGTTTGTTTGCTCCTGACCTGCCTCGCTGTATGCCGGTATATTTCAAAGGTACAATTGCGTGGCTTTATTGAGTCCTCTGTTTATGCAAAGAAATGATGGTTAAAGCAAGAAGGTGAGTTAGTGTCAAAACCGATGGAATTTAACGGAGCAAAAACAAAACTAAAGTTGAATGGAATCTAAACATTTAATGCTATTGTCTTTCAGAACCAAAGGATAAAGTTAATATTTATAATTGTTTAATTCCCTTCATTATGTCTTGTGTTTTGCTCTTTGACATTATCTAGAGCCAGGGGTTCTTAATGTTTTGACTTTGGGGCCTGAGGCACACTCAAATATTAAGACTGAATTTGTAATTTTACCTTTGGCTTTAATAATATTCAATAATTATATCTAACCTACTTACAGTTTATAACCATGTCAAATAATATGAAACCATGTTTTAATCACAAAGATTATTATTTATTTAACACATAAACCTTAGACTTAGGTCAGGCTGATTAGAAAAGTAAGTGCTATCCAAATATACTGCATAAGAAGGAACTAAGTTAATTGACTCGAAGAAATTTACATACAATATGAAAATTAACAATGATTATGATTTTAAACTAAACTGTCAATAAAATTAATGTGCAAATGAAAATACAGTTTCGCCACTCTAGTCATCATTTTTGCACTTCAGAAACTTCTCTGACTTTAATTTGTTTGAGAATGTCATTACTGCCACAAGTGGTGGAAAACTGTATTACAACTGAGTACCGCTGCTGTCCTTTTTGGAGCATAGCTGAGAAACAGAATTTTTTTGCAGCCCAAAAATGGATAATGGTTAAGAAACACTGATTTTGTTCACATCTCAAAGTTGTTTTTCTCTCTCTTGCTTATCAAGTACGAGTACACAAACAGTCCACTGACTTTAATGTAGAAACATGATAAAGACAGTTCAAGTTTTTTTTTAGCGAGCATGACATCATTCATTTCTACTAGGTGAAAAAATGTCAATGAGTCAGACAAAATGTATGAAACACATAAAAGAAAGAAATAATAAAACTGTTCCCTACCGGACCTACCGTACTCTCTACGCCCCGCAGCTAAGCTACGGGCGCCTAAAATGGGGAATAAAAGAAAAAGGCAATAATAACCAACCAAAAAAATGACAGCTTTCCTAAAAAACATAAAAAAAGTAGAAAAGGCTAAATCGAAAAGTGTCCAATGCTTTGTGTTGGTCATGTGTTTTGGTGTAAACAACTCACTGTCTGCAACGTTCTTGTCGGATGTCATTGTAAAGCTATGACCCCCATTCAATTATCTTCAACATAAACATAATGAGAGCAATTTTAATCCAATGTTTTATATCAATTTATGAAAAAAAATACATAAGGCCAGGAAATGTTTGAATAAAAATCCACACACAGAAAAATAAATACACCATAGTAAGCAAACCCAATTTCAAAGCTAAGGTTGGATTCATATACAAAATAAGCACAGGCGAACAAATGCAGGCTAAACGACTGTCATCGAAAAATATGTTTTATGACATGGACGTTTTCTGATTCTGACCCAACATTGCAGTCTGATATCCCTGAAAATTGCACCATGACGGATGCAAAACAGAGAAACACATTTTGTCTTGAAAAAAATGCAGGACAAGAACCAAGGGATTTAAAAAAAATTATTCCGATCCAACAGAGTTTTAGGTGCAAATGAGACCCATACAAAAGCTTTTGAACTAATAATTGGATGTCACTGTTGTCTCAACTGAATCCCAAATAGACCTTAAGGGATGAATAAACATAGCAAACTTCTGACAAATAATTTCTCCTGAAAAATAATACTTTGTCAATTTTCTCCTATTATAAGTCTCTTTTTATACTCTAAAATCATGTATAGACCAATCTATCTTTTGTTGCTACATGTCTTCACTCATATCAAGGGACATGGACATTCTTTGGACAAAAATTATGACATCAAGATGAAACTGAGATAATTCAAATACATTTACTAAATCCCTTTTTTTTATTGTATTTTTTTTTTTTAGAAAAATATGATTTTGCACAGCATTTCCAAAAAGCAATAAACAAAAAACACTTGTTTGAGTAGATGATGCTACTACAAAATACATCTACCATATAATGTTTTGATTGTGGTCGATAAATAAAATCAAAATCAAATCATATAACATAGAATCGTTGATAAAAGTTCCACCAAAAGAAATTATGAGCAAATTCAAATATTTAGATGACGGAAAAATACACCAAGAACCAAGGATTTGCATAGAATGAATGAATATAAAGTAGATTGAAGACATCATGATTAGCCAGCACCTTAAAATTACTTTGCACTCCCCAAGCAAGGGGAGAAACATATTTGAGGGATGCCACTGCACTTCCCTTGAATAACTTTACATTTTTTGAACATATTGTGTATGTACACATATTTTAATACATCTTTATAAGCTTGGTATTTTCACAGTCGTATGCCTTCACTGAAATAATAAAAACCCGCCTTTTTATTGGTTTTCTTTACTTTTTTTTTTTGTTATTTAAAAAGATGAAAAATATTCAGTATTGCAAATGTGTACAATTCAAGAATGAATCATGTTGTAAATGATCTTCATGTTGTATCTACACACCTTTTTGCTGCTGTTCATAGCAGGGAAATATCCCTCGCAATACCCAAAACCAAATTCATTAAAGATACGCTGTACCTCAAGATAAGCATGATAACCAAACCATTTTTTATCAATAAGCATTGTGGAGTGCACTACTTTGCTACGACCAGCAGGGGTGTTGTTGATTCAGTCCCAAATAGTTTGTACTGTATTCCAAAAAAGGAGACTTTCGAGGCATTATTTTTTACCTGCAGCACATTGACATTGTATATGCTCTCGATAGTCGATATAAGAACAACAAAAAATATAAAATATTAATAATAATCGATTAAATGAGCGTTGATTTTCATCTGTCAAGTCAAATACCTATTATTACGTGTCTAACAAAATGGAACATCTATGCCTGGGTTGATAATAAATTGATTTATATTATTGTCATTATTTTGAGACCAAAATAAGCACTAATGTAATCACTATATTTAATAATTTGACAAGGATTCCTCTCAAACGCAATAAACGTTGACTTTTTTTATTAGTATTTTTTGCCATTGTAACTGGAATGTCAAGAACTTTCAATTACAGAAAGAAGTAAACATAAAATAAAATGGATTCTCAATGTCTTTTAGCAATATAGAACTGTAATTCTTGAAGTGCAGTTTTTCCTAAATTGAAAAATCTGGGTCAGATTTTTTTTTTTTTTTGCTATCACTTTCTAACAAATTGTACATACTTGCTCGTTCATCCGTCTCGTTCGGTTTAAAGCCGATATATTCGGCTTTGCAATCCTATTCTGTCCTCCTAATTTTGGTCACCTTGCGGTGCTTCTCGCGAGCGACTTGCGTGTGTGTAATTAGCTAGCAGTCCCACTTCTGCCCACCGAGACAAAGATTGTGGACAAGAGGATTCACTACGTTCATTTGATTTTGCTATTGAATAAACATGCCGCACAGAGTGAACCCTCTCGTGATAGACAAAGAAAACAAACACACACTGACATATCAAAAGGTATTGACTTCATATTCATTTGTCATTCGATTAACCAATTTATTGACTTATCAACCCAGTTCTACAAATGACAGATTCAAGTGATTAGGATGGATATTCGACTATTGCCTCATTAAGTAATTATTGTATTGTTATTTTTAAATATTTTCATATCAATTTTAACAGAGAATATAGACTTTCTGTTTCAATTCAGCTTCAGTCTAATGCACCAACATGGTGCATTAGACTGAAGCTGATTGCTGGTCGTAGTCAAGTTCCAATTTGAATTTCTCGTGCCTCAAAATGAAACATATCAAAAATTAATATTTACACACGTACAGTTTTTGTTTAAAACTTTAAATGATAAATCCATCAGTTATACTGACCGTTTCTCTGTGGAATATGGCATTTTTAATTTTATAACTTTGTGACAACCTTTTTTTTTTGTTTTTTTTTATAAACTTTCAAGATTCCTTACAAATTTTTGCATCCATTGCCTTTTGATCCCACAAGGGGGGGGGGGGATGAGCTCCGTTCTCGCTAAAGGCAGCACAGTGGTCCCTATGACAGGTTCACATTTCCATCACACTTGTCATGGTCCTTTGATAGTCCAGAAGTGCTTACAAACTTGAAAGGTGGTTGCTTTCGGCCCCAGTTCCTTAGGCCTCATTTTTAACTTTAGTACGTGGTACCACGTTGGTACAATGGAGTGGATAAATGTCTGGAGGGAATGCTAGCAACTTGACAGGCTACTCTTATTATATAAGCAAGGTTTTGACTGAAAAACTCAACTGACTCAGACCAATTAAGGTTAGTCAGGAGCCCAGCTCGGCTATCACTAGTTGGGCGGTGTTAGAACATTCACGGGTACCATACTGCACCTCTGGAGACTTGTCGGCGTGGTCAAGACCTTCAGCGGCATTGATTGTCTATAGTTAGGGGACCAATCTTTCAGCATCAAGACAGCTGAACGGGTTACAATTTGGCTAATCCTCTGCTCTCGCAAATTAAAAAATGTGCAGGCTCATGCATTAAGATAGGGAAAACAAACGGATGGTTGAAGCTCTTTACCAAACCTTGATCCCTCATTGCTACCAACCAAGTGATGGGCATGATGAAATATATAGCGGCAGGCCTCTGTGAAGAAAAAGGTGCTTTGTTTGGTTTAGAACCAGATCTAGTTGTTTTTATTAACCCATTTCACGGCTGATCCAACACAGTATGTTTATAACATGTATTGAATTTAAGATTTTTTTTCTATATACAAATGTATACATGTATATACAAATACACTGACAAAACATAAAAGTAGTTTGTGCTCGGATTAATTTAAGCCATTACATTAATGCTGCATGATCAATTTGAAGACCCCCTTCTTTTTTTTTTTTAAATTTATTTTAATTTTGCGAGACTGAAGTCTTTCATTCAATTTTAAGGTTCACAACCTCAGGCTACAGTGTCATAAACTCTATCATAGAGTTGTATAGGTTCTTTTTCAGAATAACAACTGTTTATTTAATTATTATTAATATATTCTGTTTATGAGTGAGACTTTTGACAGCAGAAACTTTTTTAATGTTGAAAGTCGTCTACGCTGGCTTACAGAATGAGTAAACCAAAGGCCATCAAGCTAAAAATAACTAGAAAGAAAACTTTATTGAAATCTCTTAATAAATAATGTCGTCATTTTGATGAATTCAATAGAAAACTTAGGGTTTATAAAGGTATTCACAGTATACGCAGGTGCTGAATAGAGGGTTTCTACGTGAAGAGAAACTGGAATGACAATGAGTTTCGACGCAGACAAACCAACTTATTGTATGCCTCTACTCAAAATGGCTGATTATTGAGTTGTAGCATTAAGTGACCCTCAGATTTTGTTTGAGTAGATTTTTTCTTTTGTCTGCCGGCTTTTTAAGACAACTTATGAAATACAATGCTGCTCTCGTTGGCACTTGTTGATCTCAAGATCAGCTACCATCTTGCTCACGTTCGCATCACCTCATTTTGAAGGCAAGTACAACACGTGGTCTCTTGGATTCCAAGGCTGTTAAAAGAACTCCGTTATCTGTTTGACAGATGACGGACTGTGTCTGCAAAGAGTAAAGGGACGAATAACAGCCTTTACATGTAAATACAAGGTTTTACCATGGCTTGCTCATCTTTTCCTATAGCGTGAAAGGTGCGAGTGATTAGAATGACATAGACATATACGACATGGGTCCACTGGTGTACTTCCTGCACCACAGTTCAAGACTGGCACTTCTGTGACCCCCTGTGTGGCCACATATTTCCTGCGGTTTGGGGACCCTTTGCTTTTTATTTATCTCCCATGGGAAGTCCTCTATTGGAAGCGGGCTTGCAGGACTGCCTGAACCCTCTGGTGTGCTCTCTGGGGTTCCCTCTATGATCTCAATTCGAGGTGGGTTCATTAAGTCCATGATACTAAAGGGTGCCGGTTCAGGTTGACACATCACTGACTTGTCCTCCAAATTATGCCGAATGGACCAGCTGGACCCTGCTTGGATTCCTATGGACACTCTGTCTTCAGTTTGTGTAGTGCTGTCGCTGCATGGTTCCCGACACAAAGTCCACATATTGTAACACTGAGTGAAGTTGAAGAAGTTGCTGTTGAAAGTCTTCAGCTCCCCACAGACATCTCGCCGTAGCTCTGCTAGCTCGTAGCGCATAGCTGAGATTTCATCCTTCCACTGCATGTTGAAGGCAGCGACCATGTTTGCAGATTCCTTAAAGGCTTGGATTGCCTGTGGGACCGGTGGCTCATTGGTGGCTATAGGTGAGGCACTAGGGACCCTGTATGAAGGTGGCGTTGCCGGAGGCACCGAGATGGCCGTTACAGTGGAGCTAGTACTGTGATGGCTACGCGCAGCCGCCGTCTCTCTCTCCAGCCTCTCCAGCTCTGCATAGGCAGAGGAGCTGGCTCCGTCATCATCCTCTATCATGTCGTCATTGAGAAATGACGTCGCATCCACAATATCATATCCCTCTGAAAGAAAGATTTGAATATGCAAACAGAGGGAAATGCAAGGTGAAAGGAACAGCTGGAGTGTGATTTGATCAGGATTGTCAATAAAAGCATTTACTAGACATATCTATGGAAAACATACAATATGTGAGTTAGCAGGCAAGTCGACACAATAAAACTCAATAGTTCTGCGATTACTTCTCAACACGTGTAAGACATGTCAATTTCAGTGTGGTTTCAGGTGTGTATGTCTGAAATTACCAAACGGTGGTCAAAAAAACTCACATACTGTAGGCTTTTCATAATGTTTTTACACTGCCTTCTCAGTCATGTCAAAGAATAACAAGCTTCTCTCCATCTTTTCACTGCACAGCACAAAAAAGAGTGGAATCAAACACATCAAACATCATCAGATCATCAATGGTCTACTCTAGAATTGATTTGTCAAAGTGTTTCTCAGTGACTGTGCCACTTTGTGCAAGCGAAAAGATGCTAAGAATGTGTACTATCCACAACCCACTGGACCAAAAAGCAGTTATGAACCCTATTGAACATATTGGGTCCAAGTTGATTGATTTGACAACTCCCCACCCAAATTTGAGGGCTACTCAAGGGAGGGCTGCAATCCCACAGTCAAAGACAGCTGACAGACGCAATGCCGAGATGTAGACTTTGCCACTCCTGGCCATTTACAAAACTCCACACTTTCATCGGTAGAAAATAAATCAAGATAACGTTCATATGTGAGACATCTGAGACAATGATGATTCTATAATTGCAAGGTGAAAACATTCCGAACTTTTAGAAATATACATCTTTCAAACTTTTACATTTACAGGTTGTCTGCGCACACATAACACCGGCATGGCAAACAACTCACAAAAGTCAGTTTTACATTTGCTGCTGTTGTCGTTGATTCAGCCCAGTTTGAAGAAAGATTGGAGTCTGAGTTGTTGTGAGTTGTTTGCTCAAGATAACAGTTATTCTACCACCAAGCTCTAAAAGTTAATAGCTATTGTTTTCACTGAGAAGGCAGTGCAAACACATATACATAGATATATGTATGCTTTAGTATTAAAATACCTGCAACAATCATCACTGATGCCTCCAGTTGTTCTTTCCCCCTGGTTATCCTTCAAAGATGGATGGTCAAATGGAGAGTGGTTTTCTGCTCATCTGCCCTACAGAGCACCACATGAGATTCCTTTCCCTCCCTCTATCCTCACATGGGGATATGTTGATAAAACCCTTACAATTTACACTAAACTAGGTCTGTATACTAGCGTCAAAAACATAATTGCAGGAATTGATCTTCGTCCCAGCGAGTACAGGTAACATTAATTTCTAGGCCACTATTCCATTGCATCCTTATGAGACAGGGAACTATTCAAAACACGGCAGCCATTTCTTTGTGTTGCCAATTTGCGATTAATGCAGAGCGCCAGTGTTCGGAAATTACTTGTTTGGCCTGATTCTCATTCAGCAAATAAGACGGTGGGATTGGAGAGCACTCCTTTATCCTCAGTGCTTCTGTCACAGAGAAGAAACCAGAGCTGGATACCAAATTGGAGATGGTAGATTAAAAAAAAACAAAATCCAAAAAACAGGAAAATAAACTTCTTAACCTAATTTTCCATTTGGAATTGACAGAAAAGTAAAGAACAATACAAAAAAGAAGGCATTCAGAAGTGCACACACTTAAAGAAAAATGTTTCAATAGGGTTCATAGCTTTACTCTTGACAGCAAACACTTAGTGAGGGATTTCTCTGCTTGCACAAACGAACCTAACGTTTCATATTGTAAATACTGTGTCGCACAAATCTGTGGAATTGCACTTCAAGAGCAGCACAACAATACCAGAATCCTCGAATTGGAAAATACAATCATACGTTTGGTTAGTTAGCCAGTGGTCTTGTGTCGAGATATACTGTACATGAGTTGGCCTGAAAGTGGTCTTTAAACATTTCATGCTACACAATACAGCAATATGTTAAATACTTAATGCCAACCTTGACTTGTACGATGGTTCTTTTGTGCAACCAGCATTGTAGACTTACCTTAAAGTGTTTCTATTTTCTTATTGTCAATTAAATACCAATGTACAGGTGCAACAGGGCAGAGGGAGGACAGGTACTGTCATTGATGCTCTTAACATAAATAGGTTTCAATCATACCAGTCCCTGACTCCTTGCCCGTGGCTCTCTTCATCCCTCCCTAAGACTGACAACACTTAGCGTATACAGAGAACACCACAATTTAACATGCTCAGGGCCTTGTTGTTCTTTAGACATGCCTTGCAATGTGCCTGTGCAATGTCGTGGTATTGTGTGGCGGTTAAGTGTATGCAACCCTCCCACTCGTTTGCCTGTCTGCAGCTTGGCAACAGCGCAGCCTACAGATGCATGACAGACACGCAAGCATCTAAACAATCAGGGCAATGCAAAATCTGCTCAGGATCTTAAGAAATTCAAGGGTTCCCCACTGTACATATGTAGGTATGTCAAGTTTGTGCGCATGTATAGGATGCATGAGGATATGTGGTCTAGGCCCTCTCTCGATTAGCGGGTTTATTGTTTTACCTGTTGTGGATCTGAGAGTTGAAGTGACAGTGGAGGATGTCATTGAAGGCAAGCAGTCGTCATCTTGGGAATAACCAGCCTGTATTGCACGGAGGTAACTGTGGCTTCGAGTGCGGAACGAACCCGGCAGGTCCAAGGCCTCCATAGCCTGGGATTCTACTTCACTAAAAACGGACTCGCAAACTGACTCAAACTGGCCATTGATCTCAGTCTCACTCACCTGAGAGACAAAAACAGGAATAGCAGTCCTTAATTTTTCCTCTTCCTTTCTCTTTCTCACTTTGATTCTTCCCCTTTGCACAGCAAATATGAAGGAGCGTTAGCATAAGGACATGCCACTGACAATTCCCAACCAACTTTAACTGCAGGGATGTCAAGATCAAATGAAACAGATGGTGGATAAACAGCAAAACACAGTCAGAAATACGTTCACTTTGTATTGCACAACATTTTTCAATTTCCACAACCTTTTCCATCTAAAGAAAATGTATATTTCTAACAAACAATGTACAGTGTCTAATTGCAGCTCTAATAAATAATTTTCTGATATATAGGGATGTAATGATTAAAGGCCTACTGAAACCCACTACTACCCACCACGCAGTCTGATAGTTTATACATCAATGATGAAATATTCACATTGCAACACATGCCAATACGGCTTTTTGAGTTTATTAAATTACAATTTTAAATTTCTCAGGAGTTTTGTCTTGGAAACGTCGTGTAATGATGAGCGCTACACGCACACACACACACAGCTAAATGTCGTCTGCTTTAACGGCATAATTACACAGTATTTTGGAGATCTGTGTTGCTGAATCTTTTGCAATTTGTTCAATTAATATTGGAGAAGTCACAGTGGAAAGATGGAGTTGGGAAGCTTTAGCATTTAGCCACACAAACACATGGTGATTCCTTGTTGAAACTTTACTATGGATCAGAGCGCGGTCAAGAGAACATGGATCCCGACCACATGTCAACCAGCAGGTTTCGGTGAGAAAATTGTGGTTAAAAAGTCGCCACTTACCGTAAATCAGCTGAGCTTGTGCCGTCCGTACAGTTGCCGTCGACACCCCTGAGACACTGCGCGTCAATACACCCGTGGACAAACCCCTCCGACTATCAGGTAATATTAAACTCACTAAAACACTAGCAACACAATAGAAAGATAAGGGATTTCTCAGAATTATCCTAGTAAATGTGTCTAAAAACATCGAAATACGTCCCAATGCTATCGCGTTTTGTTTTTTTTAACTCGTTTTTTTTTTTTCTAGTCCGTCGCTATCAATATCCTCAAACACAAATCTTTCATCCTTGCTCAAATTAATGGGGAAATTGTCGTTTTCTCGGTCCGAATAACTGTTTTTGTTGGAGGCTCCCATTAAAATCAATGTAAATATGTAAGGAGCCCACACATTTGCGACGTCATCGTCTGCGACTTCCGGTAAAGGCGAGGCTTTTTCAGGAGGTACCAAAAGTTGCGAACTTTATCATCGATTTTCTGTACTAAATCCGTCCAGCAAAAATATGGCAATATCACGAAATGATGAAGTATGACACATATAATGGACCTGCTATTCCCGTTTAAATAAAAAAATCTCATTTCAGTAGGCCTTTAACGGTTATAGTGATAAACCTCGGTAAAACTCCCAACGGTTAGTGTTACCGTTTTAAATTAAATTATTGTTAAACCGTGATTGAAAACTGCACTTGGATAAACTCACGGACCGGTCATACTGCTTGTCACTGCCCAATGAGAAGCAAGCTTGCATGCTAATGGATAGATAACATAAATATAAGCAACAATAATGTATTTCCCCATTAAAAACATCATACCACAATCTGAACTTGTAAAAACACTAGGGGTGCGCTAAAAAAAAATTGACATCTTGAGCGCAAAATTATATTTATTACAATTCTAAATCAATAAAAAATGTTCAAGAATCGATTTTGAGGAACAAATCCATTTAAAAAATGTTTTTAAGCCATCCATACTAAGCCAAGAAGAGCTTTTGTTACCTGTGACCTGTTTTGAAAAGGATATATTGAAATGTTTGGAACAAGTAATATACTGCAAAAATTGGTTTGAATAAAAACTAACGAGAATTGATTTTGAATCAAATCGTCAGAGTTAGAGTAATCAATAGGATCGATTTATGAATGGCGGTGTCTACAACAAGAAGTTACCACCTGTAATGTCATATAAAACAAACGTGTAATACTTGTTTCGCCTTTATCATTTAAAAACACTTCAAATGGAAGAAGATAAACATATTTAAACACTCAAATAACAAGAAGACCAATATTTAATGTTTCTCTTGTCAAGAAAGTACATTGCATGTTGATTTTTTTGTTATTACATAATACTTGTTTAAAATATTTTTTTTGTGTGTGTGTATAGTTAATTATCAAGCACATCCAACAATGCCAAGATAATAACTGTGATAATTTTGGTCAAATGACATTTTCATATTGTTACATCTCTCGACTATTTTTTATTATAATTGACTCTCTTTTATCTGAAAATTGTGTTATTCTTATTTGTATCCTAATAACAGACAGGGGTCATGTTGAAATTAAAATTATATACACTTATGTATTTTTAGCTGTGTGATAATGTACAGTATTAGTTGCCAGACTATCAATGCCCTTTTCCACTAATAATATAGACTGTAGCACCCACAAATATACACACACTGATTGAACATCTATTCCCTTTGATTTTGCCAAAAATTATACTTTTCCCTTTTTTCTTGTACTTGTTTCACACATATTTTTAATGTACATTAGTAACCACCAGTTAAGGTTCCAGAGACGCTCCTGAACACAATAGCGACTGATATGAAAAGGGAAATACCTGAACATGTTGATGTGTGGTTAATCATGAAGCTTCGTCTCACAGCCCCTGTGTCTAGCCACTAATCTTGTCTTGATGCAAGTAACAAGCTGCATGTCTGTAAGCTAATTAATTGTCAGGCCGTAACGACAAGTGAGTGATTATTTGTGTCTCAGTGGCCTCTTCCAGACATGCCGATTTGCACTTTCTGTGCAACTGTTAACTGATTTCTTCACAGATCATCAAAGGTAACGGTTTAAAAATGTGTGTGATATTTCACAGTGAGGTTGGATATCAATGTTTATCAAATTAATCAACTAACCCAATTTCAGTTAGCGGAACACAACCAACAGTGAACCTCAAGTATGACTAGCACAGTGTTTTAAATCTGTATAAACTCCCACAAATACAAACAATTAGAATGATACACGTCTTCGGAAATTGCTTCCGTGTAACATGCATGTTTGCCACTCACCTGGCTGACGCAGCTCGCCTGGCTGAGGGTGCTGACAGCGCGCATGTAGCTCTGGTTGCGAGAACGGAAGGGCGGAGGATGGTGAAAGGTGGTAGCAGGGTCCAGCGTAACACTCGGATGGGCCCGCATTTCTCTCATGGTTTGCAAGCGGTAGCCCGGACTGAATACGGACAAAGGGTTTGGGACAGACAAGAAGCCACACGTGGAGTGTGAATTTGATCATCACATGATTATGTAACCATCTTCATTTGGTACTGTAAAGTAGTTGAAACCATAGCCGATGGCCTTTATGAGACTGCTTAACCTTCCTCTTGTGTTAGCTTTCTGTTACCATCTCTTATGTTAACGGGTCGGTTTTGACCCATGTCTTAAATCAGCTGTAAAATACACTCAAAACAATGATCTATCATCCAATTTGTTTCTCATGTCTTGGTTACCTCGTTAGGCTTCCTTATCCTTGAAAATATTGGTTTTAATATTTTTGGTTTGGGCCATTGGGCCTTTTTTTGTCAGTATACCCCTCGATTTCAATTTTTAAAAATGGCAAAACGAACCTCAAAAGAATCATACACATAAAAAAAGGTTGTTGTGTTACCTAACTATTACTAAGGGGTATTAGAACACATCTCTTAAATAAATGTGTTTTATTTATTTTTTCATTTTAAGAATTTTAACTATAGTAACATCTATGGTGTTACGGGTCAATTTCGACCCATATATATTTACTTCAAGAAAAAGGCTAAAAAGTATTTTCTTCAGCAACAGAAATCCAACATCAAACAAACAACAACCAATCAAGCAAATGAAACCAAGAGAAATAGATTACTAGTTCCAAAACTAATAAAAAACAAAATCAGAGTGGAAAAAAGCGACACTTTCAGTGTCCGTCTTTTGTTTGTTTTTGTACAGGATAACAAGGTAAAATGAGAATCCACTAAAGTTCACATGATTGGGAGAGGAGCTGGCTGTCAGTGTGTTCAGTTTTGGCTCTTATCATTGTTTTATCATCTTATTTTTATAACTGGGTCGAAACCAACCCTAACAACACCAAGGGCATAATTTCTACCAGAGTATTTATTAATTTAGTGAAAAAAATTAAAATGTTTTATTTTGTTGACAGAGAGGTTCCTAACAAAGTCAAAAAGCTTTGATGCAAAAAAATAAATGTTGATGGTGTTTCTATGCATTTAAAAACTAAAAGGGGTCGGTGCCGACCCTAACACAAGACGAAGGTTAATAGGATAGAGTAGTAGCTCTATTATGAGAGACGAGCATGCTATCTACTGAGCTAAAATACCGATCCATCAACTCCATAGCCAGCACTGTTCTTAAGGTTGTCAGGCAGTGAGGTTTAGAAACTTACACATGGCCCAACAACACTGGCTGGCTTCCGTTACACAGGCAAGGAAAGTAGTCAACGCAGTTTGGCAAACTTGACCACAATCATCCGAACCCTGGTGTTAGAATATTCTCGAGCAGGGGTCACCAACGCGGTGCCCGCGGGAACCAGGTAGCCCGTAAGGACCAGATGAGTAGCCCGCTGGCCTGTTCTAAAAATAGCTCAAATAGCAGCACTTACCAGTGAGCTGCCTCTATTTTTTAAATTGTATTTATTTACTAGCAAGCTGGTCTCGCTTTGCTCGACATTTTTAATTCTAAGAGAGACAAAACTCAAATAGAATTTGAAGATCCAAGAAAATATTTTAAAGACTTGGTCTTCACTTGTTTAACTAAATTCATTTATTTTTTTTACTTTGCTTCGTATAACTTTCAGAAAGACAATTTTAAAGAAAAAATATGACCTTAAAAATGATTTCAGGATTTTTAAACACATATACCTTTTTACCTTTTAAATTCCTTCCTCTTCTTTCCTGACAATTTAAATCAATGTTCAAGTATTTTATTTTTTTTACTGTAAAGAATAATAAATACATTTTAATTTAATTCTTCATTTTAGCTTCTGTTTTTTTCGACAAAGAATATTTGTGAAATATTTCTTCAAATTTATTATGATTAAAATTTAGAAAAAAATATTCTGGCAAATCTAGAAAATCCGTAGAATCCAATTTAAATCTTATTTCAAAGTCTTTTGAATTTCTTCGAAAATTTTTGTTCTGGAAAATCTAGACATGGTCCAATTTGTTATATATTCTAACAAAATGTAGATTGGATTTTAACCTATTTAAAACATGTCATCAAAATTCTAAAATGTATCTTAATCAGGAAAAATGACCAATGATGTTCCATAAATTCTTTTTTAAATTTTTTCAAAAAGATTCGAATTAGCTAGTTTTTCTCTTCATTTTTTTGGGTTGAATTTTGAATTTCAAAGAGTCGAAATTAAAGATTAACTGTTTCAAAATTTAATTTTAATTTTTTTCGTGATTTCTCCTCTTTTAAACCGTTCAATTAAGTGGTTTTTTTTCATCATTTATTCTCTACAAAAAAAACCTTCCGTAAAAGGAAAACGAAGTACGACGGAATGACAGAAATATCCATTTTTTTTATATTTATATAGATTTATTTATTAAAGGTAAATTTAGCAAATTGGCTATTTCTGGCAATTTATTTAAGTGTGTATCAAACTGGTAGCCCTTCGCATTAATCAGTACCCAAGAAGTAGCTCTTGGTGACCCCTGTTCTAGAATATATACATACCCTTTACCTCTACATTTCATGTTACCTATGGGGGCCCTTTTACGCAAAACCAACCATTCTTACCTGATGGTACCTGAGTATTTGGGATCCCATATGTCCCAACAATTTGAAATCAAACCATGGAGGGATGGAGGAGATATTTGTAAAACAACCTTGCCTTTTTCCAGACTCGCTCCAAAAAAGTTGTTTGGAACTGAGACTTGAGTGACATATTTTGCCTCAGCTGATATCTCCATATATGGTAAAGATTTACCCAATGAGCTTTGAGTGGTTACGCCCTTTTTATATAGTTACAATCCAAAGTTGTAGTTAAGGATCAAAATTATCACGGTTATCATTATTATTGAGGTATGTGCTCAAAAAGTACTTAAACACACTAGAATCTTTTAACCAATATATTTTTTTCAAATAACTAAAATTAACAGCCTCACAATATAATTTATTGGCAGAGGAAACATGAATTATTGTTTTGGCTTCATAGGGTCGATATTATTTGTATTTGTGTGTTTAAATATATTTACCTTCTTCCATTTTAATTTGTAAATGTTTTAGAATGTTTTTATTTTTTTTTTTTAAAGTAAATTGGGTGACCACTTTGTTTTTCTGGTTTATGTGACGCGAGTTCACTTCTTGTTCAAGACACCACGTCTGTTTCAACTTGACACTATCGAGTGTATATCCATCACTTTGTGCTGAGACAACACAACCTTTATGTTTAATGTGAATACTATATGAGGTTTCCAAATGGGGAAAGAGATTAATGTCTCTTGTTTTCATATTTCAAAAAAGTCTGCGGGCTATAGAGCGTTTTCCGTTCGGGCTCCAGTACTCTGGAATGCCCTCCCGGTAACAGTTCGAGATGCTACCTCAGTAGAAGCAGTTAAGTCTCACCTTAAAACTCATCTGTATACTCTAGCCTTTAAATAGACCTCCTTTTTAGACCAGTTGATCTGCCGCTTCTTTTCTTTTTCCTATGTCCCCCCCTCCCTTGTGAAGGGGGTCCGGTCCGATGACCATGGATGAAGTACTGGCTGTCCAGAGTCGAGACCCAGGATGGACCGCTCGTCGGGACCCAGGATGGACCGCTCGCCTGTATCGGTTGGGGACATCTCTACGCTGCTGATCCACCTCCGCTTGAGATGGTCTCCTGTGGACGGGACTCTCGCTGCTGTCTTGGATCCGCTTGAACTGAACTCTCGCGGCTGTGTTGGAGCCACTATGGATTGAACTTTCACAGTATCATGTTAGACCCGCTCGACATCCATTGCTTTCGGTCCCCTAGAGGGGGGGGGTTGCCCACATCTGAGGTCCTCTCCAAGGTTTCTCATAGTCAGCATTGTCACTGGCGTCCCACTGGATGTGAATTCTCCCTGCCCACTGGGTGTGAGTTTTCCTTGCCCTTTTGTGGGTTCTTCCGAGGATGTTGTAGTCGTAATGATTTGTGCAGTCCTTTGAGACATTTGTGATTTGGGGCTATATGAATAAACATTGATTGATTGATTGATTGATATTAGCATTTAAGCTGGCTGTCATGTTAACGCTAGTCGGCTCATTATTTTATCGAAATGTGGTTATCAGTCATAATTTTTCAATATTTTTAATTTGATAGGGAAATACTAATTCTCATTATCATTATTACCGTTTATCATTTCATCCTCAATAAGTTCCTTTTTTTTTCTATCCTTTTGTTCTGGGGCAGACTGCTTTGCACATGCATGATAAAGTCCTTCCCAATACAAGTTAGTGTATAGTTCTAACTTATCCTTCAGTAGACACGATATAAAAGCGCAAGAAACTACAACATGAAATACGAGGGGGAGACGCATTCAATTCGAGGCTTGAAAGCATGGTCTGTATGGTCTGTAAAACATAGTTTATGCAAAATTTGGACAAACGCACAACCATTACATGTAATGTAGACCAGAAGAAAGTGTCTTGAATGTGGAAAAAAATCATAATATGACCCTTTTAAAGCCACTAGATAAATTCCTCAGATCAATTATTCTCAAACTGTAGTGTAGTCCTAGTACCACTAGTAGTACGTGGGCTCCATCTAGAGCAGGGGTTGACAACCTGCGGCTCCGGAGCCGCATGCGGCTCTTTGGCCACTCAGATGTAGCTCAGCTGCATAATCGCAGACCCCCCCGGACGTTTCGGGGGGTTTTCGGATTTTGGTGCCTCTCCCAGACATCACCCGGGGTTAACATTCTCCGATTTTCACTCGGACTACAATATTGAGGGCATGCAGTGATGGCTTTACTTTTAACGTCCTGTACAACATATCAGCGCCCGCCTTTACACCATGCTATCTGCGTGCCGGCCGGACGCATGCATCTCGCTGCTTCTATCATCACACGTACGAGATTGCAAGGTATATAGTCACCAGCCATACAGGTTACACTGACGGTTGTGATATGAACAACTTTAACACTCTTTCTAATATGCGCCACACTGTGAACCCACACCAAACAAGAATGACAAACACATTTCGGGAGAACATCCTCACAGTAACACAACATAAACGCAACATAACAATTACCCAGAATCCCAAGCATCCATGACGTGACCAGGCTATATTTTACGCCCCCACCCCCGCCCACCTCAACCAACGCACGGAGGGGGCGGGGCTTGGTGATAGCGGGGTGTAAAATATAGCCTGGATGCTTGGGATTCTGGGTAATTGTTATGTTGCGTTTATGTTGTGTTACTGTGAGGATGTTCTCCCGAAATGTGTTTGTCATTCTTGTTTGGTGTGGGTTCACAGTGTGGCGCATAGCAGTAAGAGTGTTAAAGTTGTTTATATCACAACCGTCAGTGTAACCTGTATGGCTGTTGACTATATGCCTTGCAGTCGTGTATGTGTACCAGCGGACACCACGTTAACCATGTTACTGAGCTGACAAGTTGTTTGTACATATTGTAAAAGGCGTCAAAGGCCATGGCTTCATAGTACGCCCTTATAATTATTATCTGGGTGACCATCAGCAGATATTAGCGAGAATGGTTGTGGCTAGCATTATCTTCTTTAAATCGTGAAACGGGTCAAACTGGCTTTTTGAGTGGTAAAGGTTGCCCACTCCTAATCTAGAGGTACGCCAAAGAATCACTAAATTAAATATTGTAACGACGTCACTCGAGCTGTTATCAAAGGTTTATCAGCCTTCAATGGAAGTTGTTACATCCCACGACTGTAGGTCATAGTGGATGCCAAAATACACAATTAAGATACAAACAGAACCATGTTACTCCGTCATTTCTATCAACTCAACTGTATTTTCATATTTGAAAAAAAGATTGTACCAAAAATTTATGTCAAAATACGATGTACTAAAAAGTTTCATTAACTGGTATTTGATTAGTTATTTAAGGACAATGTTTAATTTTCCTAAATACAAACACAGTGTTATTGTCTAAACTGTGTGTAATGTTACCGTGGCCAAAAATATAAAATATACTTATGAATAAAAACTTTCCCTAGTTTTTAATTAATATTTTGGCCTATTACGACACTGTATTTTAACGATGGTCAATATGGTGGTACTTGGAGAGCCGCGTTTTTATGGAGGTGGTACTTGGTGACGTTTGAGAATAACTGCCTTAGATTAGAGGCCGAAACACACATGTCGCATTTAAGAGAGGCCAATTTGACATATCTCGGGCCTGTGTTCTATTGTTCTATTGCTACGGCAAAGATCCCTGTACGATCAGTGTCAGAGCTTGGTCCGCATTGCCGGCAGTAAGTCGGACACGTTTCCAGTGAGGGTTGGATTCCGCCAAGGCTGCCCTTTGTCACCGATTCTGTTCATAACTTTTATGGACATAATTTGTAGGCGCAGTCAGGGTGTTGAGGGTATCTGGTTTGGTGGCTGCAGGATTAGGTATCTGCTTTTTGCTAATGATGTGGTCCTGATGGCTTCATCTGGCCAGGATCTTCAGCGCTCACTGTATCAGTTCTTAGCAGAGTGTGAAGCGACTGGGATGAGAATCAGCACCTCCAAGTCCGAGTCCATGGTTGTCGCCCGGAAAAGGGTGGAGTGCCATCTCCGGGTTGGGGAGGGGACCTTGCCCCAAGTGGAAAAGTTCAAGTACCTAGGAGTCTTGTTCACGAGTGAGGGAAGAGTGGATCGTGAGCTAGACAGTCGGATCGGTGCGGCGTCGTCATTAATGCAGACGCTGTATCGATCCTTTGTGGTGAAGAAGGAGCTGTGCCGGAAGGCAAAGCTCTCAATTTACCGATCGATCTACGTTCCCATCCTCACCTATGGTCATGAGCTTTGGGTTATGACCGAAAGGACATGTTCACGGGTACAAGCGGCCGAAATGAGTTTCCTCCGCCGAGTGGCGGGGCTCTCCCTTAAAGATAGGGTGAGAAGTTCTGCCATCCAGGAGGAGCTCAAAGTAAAGCCGCTGCTCCTCCATATGGAGAGGAACCATATGAGGTGGTTCGGGAATCTGGTCAGGATGCCACCCGAACAGGGAAGAAAGACCCAGGACTCGTTGGGAATACTATATCTCCTGGCTGGCCTGGGAGCGCCTCGGGACAAAGAGCTGGACAAAGTGGATGGGGAGAGGAAAGTCTGGGCTTCCCTGCTTAGGCTGCTTCCCCCGCGACCTGACCTCGATGGACGGATGGCTACTTCAAAGATGCTTGCAAACTTAGTCTCGCGTGTTCTTGTTGATGATTATTGCAAAGACAAAGGTCACGTATGCCTCGAATGTCCAAAAAGGTCATAGTCCCAGATGGGAGAAAAAAACCGACAGGCTTTATGGCGTCAAACACAGGAATTTGTTAACTACACAACCTCTTTCCCAAAATAAAATTTTAAACTTACCAAGACTCTCTAGCTATATCAGGAATGAGCCCAACCATCAATGAACTTTGAACACATTGGACTTTGCTGCCGTTATCCTCTAAAGAGGATGGAGACTTCTCCATCTGGGCTCGCTCGGGAGATTGGTGGTCACCTGTAGATGTTTTTGTTTTTTTTGAGACCAACACTGTAACTTCTACCTGTGACCAGTTGTAATCAGTTTTGTAAAATCTTACAGCAGACTTAACTTTTGAAAAAGAACTGGAATATACTCTAACAGTGGTAAACACCAAACTAAGACTACTAAAAAATTTGCTTGCATGTGAATTCTGGTGTAGTTCCGTGTGCTTGAGCTCAAAAGCAGGGACCATCGTGACTAGGGATGTATACAGATTGCCAATTTTTTTTTTTTTTTTCGGTACCGGTTCCTAATTCGGTCGGTCTTTGAGGACGGTGAAGATTCTGGACTATTGATACCGCTGTCTGTATTTTTTGGTTCTAGCTGAATAATGACAAATAAGGAAGCAACCAGTGGTGTGCCGTCAGGGCCAGCAAGGCCTTCTCTGCTGGCCTAACATAACCAGAAATCATGTTCATAATTAAAGATAAAAGTCATTTTTAATGTACTTTCCCTAAATATCTAAAAGTATTCATATTTTCTTCATGTGAAGTGAAGTGAATTATATTTATATAACGCTTTTCTCAAGTGACTCAAAGCGCTTTACATAGTGACACCCAATATCTAAGTTACATTTAAACCAGTGTGGGTGGCACTGGGAGCAGGTGGGTAAAGTGTCTTGCCCAAGGACACAACGGCAGTGACTAGGATGGCACAAGCGGGAATCGAACTTGCAACCCTCAAGTTGCTGGCACGGCCACTCTACCAACCGAGCTATGCCGCCCCAAATGTCAAATTATGCTCCTTTCAGCGCTGTTCTTTTTAGTTTATAGAGTTTTTTTTATCCAATCAGAATTCAGCTGGCTAATGTTGCCATGCTGTACCAAATCTGGTCGAGGCTTTTAGATTCAACAATGCTGGCGTCTGTGCGCTGTAAGTGAACGGTGACATACAGTGATAGACAGTTGCAATAGCCAATCAGATCACGCGTTGTCAGTAAGGCCTTTTAGATGGCCTACGGCAGATATATATTGATGTGTTGAGCTAGGTGACACAACAACTCCATTACCCAGCATGGCACAGTAGTGTAGAGCATGCACAGTAGCCCCGTTTAGGGAAGTTTTGGATGAGTACGCTCTGGAGTAAACTTAAACGAAGTCAGCCAACACACCTTGTCTGCATCTTTTATGATTAGACAAGACAACACATATATTTGAAAGGCCATTTTCAAGTAGCCAACCCCGGAAACTAGCTCAGCTGTCAATAAAATGTGAGTTCGTCAGAGGTGGGTAGTAACGCGCTACATTTACTCCATTACATCTACTTGAGTAACTTTTGGGATAAATTGTACTTCTAAGAGTAGTTTTTATGCAACATACTTTTACTTTTACTTGAGTATATTTATAAAGAAGAAACGCTACTTTTACTCCGCTCCATTTATCTACAATCAGCTCGTTACTCGCTACTTTTTTTTTTATCGATCTGTTAATGCACGCTTTGTTTTGATTTTGTCAGACGCGCATTCAAAGTAGGAACTACGCATGCCTGCGTTTCACCAATCAAATACAGTCACTGGTGACGTTGGACCAATCAAACAAAACCAGGCGGTCACGTGACCGTCACACGTTGAATCCGACTAAGTTGAAAAACTTATTGGGGTGTTACTATTTAGTGGTCAATTGTGCAGAATATGTACTGTACTGTGCAATCTACTAATAAAAGTTTCAATCAATCAATCAAAAGTGTAAAGGAAAAAAGACACTTTTTATTTCAACCTTACTTCCCATCAAAAGCCTAAAGACTGATCGCACAGTTCCTGTCTTCACAATAAAAGCGCCGCTCCATCACGCCTGCGCTAACAAAACAAGAGTCTCCGAAAGCCAGCACGAACAAGCGCGCAAGCTACGGAGTTTGCCGCCAATGTATTTCTTGTAAAGTGTATAAAAACGAATATGGAAGCTGGACAAATAAGATGCCAAAAACCAACGACTTTCATGTGGTATTAGACAGGAAGGAGGAACTTTTTTCTCCTCCATTTGAAAATGTGGACGTTATCAGCACTATACTGTCTGATTCCAATCAATGCAAGTCATCAGAATCAGGTAATACACCAACTTATATTCTTGTCTTCATGAAAGATAGGAATCTATATGTTAAACATGCATGTATATTCATTAAAACACCTTTAACATTTCAACAAAAACAGAAAAATAAAAAACTATAAATTATATACTGTATATATATATATATATATATATATATATATATATATATATATATATATATATATATGTATATATATATGATATGTGTGTATGTATATATGAGGTAGATCACCTCGACTTGGTCATTTATTAAGTAATTGATTAACGTTGAAAAACTTATTGGGGTGTTACCATTTAGTGGTCAATTGTAGGGAATATGTACTGTACTGTGCAATCTAATAATACAAGTTTCAATCAATCAATAAATGCCTACTGAGCCTATGGTGCTGTTAAGTTATTGTGGCTCAATTTGCCTTAATTTTTTTCATTTTAATGTATTATTATTTAATATATATTCTTGTTTTAGTTGCTTAAGAGATATTCCTGGCTATAAATTGGCTCATTGCTATTTTTATGTTTTTGTGCATTATCTGTTGCCGTAATTATTAAACGAACAGGTTACTCATCAGTTACTCAGTACTTGAGTAGTTTTTTCACAACATACTTTTTACTTTTACTCAAGTAAATATTTGGATGACTACTCCTTACTTTTACTTGAGTAATACATCTCTAAAGTAACAGTACTCTTACTTGAGTATAATTTCTGGCTACTCTACCCACCTCTGGAGTTCGTATAGTTTATTTCTTAATTTTTTCACGTTTAAAATGTTTTTTGCAATTTTAATTTTGACAGTACCACATAAGGTGTGTTTTAATTGCTGATGCGGGTTTATTGATTTTTAAATGCGCCAGAAAAAAACTGTTATGTACACTGTTGATGGTGGTTCAATGCCCAGTAGTGCGTAAATCTGTTTCTGTATAGTATTTCTCCAGCAATAGTCGTGTGGGGACATAAATGATGGTATTTTGAGAAGTAATCATTGATGTCGGACATCACTGAAGGCCGAGGTGGGAAATGCACTGCCCGCCACTGGAAGCAACACCGCACAAACGTTTGTAACACAGCAATAAATCCTCCTCAAAAGTTCCTCAAAGTCATGCACGCTGTGTCAGTTTGAAGTGAACACATTTTACTTACGAGTCACGACCATGTTTTATCGGCTGTCCTCCTAGCGATCCATTAATCCACAGGCCAAAATTAAACCAATCAAAAAAGTGAAAATTTGAGACAATATAATAATCCATAAAGTTGCTTTGACGCAAGATATCATCCTCTATTTCTAGTTGCCGTCTGACGTCACACCATTGTGCCGCGTTTGCATGTCATTAAAAGACATCTTGCTTAAATGTGTTTCAGTTCCTGCTGTCTCTTGACTACAAACTGGACGATCGAGTATTACAGTTGCTCACGACTGAGGCTTTTTATTTATATAATACGCACTACACACACACATACATCAGTAGCGCTACACTCAATATGGCTTCCGGTCCGTCACTCAGATATGTCTACATGTGTGCAACGTAAACACAAATAATTCCTATTGTCACAAAATGCACACCAACATAACATGCTAATTGATTGTATTGATTGACCGTATTTTTCTGACAATATGTCAACGTTTTTTTCATAGTTTGGCCGTGGGTGCGACGTATACTTCCGAGCGACTCATGTGTGAAATTATTAACACATTACCGTAAAATATTAAATAATATTATTTTTCTCATTTGTGGAAAAAATGTCAGCAATCGTCACTCACACGCCAACCAATAAGAATTTGGCGGGGGCGGGTCATGGCAGAAGTGCATTGTGGGTCATGATACGCTAACTGCTATATGCTATACGCTACTGCCGGAGCTATTAAAATTGATCACATCAACATTGGCAGTAACTTATAAAAACTGAGAAGGACTGAACTAAAATGGCACCGAAAAGGAAATCATATACTGCAAATTACAAGCTGGACGTAGTGAAATATGCTGCAGAGAACAGCAATCGAGTAGCAGAAAGAAAGGACGCTAGCGCGGTGCATACCAGAGGCGACACAGAGGAAGAAGATTTCATTGGATTTAGCGATCAGGAGTGACAGATTGTTTGGTATTGTTCAATATGTTATAGTTATTTGAATGACTCTTGCCATGATGTGTTGCGTTAAAGGGGAACATTATCACAATTTCAGAAGGGTAAAAACTAATAAAAATCAGTTCCCAGTGGCTTATTTTAGTTTTCGAAGTTTTTTTCAAAATTTTACCCATCTCGCAATATCCCGAAAAACTGCTTCAAAGTGCCTGATTTTCACCATCGCTATATCCACCTGCCCATTTTCCTGTGACGTCACTGCGTGATGCCAATACAAACAAACATGGCGGATAGAACAGAAAGATATAGCGACATTAACTCGGATTCAGACTCGGATTTTAGCGGCTTAAGCGATTCAACAGATTACGCATGTATTGAAACAGATGGTTGGAGTGTGGAGGCAAATAGCAAAAACGAAACTAAAGAATAAACTGAAGCTATTGAGCCATATCACGACAGACAGCGGCAACGAGGACGAATTCGGCGATCGCCTTCTAACCAACGATTGCATCTTTTGACCACTGATGCAACTTGAATCCGTCGATTGGTATGTGTTTGTTTGGCATTAAATGTAGGTGAAGGGAAAGGCTGGATGCAAATATAGTTACAAATGAGGCATAATGATGCAATATGTACATACAGCTAACATAAATAGCATGTTAGCATCGATTAGCTTGCAGTCATGCCGTGAGCAAATATGTCTGATTAGCACATAAGTCAATAACATCAACAAAACTCACCTTTGTGATTTCATTGAATTTATCGTTGGAAATGCATCTGCTTTGAGCGTCGCAGGATATCCACACATCTCTGTGCCATCTCTGTCGTAGCACCGCTATCGAACAAACGAGGGACTTTCGCATCTTTTGACCACTGGTGCAACTTGAATCCGTCGATTGGTATGTGTTTGTTTGGCATTAAATGTGGGTAGAGGGAAAGGCTGGATGCAAATATAGCTACAAATGAGGCATAATGATGCAATATGTACATACAGCTAGCCTAAAAAACATGTTAGCATCGACTAGCATGCCGTGACCATTGACATGTCTGATTAGCACACTCCACGTAAGTCAACTTGAATCCGTCTCTGTTCGTGTTGTTACACATTCTCCGACAACACACCGACGAGGCATGATGTCTCCAAGGTGCGGAAAACAGTCAAAAGAACAGAAAATAACAGAGCTGATTTGACTTGGTGTGTGTAATGTGTTTGAGAAAATGACGGATTGCTTCCCATTGTAACGTCACGGGTGAAAGGTCATTGCTACGACACCGAATAATTGAAAGGCGTTTCAATCGCCAAATTCACCCTTTTAGAGTTCGGAAATCGGTTAAAAAAACATGTGGTCTATTTGCTGCAACATCAAGGTGTATACTGACGCTTACATAGGTCTGGTGATAATGTTCCCCTTTGACATACCAGGCACGTTCTCAGTTAGTTATTTTTGCATCATATAACGTACACTTATTCAGCCTGTTGTTCACTATTCTTTATTTATTTTAAATTGCCTTTCAAATGTCTATTCTTGGTGTTGGGTTTTATCAAAAAAATTTCCCCCAAAAATGCGACTTATACTCCAGTGCGACGTATATATGTTTTTTTCTTCTTTATTGTGCATTTTCGGCCGGTGCGACGTATACTCCGGAGCGACTTATAGTCCAAAAAATACGGTATATAATATATTCAATATGATATATCATGTAAAAGTTTGTGCCATGCACATGAATGCTTTATATATAAATATTATTTCCAGCTGAGTGCAATTGTACTGAATATAAACCGAGTGATGGATCTTTGTGCTATTTACAAGAAGGTGACATATTCGCATTCCACATTGCAGTGCACACATTTACTTAAAAAAACAGTTGTTAATGAGAGACTTCCCTGCTCTGTTTTGTTACTGTCCATCATGTCGAATGTGTTATGGTTTAATTTGCTAATTAAAATATATTTCCATTTATTTATTTATTTCCACACATTACATATAGTACAGATAAGAGTAACGATAAATACCGGTATTGACAAGGGTATCGTACCGACAAAATCTTAATGTTATACATCCTTCAGGGTGACTACAAAAAACTTTGAGTAATCGCAAGTATTTAACAGCACATGCGTTGGATGCGCCATTCCGATGCAGCTTGTTTCCATCTGTGTGTGTGGGTGAGTGCAACGGCGCTACATTTTAGAAGCATTTCGTGACATCCCGGCTGGTAAAAATAGCAAAATATTTAATATAGCAGATGGCATTTTTGTGGTCATTTTGAGTTTTAAATGCCATCCATCCATCCATCATCTTCTGCTTATCCGAGGTCGGGTCGCGGGGGCAGCAGCCTAAGCAGGGAAGCGCAGACTTCCCTCTCACCAGCCACTTTGTCTAGCTCTTCCCGGGGGATCCCGAGGCGTTCCCAGGCCAGCCGGGAGACATAGTCTTCCCAACGTGTCCTGGGTCTTCCCCGTGGCCTCCTACCGGCTGGACGTGCCCTAAACACCTCCCTAGGGAGGCGTTCGGGTGGCATCCTGACCAGATGCCCGAACCACCTCATCTGGCTCCTCTCGATGTGGAGGAGCAGCGGCTTTACTTTGAGTTCCTCCCGGATGGCAGAGCTTCTCACCCTATCTCTAAGGGAGAGCCCCGCCACCCGGCGGAGGAAGCTCATTTCGGCCGATTGCCTGATCTTATCCTTTCGGTCATGACCCAAAGCTCATGACCATAGGTGAGGATGGGAACGTAGATCGATCGGTAAATTGAGGGCTTTGCCTTCCGGCTCAGCTCCTTCTTCCCCACAACGGATTGGTACAACGTCCGCATTACTGAAGACGCCGCACCGATCCGCCTGTCGATCTCACGATCCACTCTTCCCCCACTCGCGAACAAGACTCCTAGGTACTTGAACTCTTCCACTTGGGGCAGGGTCCACCCTTTTCCGGGCGAGAACCATGGACTCGGACTTGGAGGTGCTGATTCTCATTCCGGTCGCTTCACACTCGGCTGCGAACCGATCCAGCGAGAGCTGAAGATCCCGGCCAGATGAAGCCATCAGGACCACATCATCTGCGAAAAGCAGAGACCCAATCCCGCGGCAACCAAACCGGAACCCCTCAACGCCTCGGCTGCGCCTAGAAATTCTGTCCATAAAAATTTTAAATGATAAATGATAAATGGGTTGTATTTGTACCTTCAAGGTACTCAAAGCGCTTTGACACTACTTCCACATTCACCCATACATTCACACACTGATGGAGGGAGCTGCCATGCAAGGCGCCAACCAGCACCCATCAGGAGCAAGGGTGAAGTGTCTTGCTCAGGACACAACGGACGTGACGAGGTTGGTACTAGGTGGTATTTGAACCAGGGACCCTCGGGTTGCGCACGGCCACTCTTCCACTGCGCCACGACATCCCTGAGTTTTGTCACATAATACGTCACAAAACTGTCTTACAGTTGTGACTTTATGCATGTTTTTTGTTACGGTTGCTTGGATACTTACTTTTAACAGAACGGGCAGTAGAAGATGGAGAATCTAATGATAACGGGGCGATACACAGCTTTTATCAGACAGCAGCAATTTAAAGCTCTCCTACTGTGCGGGCGAATCCAAGATATTTGCTAATGAGTGCTCTGAATATGCTCATTAGTCACCAGAACTATTACAAGTGACAAGTTCCCTACAAGAGTCGTTAAGATGAGCTCACCCTTGTTAGAATTCACTTTAGTTATATCAACAGCCAAAGGAGGCACCTGAAACCAAAAAGAGCCTTTGTCTTGTTGTTTATTATTGGCTGAAGTGTTGAATCTGTACATATTCTGGGAAGGGAAGACGGATGGTTCAGAAGGGCTATCTACGTTAAAGTTGAACATCCCTACTCATTCTTTCAAACTTTCCTAAGACAGTCAACGCTTTAGTCCACGGGTCACCAACGCGGTGCCCGCGGGCACCCGGTCGCCCGTAAAGACCAGATGAATCGCCCGCTGGACTGTTCTAAAAATAGCTGAAATAGCAGCTGTGGAGTGCGTGCAACCCGGAAGAGAGCGAGAGGCAGACGCAGACAACAGGAAGGCTGAAAAGCAACACGCAAAATACTTTTGTTTATTAAAAAATAAAATAAGTCTACACCTGCTCAAAAGGCATGTCCTTCTTTGGTGGTCCCTGGAACCCGCAAGATGACGGCTTGAGTCTTTCACAGCAGCACTTACCAGTGAGCTGCCTCTATTTTTTAAATGTTGTTTATTTACTAGCAAGCTGGTCTCGATTTGCTCGACATTTTTCATTCTAAGAGAGACAAAACTCAAATAGAATTTGAAAATCCAAGAAAATATTTTAAAGACCTGGTCTTCACTTGTTTAAATAAATTCATGTATTTTTTTACTTTGCGTCTTATAACTTTCAGAAAGACAATTGTAGAGAAAAAAATACAACCTTAAAAATTATTTTAGGATTTTTAAACACATACCTTTTTACCTTTTAAATTCCTTCCTCTTCTTTCCTGACAATTTAAATCAATGTTCAAGTAAATACATTTTTTTTATTGTAAAGAATAATAAATACATTTTAATTTAAATATTCATTTTAGTTTCTGTTTTTTCAACGAAGAATATTTTTGAAATATTTCTTCAAACTTATTGTGATTAAAATTAAAAAAAAAATATTCTGGCAAATTTAGAAAATCCGTAAAATCTAATATAAATTTTATTTTAAAGTCTTTAGAATTTCTTTTAAAAAAAAATTCTGGAAAATATAGAAGAAATAATGATTTGTCTTTGTTAGAAATATAGCTTATATTGTGCAGATTGGATTTCAACCTATTCAAAACATGTCAGCAAAAATATATATTTATTGTGAGAAATCATTAAGATGATCAGTGTTTCCACAAAGATAAATATTATTAATAATAACATAGAGTTTTTTTTATATATATATATATATATATATAGATTTATTTATTAAAGGTAAATTGAGCAAATTGGCTATTTCTGGCAATTTATTTAAGTGTGTATCAAACTGGTAGCCCTTCACATTTATCAGTACCCAAGAAGTAGCTCTTGGTTTCAAAAAGGTTGGTGACCCCTGCTTCAGTCTCTAACAAATAACAAAAGGCACTTTTTGGTTTAAGCTGCTATCTTGTACCATTGATACAACTGATTGGAATGCAAGCGAGGGTGATTCGATAGATTGATTCGAACGACTGCTATCGTCCTGGTCGCTTAAAGGTTGCTTACAGTGATCGTTTTGCCACAAATAAATTCAAAGCAAACCCATTATTGCCTGGGCATGCACCCCTCCTCCTGTTAGAATATAACTAGTTGAGGTCTTGCCACCAGGCTGAGCGCTCAGACGGTATCTGACTGATGTAAGTCTATGAGCCTGAACTGATGAAGCCTTTTGGGTGAGAGACGAAACATCTTCTTTGATGCGATCGATTGAATGCTGGGAGAGGTTGAGAGCCTGATATGTTTGGACTAAAGAAGGAGTTATCAGAACCCAATGAGAGGACAAAATGAAGTGAATGTACTACACTAAAGCATGTCAGATGCACAAATCGAGCCTGCTGCCTCACATTTTGGCTTTTTTAGACACTGTCTGAAAACAGTTATCTGGATAAACAGTATACACATATGCTATAATCATACTTGCCAACCCTCCCGGATTTTCCGGGAGACTCCCCAAATTCACCGCCTCTCCCGAAAACCTCCTGGGACAAATTTTCTCC
The DNA here is from genome assembly GCF_033978795.1 of Nerophis ophidion. NCBI lineage: Eukaryota > Metazoa > Chordata > Actinopteri > Syngnathiformes > Syngnathidae > Nerophis > Nerophis ophidion. The sequence continues at coordinate 30,625,427 of NC_084634.1, forward strand.
CGAAATTCAGGCGGAGCTGAAGGCCACGCCCCCTCCAGCTCCTTGCGGACCTGAGTGAGGACAGCCTGTTTTCACGTTTGCTTTCCCACAATATAAACAGCTTGTCTGCCCAATGACGTTATAGCTGTAGAATGATCGAGGGCAAGTTCTTGGTTTCTTATGTGGGTTATTGTTAGGCAGTTTCATTTACGTCCTCCCAAGCGCGGTAACAACACACAACAACAGCAGTCACGTTTTCGTCTACCGTAAAGCAGCTTGTTTGCCGTAAACAGCAATGTTGTGACACTTTTAAACAGGACGATACTGCCATCTACTGTACATGCACCACAACACCTCCAGGCAACTTCAACCCTTTACTAATATCCTCTTTCATTCACATCCCATCTCCCCGGATTGTAAAAAACCTAATGTAAATAATCGGATGTATTTCTAATGTATATATTTGTTCTTATGCTATCTGAACTCACTATGTTCTCTGCTCGCTGTACATATCCTACTAAGTAAGACCTACACTGTTTCAATGTTGATGCAATTGTTGATGACTGAAGTACTGATATCAACCAAAGCTCCTCATCCCACCCACCGGATTGTAAATAAGTCAATGTATATACTATGATGATTAACTTGTGTGATGACTGTATTATGCTGATAGTATATATTTGTACCATGACTTGATTAACGTGGACCCCGACTTAAACAAGTTGAAAAACTCTTAGGGGTGTTACCATTTAGTGGCCTAGTGGTTAGAGTGTCCGCTCTGAAATCGGTAGGTTGGGAGTTCAAACCCTGGCCGAGTCATACCAAAGACTATAAAAAAAATGGGACCCATTACCTCCCAGCATCAAGGGTTGGAATTGGGGGTTAAATCACCATAAAATGATTCCCGGGCGCGGCACCGCTGCTGCCCACTGCTCCCCTAACCTCCCAGGGGGTAATCAAGGGGATGGGTCAAATGAGGACTAATTTCACCACACCTAGTGTGTGTGTGTGACAATCTTTGGTACTTTAACTTTAACTAGTGGTCAATTGTATGGAATATGTACTGTACTGTGCAAACTACTAATAAAAGTTTCAATTAATCAATCATGCATATGTGACAATAACATCTCCGGCTTTTAGAGAGTGCAGTGCACAACTGCGCACACAACAGCTGTAAATATACTCCTCCCCTCTTAACCACACCCCCCGCCCCCAACCACGCCCCCACCTCCCGAAATCGGAGGTTTCAATGTTGGCAAGTATGGCTATAATACATTTGTACAGTAGTTATTTGTTTTGTTGTTTATTTATTTATTTATTTGTTGTTTGTCCACCAAAGTGGTTCAATCCAATTGTTGAAAACATACAAGAGCCAGAGTTTATTGCCCTGTACCAAGCATTACACACTCTAATATATTTTGAATGAATACAATCAAGAAGACACGTCAGATTTTATTAAAATAGTAAAAAAAGTTTTGCCAATGTTAAAATCGTATGTACAAACTGCGACTTTTAATCATTTTAATGATATCCATATAAATATGTGACTTGTGTTCATTGCACACAGTATCTATTTACAGTAAAAAAACAAAAGTATATTTTCACATTAAAAACTGATAGCTAAGTCACCAGAATTTTACTGCGTATTGTGTATTTTTACACCGGATCACTGTATGTTGAAAAACTCCACCACTCTTATTTTTACGGTTACATTCTGCCGACTGAGCTGCCAGTTTTTTTTTTACCGAAAAATCTACGGTCGTTGTTTTTACATTGCATTACTCCAGTTCTTCTCAAATAGTGACAATGTTAATAAAATAATTATTTGTGGTAAATTAAGCTCTATTTCTTTGATTGAATTCAATGTTATTAAGGATACAATGTTATGTGTGTTATAACAATTTTATAGTGAAGTGAAAAGGGTGGAATGCCATCTCCGGGTTGGGGAGGAGACCCTGCCCCAATTGGAGGAGTTCAAGTACCTAGGAGTCTTGTTCACGAGTGAGGGAAGAGTGGATCGTGAGATCGACAGGCGGATCGGTGCGGCGTCTTCAGTAATGCGGACGTTGTACCGATCCGTTGTGGTGAAGAAGGAGCTGAGCCGGAAGGCAAAGCTCTCAATTTACCGGTCGATTTACGTCCCCATCCTCACCTATGGTCATGAGCTTTGGGTCATGACCGAAAGGATAATATCACGCGTACAAGCGGCCGAAATGAGTTTCCTCCGCCGTGTGGCGGGGCTCTCCCTTAGAGATAGGGTGAGAAGCTCTGCCATCTACGAGGAGCTCAAAGTAAAGCCGCTGCTCCTCCACATCGAGAGGAGCCAGATGAGGTGGTTCGGCATCTGGTCAGGATGCCACCCGAACGCCTCCCTAGGGAGGTGTTTAGGGCACGTCTAGCTGGTAGGAGGCCACGGGGAAGACCCAGGACACGTTGGGAAGACTATGTCTCCCGGCTGGCCTGGGAATGCCTCGGGATCCCCCGGGAAGAGCTAGACGAAGTGGCTGGGGAGAGGGAAGTCTGGGCTTCCCTGCTTAGGTTGTTGCCCCCGCGACCCGACCTCGGATAAGCGGAAGAAGATGGATGGATGGATGGATGGAATTATATTTATATAGCGCATTTCTCTTGTGACTCAAAGCGCTTTACATTGTGTAGTCCATTATCTAAGTTACATTTTTAAACCAGTGTGGGTGTGGCACTGGGTGCAGGCGGGTAAAGTGTCTTGCCCGAGGACACAACGGCAGTGACTTTAGACAAAACAACTATCTGTAGTTGCAAATATTTACCTTAACATCTACTGACTTTTTTTTTTACAAGGTACAGTGGTAGATGCGGCAATTATTAGAACATCAACTTTGAAAACTATTCAATCTGATAAATCTGACTAAGTATAAGACTAGATCTGACCAATCTAAGTCCATGAGTGGGGCTGGGCGATATAGACCAAAAAACTGATACCGCTGTTTTTTTAGTCCGAGTGGCGGTATACAAGATGTACCGGTATCTTAAAACATGTACAAAGTGTTAAAGGTTGCCTAAGAGTTTTACGGCCAGATAACAAATGTTAAACTCGAGAATATTCAGTTTATTTTTGTGGCAAGTAATAATATAATGTGTTGATTTTTTCTCATAAAGTAATTAGTTAGCCGTTTTTATGTCAACGCAATTTTCATTTGTTTTGTTCATTAATGTTAAGTTTATAGCCTCACGATTGTGTGCAGGGATAGATGGACCTTCTTCTCGTTCATTGCGATGAAAGCCGCTGGCTGTTCGGTTTGAATATACTTTTCAGCCACCCAGCCGCTATACTACAGTAGCTTAGTTTGCAGGGGCTATGGGGGGAGGCACTTTTTCAAACCGAGTTGTAGCTAAACATTTGACACATGGCGCAAGCAGCAGAGAGGAGCTATTGTTAGCATCTGTGCTAAGTTGCTAACAAAAGTCAACAACACAAACAAATGAGATCAGTGACAAAGTCGCTACAAGGAGAGATATCGGTTCTAAAACAAATTGGTGTATGTTTAAATAAAGCTGTAGTCACTCACCAATACCCAAATGCAGTCGGTGACCAAACCATTGCATCACTCAGGAGTCATATATATTTTTTAAAGTTTTGATTGATTGAAACTTTTATCAGTAGATTGCACAGTACAGTACATACTCCGTTCAATTGACCACTAAATGGTAACACCTAAATACGTTTTTCAACTTGTTTAAGTCGGGGTCGACGTTAATCAATTCATGGTTCGATGCTGTGCTGCGTCATTGTGTGTCAAAGAAGCCTCTGTAAACACGCAACGGGCAGGGTTGAGCCAAAGATGATGCCTCTGTGCTTCGCCCTTCAGGCGCAGAGAAGAGAAAACGGCCGTAGCAAAGGCATATCAAAAGACTACCGGTATGGCGGTAGTCTCAAATATATACCACTGTCTAAAATATACTGGTATTAAATAAAATACTGCTATACCCCCCACACACTTTGCTGGGGGTGAAACGTCTTCTCAGACAAAGTTGCGATCAATTAAATGCCGTAAGAATATTAAATATGATTGACGTGCTTAATTGTTTCATAACAACATGACCTAGACATTGATATCATCAATTTATGTGTACTGTAATTCTAGCTGTACAGAGAGGGCACACACTGTAAGGGGAAGACACACCTCACACAAACACTTTGCTATAAATGGTAAAAAAAAATTAGACATAGTCTTACTTACACGAGTTCAATTAATAGTTGACTATCAGTCAGCTTTGTCAGCCGCATGTTTTGCTGCCAGTAGCGGGCTGCTTTGAACCACCTTGTCACTGTGCTGTATAGACCACCAGCTTGTACATAAAGTCGCCTGGTACAGTTCTCCAATATTGTATGTTCAATCCCCCTGTCCATAATGCCTTACGAGACGAGACCTACCTTTGGGAGTCGAAATGGGGTCTGTGCATGGCCGACTTGAGGATGAGAGCATCCGGCCTGATGCCTTTTTGCGGGGAGGTCTTGGGGCTGCTTTCAGAATCGCCACTGTCATCGTCCACCTCTCCCATAGCCTTGACATAGCTACTACTCCTCATCCGCCGACATGGGATCTCCTCATCCTGCTCGCCTGTGTATCCACCCCATTCATCTTGAGGTACCTATTGGGGAAAAAAAATGCCTCTATGAATCCCACAATTTGTGTTTGTTAAGGAATAATAGAGCCCCTGGATGAGACCAAGTATCAGAATTGCAAACTAGCAATATCATTTGCAAGTACAATGCAGCCCAATTAGCCAAAGTGTGCAAAGATCGTTTCCAACGTACGTTGCATAAGCTCTTGCTGTTTTAGCCGTAAAGAGAACATTTAGCTGATACACAACAGTTCCTCTCGGCAAGCCCATGAGAATTAGATGCAGTCTGCTTCAGTTCCTATCTGCAGCTGTAATAAGGAACTTTGCAGTACATTAAACAGAGTTGGCAAGGACAAAACTAAAGTGGGATGTGAAAAGTAAATGTTTTTATATTCAAGAAATGGAGAGTCACTCAGTGCATTAGCACTTTTTGTCGACTGCTTTTTCGCTAACATTTCATCATTTCTAAATGGTAAAACAATCATCCATTTTGAAATATCTCAGAATTGTGAGAAGCATACAGTATATAGTTTTCAGTATACTGTAATCTTAATAAGCACTGCTTTTAGCTGCTGTTTAATTGCTGCAATGGAATCGCTCAGTTGTGAGAGTTGAGGTGAAGTGTATTGATTACACATTTTGCCACGTTTGTGAAAAAGCAAATTAATTAGTCATGCAGAAGTTCCGACTTGTCACTCGGCTGCTCTGATGCACCATTGATTAAATTATTCAAGGATCCATAATAATAACCGTTACTAATCTAACTTGACCTGTCATTATTAATCGATATTATATCCTATTCGATTGGGGAGCACAAGTCGAGGAAGTAAATATGGAAATGTATTCAGCGGACAGGGTCGTGTGAAAATAGTCTATTAAATACAGAGTGACCAAAGTGGTGGTATGCTATGATAAATTTGATAGTGCTGTCAAATTCGCAATTCCATATGGGTTATTTTTATTTTATATGAATTGATAAATATTTGAATCGCCATTGTTATTTATTTATATTATAAATTGATTTACAAGAATGGATAAAATAAAAAATAAAAACAAGTCAGGAAAAAACAGAAGAGACTACATCATCCCTACATTCCTGTAACCCACAGTTTTAATCCCCTGATGAGCAGGGGAACCTGTGAAACAGGTTTGTAGGGATAATATAGCCTCTTGTGTCTTTTCGTGATCTAATGTATATTCCGCTCTAACCTGGGATTGAACACTGTATAACAGATAAGCCACAGAAACCTCGACTTGTCCAGGGAGTACCCCGCCTTCCGCTCGAGCGCTGCTGAAATAGGCTCCAGCACCCCCACCGGCGACCCCAAAAGAGACGAGCGGTAGAAAATGGATGCGTGTGTGTGTGTGTGTGTGTGTGTGTGTGTATATATATATATATATATATATATATACTGTATATATATATATATATATATATATGTATGTATGTATAATATAGATATGTATGTATACAGATATATATATATATACACGTATATATGTATACATATATACACACATACATGTATATAAATATGTATATATATACACGTATATATGTATACATATATACACACATACATGTATATAAATATATATATATATAAATATTCGTATGTATATATATATTTATACATATACGTATATACAGTATATATGCATGTATGTATATATATGTATATCTGTATACATATATACATGTATATATGTGTATGTGTGTTTATATATATATATATATATATATATATATATATATATATATATATATATATAATGTGTGTGTATGTACAAACCCCGTTTCCATTTGAGTTGGGAAATTGTGTTAGATGTAAATATAAACGAAATACAATGATTTGCAAATCATTTTCAACCCATATTCAGTTGAATATGCTACAAGGATAACATATTTGATGTTCAAACTGATAAACTTTTTATTTTTTTTGCAAATAATTTGGATTTGATGCCAGCAACACGTGACAAAGAAGTTGGGAAAGGTGGCCATAAATACTGATAAAGTTGAGGGATGCTCATCAAACACTTATTTGGAACATCCCACAGGTGTGCAGGCTAAGTGGGAACAGGTGGGTGCCATGATTGGGTATAAAAACAGCTTCCATGAAATGCTAAGTAACTCACAAACAAGGATGGGGTGAAGGTCACCAATTTGTCAGCAAATTGTCGAACAAGTTTAGAACAACATTTCTCAACGAACTATTGCAAGGAAATTAGGGATTTTACCATCTACAGTCCGTAAAATCATCAAAAGGTTCAGAGAATCTGGAGAAATCACTGCATGTAAGCGATGATATTACGGACCTTTGAGCCCTCTGTCGGTACTGCATCAAAAACCGACACCAGTGTGTAAAGGATATCACCACATGGGCTCAGGAACACTTCATTAATCAATCAACAACAAGCAACTACAGTTGGTCGCTACATCTGCAAGTGCAAGTTAAAACTCTACTATGCAAAGCAAAAGTCATTTATCAACAACACCCAGGAACGCTCCCGGCTTTGCTGGGCCCGAGCTCATCTAAGATGGACTGATGCAAAGTCTAAAAGTGTTCTGTGGTCTTACGAGTCCACATTTCAAATTATATTTGGAAACTGTGGACATGGTGTCCTCGGGAACAAAGAGAAAAATAACCATCCAGATTGTTATAGGTGTAAAGTTCAAAAGCCAGCATCTGTGATGGTATGGGGTTGTATTAGTTCCCAAGGCATGGGTAACTTACACATCTGTGAAGGCACCATTAATGCTGAATGGTCCATACAGGTTTCATCCAAGCAATGGTATCAGCAAAACAATGCCAAGCCACATGTTACAACAGCGTGGCTTTGTAGTAAAAGAGTGCGGGTACTTTCCTGGCCCGCCTGCTGTCCAGACATGTCTCCCATCGAAATTGTGTGGCGATTTATGAAGCGTAAATTATGACAGCAAGACCTCGGACTGTTGAACAACTTAAGCTTACATCAAGCAAGAATGGTAAAGAATTCCACTTTCAAAGCTTCAACAACTAGTTTCCTCAGTTCCCAAACGTTTATTGAGTGTTGTTAAAAGAAAATGTGATGTAACGCAGTGGTGAACATGCCCTTTCCCAACTACTTTGGCACGTGTTGCAGCCAGGAAAAAAAAAGTTTATGAGTTTGAACATCAAATATTTTGTCTTTGTAGTGCATTCAATTCAATATGGGTTGAAAAGGATTTGCAAATAATTGTATTCCGTTTATATTTACATCTAACACAATTTCCCAACTCATATGGGAAACAGGGTTTGTATATATATATATATATATATATATATATATATATATATATATATATATATATATATATATATATATATACATATATATATTAAACACCTTAAACATTACGTTCATATTAACAAAAATCATGTATCCACATTTTTGTCAATACTTATTCCATAGTGAGTGCGAACATTATTTTTTATTAACATTGTTATTCATATTGACTTGTTTGGTTCTGCAGCGTGTCCACTGCCTAATGGCCATTTACACATGCATGACAGTAATCGGATAAATAAATGTGATGTATTAATCTGCAATATTGCGTTAATTTGTCTGGGCAGTAAAAACAATAAGCAAGATTATTTTTGATTAATATTAAAGTTACGGCAGGCGGGTCGGTGCGGCGTCTTCAGTAATGCGGACGTTGTACCGATCTGTTGTGGTGAAGAAGGAGCTGAGCCGGAAGGCAAAGCTCTCAATTTACCGGTCGATCTACGTTCCCATCCTCACCTATGGTCATGAGCTTTGGGTCATGACCGAAAGGATAAGATCACGGGTACAAGCGGCCGAAATGAGTTTCCTCCGCCGTGTGGCGGGGCTCTCTCTTAGAGATAGGGTGAGAAGCTCTGCCATCCGGGAGGAACTCAAAGTAAAGCCGCTGCTCCTCCACATCGAGAGGAGCCAGATGAGGTGGTTCGGGCATCTGGTCAGGATGCCACCCAAACGCCTCCCGAGGGAGGTGTTTAGGGCACGTCCAACCGGTAGGAGGCCACTGGGAAGACCCAGGACACGTTGGGAAGACTATGTCTCCCGGCTGGCCTGGGAACGCCTCGGGATCCCCCGGGAAGAGCTAGACGAAGTGGCTGGGGAGAGGGAAGTCTGGGCTTCCCTGCTTAGGCTACTGCCCCCGCGACCCGACCTCGGATAAGCGGAAGAAGATGGATGGATGGATGGATTAAAGTTACGATTAATACCAAACTATTAATTATTTTGAAAACAAAAGTATTTATTACACCACTATACAGGTAACTCAACTTTAAATATAAATTAAAAGATCAACCTAATAAACCTTAGTAACAAATAAACAACAACAACTAAAACAATAATAGCAACAACAATATAACAAAATAACTCTAGGAATCACAAAAAAAGTGTAAGCTTAAGTGTATTAGCGAAGTACATTCTACTTGTGTAAGGTACTTTTTTTGAAACCTTTAATATCTTAGCACATTCGGACCGGCTGTTGCGCACTACGCTCTTATTGTAAAGAGAGCAGGTGTGCTGTGTTTCTGAGCTCCAAGCTGACAACCTAGTGTGTTACATGTTTAGTTATGCTTTGCCCTTTTTGTTGATGTTTAAAAAACACAAGCAGATGAAACGTGTTGTGGGTGTATATGTGCATATATATATATATAGCACAGCTTTCGCTTCATAGTTTATTTGGTGTTCCAAGTGGCCTTGTTCTTGTAGTCAACTTCAGGACAGAGCGGTTGAGTGTTTCGGGAATGAATGAGCGTACGCATTTCACCCCCAAACAAATCTCCATACAATGACAGCATTTCCCTCACATTTATGCCAATTTCTGTGATATTCTGCTTTCAACAGCGGATTATGTTTTATTGGCCAATTTTGGGACTCCGGCCGCAGTTACGTGAACGCGGAAATTATATGACTTACCTCTTGGTTTAGTTTAGTGATTATTAACTAGACACATTAGCTCTGTGTCGAATAAAAAAGTAGCAACTATGGTAGGGGTGGGCGGTATGGCCTTTTTTTAATTTTGCAATATTTTTAGGCCATATCGCGATACACGCTATATATCTCGATATTTTGTCTTAGCCTTGAATCAACACTTGATACATATAATCACAGCAGTATGATGATTCTATGTGTCTATATTAAAACATTATTGTTCATACTGCATTAATATATGCCGGGGGTGTAACGGTACACAAAAATTTCGGTTCGGTACGTACCTCGGTTTAAAGGTCACGGTTCGGTTCATTTTCGGTGCAGTAAGAAAACAACAACATATAAATTTTTTGGTTATTTATTTACCAAATTTGTAAACAATGGTTTTATACTTTTAACATTGGGAACACTATAATAATTCTGCCCACGTTAATCCACATTAAACTGCCTCAAGTTGTTGCTTTGATTAAATAAAATGACAAAACCTTTCTTCTACATTTAAAAAGTGCAACATTAAACAGTTTCAAGTCAACTCATCACGCTTAATTAATTACAGCATTTGGGAAGCCTGTAGTTGACTTTTATTATGTAAATGTTATATTTTTGTCATCATGTGATAGCAGGGCCCCCCACCATTCAAAACTAGGCTGCTACATTACTAATGATTAATATAACTATAGCTGAAAAAATAGTACAATAGCAATAGGAGAGACTATTCATCCCTGAGCACCATGGAGTTCATGTTCGTTCATGTGAAATAACAGACAGACAGGGCTTCGCTGCCCCTAACACACGCACGCGCACACACACACACACAGAGAAAATTGAGCTAACGTTACGCTAAAAGCTAATTAGCCTTCACCTCAAGCCGGGACTGCGAGCGAGCTGAGCTGCAGTTTAAGTTTCTAGAAGGTCAACGGATTCATAGAGATGCTAGTAGTAGTTGTGACAGGGAGGTGTTTTTTATAATTTGGGGGAGTACACTGTCCGCTGCTCCCCTGCTAAACACATATCTGCTCGACGCTGAAGCACTGACTCCACGCGCTCTGAATACGCACTGGTGATTGGCTTTGTATATAACCCATCAGATGGTTGTGTGGGTGGGACAATCCTGGGTGCTCAGACAGAGGCAGAAAGCAGAGCAGCTTGTTAAGACTTTAGCTTACAAACTCGTTCGATACACCTCCGAACTAGACCGAAACCCCCATATGGAAACTGTTCAATACAAATACACGTACCGTTACACCCCTAATATATGCTCATTTTAAACCTTCATGCAAAGAAGGAAATCACAACTATAAAAATCACAGTTTTTTTCATCTGGTGTTGATCTGGAAATGTTTGCCTCTGCATTTTGATGGTGTGGGCGTGTGGCACCGAACAGAGATCTTGATATGCGGAGTCTTCACTCTTCATTCTCTAGTGGGTGACTTCTCAAATGATGCTACGTATTAGCAATAACGCTACTTTTTATAGCAACGCTTTTGCCCAACACTTGACAAATTACGGTTGTCTGGTCGACATATTCCCACTTGAACCCAAACCACCGCCAGACGATGGACCCCCTGCTGTTTTTCTTGGGAACTAATTCTTTCTTCATTTGTTACCAGATTCACACCTTCTTTCTCTCGTATTACCACTCGCACGGCTCTGCTAGCATCACAGCTAATGTTACCCATGCTGCTACCTCTCTGCTGGGCGAGGGCGTATACGTATGTGACGTATGACGTGACAGAATGTGACGTATGTAAGAAGGACCGCTAGCTGTCTGTGAGAAGGAGAGACAAGAAAGAGTGAAGAAGAGCCTGTAGGGTAATGCCTGCAGCTAAAAGCAACTGCTTAAGAACGTATACTCGAATAACACGATATAGTCATTTTCTATATCGCACAGAGACAAACCCACAATTTATTGAATATATCGATATATCCCCTAGCCCTAAACTATGGTGAGATCCCAAACTTCCAGTAGACATGGGTCTTTTTTTACTCATACGCTCACTCATCCGTTTTACTGTTACGAGCTCAGGAATTTGCATGCAAGACTAAAAAAATCGGGGTTTTTTGAGATTATAATATTTTTATGATCGTGAGAAGCCAAAATCGAAATCAAGAATAACATTTGGTAATAGCTTGTATTTGGAAACGTGACTTTTGAACAGAAGTGAACAAAGTGGTGGGGCACCAAACTAACATGGCTACTGTGTAGCAAACCAAGTGCAAACTATTTAAGTACGCAAGGAGCCTAGATCTTACCACTAAAAGCAGATATGAGCAAAAACTGCAAACTATGCAATAAGATCTCTCCATAGATTGTACGTTATCAAAATACGTTTTTTCGAGTGATCTTAAGGATTGTCCTTGGGTGGAGTTCCCAGACATGTGGAACTATGGTGCTCCGGACATCATTCTACATGACAAAACAGATGAAAACTTGGAAAAGAATGGAGGTCTACAACTTTGTGTGTGTCAAGGACATTGGTATCAAGACCCTCCTGGATAAATTATCAATCGTTTTTGCTAGGGGAAAGTTGCATTTCATGATTCAACTTTGTGTTTACAGCCATGTTTGTTGCTTTGTCTTTGTTGTATGCGTCGTTCACGCGCACACGTTTTTCCTGTTTTTATCAAAATATGACTATAGATGTCAACATTGTATTTGTGCTGAAAGATTCATTTATGATTTTTGCCTTTTGTAAAAACTCAACTCTTTTAGATTTTGCTCACATATGTTTTCTTTTTTTTAGACTCGCTGAGTTGGTGCTTTACAAAACATTCATGGCAAACATTTGTTTTCAGAAGTACAAATAATATCAAGATAATACTTCAATAGAAAATACCAAACGTTAAATGTATATCAAACAAACCTTTAACAGAGTGCTTACTGCAAACTTGTGCGTTCTCCGACTCTGCCTTCTTTGACTACAGTTTGTGCTACTTTTCTCGTCTTCTTTAGTAAAATCTTGCACTCTATCACCTTTCTTGATTACCTTTCGAAGAACTCTAAAGAAACTTTGATCCTTTTCACGATTTCAACAGTTTCAACAGTCTAAAACAATCCCTGCATAGGGCATTCTTTTTAGAAGAAAGACAAAATACCACCCAGAACGCTATGACAACAGACGCTCACTGGCCCAGCACTTCGAGTCAAACTCACCCCTCCCTCTGTTGCAAGTTGGTGTGATATATGTACTATGTTTAATGTGTGGCATGCTATGTGGGTTTTTTTCCCCTTGGACTCAGTCTGGACCCCTCCAGAAGCTCTAGCCTTAGACTGATATTTTTTTTACTCCCCCCCCTCCCAATGTCACCCTTTTTCTCACCTTTTGTAAGGGGCGCTGGAAGCCGGCAGACCCGTCAGCGATCCTGTTCTACTCCATGTAATGTTTGTCTGATCTTGAATGGGATTGTGCTGAAAATTTAAATTTTCCTGAAGGAACTCTCCTGAAGGAATAAATAAAGTACTATCTAATCTCATCTATCTAAGTGTAAATCACTGTGACACTAATGTTCTTTTTTTTTTTCTTTTATAAACGTCTAATGATAATGTCAATGAGGGATTTTTAATCACTGCTATGCTGAAATTATAACTAATATTGATACTGTTGTTGATAATATTCATTTTTGTTTCACTACTTTTGATTTGTTCTGTGTCGTCTTTGTGTCTTCTCTCAATTGCTGTGTTTATTGCAGTTCTGAGTGTTGCTGGGTCAGGTTTGGTTATGGAATTGGATTGCATTATTATGGTATTGCTCTGTCTTGTTTTGTTGGATTGATAAAAAAATTAATAAAAATAAAAATAAAATTGATTTTTTTCCCACACCTTATATATATATATATATATATATCTATATCTATATATATATATATATATATATATATATATATATATATATATATATATATATATATATATATATATATATATATATAGATATAGATATAGATATAGATGTATATATATATATATATATACATATGACAACCTCCTTAAAGTTTAGTAATCAATCAGAAATATAAACCGCTAAAGTGCGCCAAACATGGACAAGTGGGCAGAGTGTTTTACATTTTTCCCTTCATGCATTGTAATGGATTTAAATGAATGTCATTTTTAATTTCATAAGATGCATGGACATTTTTATTCTGGTATTCACAAATTTAAGTGAGCAGGTTGTGTTATGTGTGACCATGTCTTTTTTGTGTAGGTTGGATTCCAATTTTTATTTGTTTTGTACCATAATAATGGAAGTGTGAAGACTCTTCTTCGGCATTGTAATGCCGGTGTAGTTTTCCCGTGGATGCGTCGAAGCAGAACACAGCAAAGGTAAGATATAAGGTATTTATTTAATAACAAAAGTCTATGAACAAAAATACTGGTGTAAAGAGAAAAAGTAAACAAAAGACGCTAGCGTGAAAGCTAGGATAAAACAAGGAAAACTAAAACTTGGTACGAGGACACAAAAGATTAAACAAAACATTTAGCATGAAAGCTAGACAATAAAGTGGCTTGGCGTGAGAGCTAGCGAGAAAATACATACGAATGATGAGAGTCGTCACTGATGCGCGTGGGCAAATTAGGATCCGAGAAGGAGTGAACAGAAAAGGTGAGCTTAAATAGGAGGGTGATAATTATTAGCAGGTGTGCGGGGCGAGACTAGCAGGTGGACTGATGTGTAACCATAGTGATGGATAAAAACAGGAAATAAACGGGTCAGACAGAGAATGAAAAAACAAACACGTGAAGATCTGAGCCACAGATCGCAACAGTATTCCCCCCCAACAAAAGACAGATACCAGATGTCTTAAAAAACAAACAAAAACTTGAACCCCCTCCCCAAAACCAGAAAGTTCACAAACGAAGGGAGGGCGGAGGGAGGCCACGGTGGAGGGTCGCCAGATCGCATGTCCCCGAATCCACCGAGGACACATCATGTGGCGGCGGCGGGTGGAACGCTGCTGCCGAAAAAGTTTTGGCGGGCGACCTCGAAAAGGCCACATTAGTGGCCGCCTCGCAGGATGAGGTGCCCGGCGAGGCGGACGACCCGGGCACGGCCACATCCGTGGCCGACATGGAGGAGGGAATATCTGGCGAGGAGGATGACCTCGCAGAGGCCACGCCCGTGGTCGACGTGGTGGACGACGCCTCAGCACCGAAATCCCAGCAGGCTTGGAAGCAGCAGACGAGGGTGCGGGGACTGCAGCCAAAGCAGGCCCGAGTGCAGCTGGCGAGGATGATGCGGGTGCTGCAGCCGAAGAAGGCGTCGGAGGCGGCCTGGGAGCCGCAGGAGTCGTCGGAGGCGGCCTGGGAGCCGCAGGAGTCGTCGGAGGCGGCCTGGGAGCCGCAGGAGTCGTCGGAGGCGGCCTGGGAGCCGCAGGAGTCGTCGGAGGCGGCCTGGGAGCCGCAGGAGTCGTCATCGACGTGAATGCAGGCGTAGTCGTCGGTGGCGCTGGTGTGGGCTCCAGCCCCGTCGTCGGCGCTGGTGTGGGCTCCAGCCCCGTCGTCGGCGCTGGTGTGGGCTCCAGCCCCGTCGTCGGCGCTGGTGTGGGCTCCAGCCCCGTCGTCGGCGCTGGTGTGGGCTCCAGCCCCGTCGTCGGCGCTGGTGTGGGCTCCAGCCCCGTCGTCGGCGCTGGTGTGGGCTCCAGCCCCGTCGTCGGCGGTGCTTGGCGGCGCGGAGCTGGCACCGGTGCTTGGCGGCACGGAGCTGGCACCGGTACCTGTCGTGGTGCTGGTACCGGAGTGGGCTCCAGCCTTGGAGTTTGTGCTGGCGTGAGAACCAGTTTAGAGTCTGAAACTGGCGTGAGAACAAGGCTAGAAGCATTTTCTGGTGTGAAAACCAGGCGAGAGTCTAATTCTGGCGTGAAAACCAGGTCAGAGTCATGTGCTGGTGTGAGAACCAGACTGGGAGCAGGTGTCGGCTTCAGCCGAGGAGCAGGTGTCGGCTTCAGCCGAGGAGCAGGTGTCGGCTTCAGCCGAGGAGCAGGTGTCGGCTTCAGCCGAGGAGCAGGTGTCGGCTTCAGCCGAGGAGCAGGTGTCGGCTTCAGCCGAGGAGCAGGCACAGGGGTCTGCCGAGGAGAACTAGGGGACTGGCTGTGAGCAGGACTAGGACTATGATGAGTGATAAGACAAACACTAGGACTCGGGCAAGGACTTGAGAGAGGACCAGGACTTACAATCACACTAGTGCTTTGAGAAGGGCTTGGGCAATGACCAGGACTTACAGTCATACCAGGGCTTGGGCAAGAACTAGGACAAACGGTCAAACTAGGGCTTGGGCAAGGACTGGGACTAACAATCAAACTGGTGCTCGGGCAAGGACTAGGACAAAGACTAGGACTTACAGTAACACTGGGGCTCGGACAAGAACTTGGGTAAGGACTAGGGTTCGGACTAAGACCACGAGGGGAATCAGTACTAATATTACAAAGGCAAGAAACAAGACTCGGGACCGGACTCGAAACAGGACTCGGACTACGGATCAGTCTACGAGTGGAACTAGGACTACGACGACGACGAGAAAGACTAGGACTACAACTAGAATCAGAACGGAAACTCGGACCAGGACTTGGACTACGACTCAGTCTACAAGTCGGTCTACGAGTAGGACTAGAGCATGGGCTACGAAGAAGGCTGGGACTCGAACTCTGAGAGAGACTGTGACTAAAACTAGAACTAGGGCACAGACGGAACACAGGTGGAGGAGGTCTAAGAGGGCGTGACTTGACCGGGGAGAACACAGGTGGAGGAGGTCTACTAGGAGGAGCTAAGCGTTTAGCGGGCCGAAAAACAGGTAAAGGTGGCCTACATGGAGGTTTTTGTTTAGCAGTTTTAAGAACAGGTAGCGTCTGCCCTACCTCCGCAACACAGCTATAGGCCATAGCCCCCCCCTCCAGACGGGAATCCCAGACCCGTTCCCTGTGGTCAGGGACTGACCATAAGGGAGGGTGGTGGGAGGTTTGTAGGCGGGCAGACCCCTCCCCTCTATATTGTCCAGAGTGTCCCTTTGAAAAGGGAGAAAAAACCTTGGACTTGGGCAGAGAATGAGGTTTAAACGGTGGGTTAGAAGAAAAACTAGGTGACTGAGGTTGACTAGAATAATAAGAAAAAATATCCTGATACTTTTGTATATTATTATTAATGTTATTGTCATTTGAAAATGGCTGAGAAAACGAATCTTCCCCCAAAAATTCCTTGTTGATGACGTCATCTGCGCGGGACACAAGTTGGGAATTTGCCCAGTCGGTAAAACTGTTAGCAAAGTGTGTTATTGGGTCCCCAAACAATGGTGTAGGGGTCTTGTGTGCTGACTGTAGGTTGCTGTGTTCGTGAGGAGGGAGACATGGAGTGGGCAAGTCTCTGTCGCCCGACGAAGCCATACTTCGCGGCTTCCGCCTACGCGGACGAGCGCGAGCGCTGCGGGAGGGAAACTCACCGCTCCCGGAAGCATCGATCGGAACCAGTTTTCCCTCCAGGTCCCACATCATGCTTTCGTCTGGATTGCATCGGAGAGTTTCAGCCTCCATCGCTCGGAATACCCTCCATGTGCCTTCGTCGAAGGTCTCCTCGTGGTTGCAAGACGCGGAAAAACTTTTTAATGCTCGGATCCTACTGTGAAGACTCTTCTTCGGCATTGTAATGCCGGTGTAGTTTTCCCGTGGATGCGTCGAAGCAGAACACAGCAAAGGTAAGATATAAGGTATTTATTTAATAACAAAAGTCTATGAACAAAAATACTGGTGTAAAGAGAAAAAGTAAACAAAAGACGCTAGCGTGAAAGCTAGGATAAAACAAGGAAAACTAAAACTTGGTACGAGGACACAAAAGATTAAACAAAACATTTAGCATGAAAGCTAGACAATAAAGTGGCTTGGCGTGAGAGCTAGCGAGAAAATACATACGAATGATGAGAGTCGTCACTGATGCGCGTGGGCAAATTAGGATCCGAGAAGGAGTGAACAGAAAAGGTGAGCTTAAATAGGAGGGTGATAATTATTAGCAGGTGTGCGGGGCGAGACTAGCAGGTGGACTGATGTGTAACCATAGTGATGGATAAAAACAGGAAATAAACGGGTCAGACAGAGAATGAAAAAACAAACACGTGAAGATCTGAGCCACAGATCGCAACAGGAAGGTTGTTTACATTGGTCATATAAGTAAATGCTTTGCATGGTTTTATTCAGAGCATAATTAAAGGTCGTTGACCTGACTTACTTGTATTTTTCATTTGATGATGACAAAATTGTAGCAACAATGGCATTTAAAATGAATGCAATCTCCCTCTGGGAAAAACATGTGCCAAATTGAAAACATCCACGGCTAGTATTTTAGACACCCCTGGGCTATGTAGTAGGGTTGCTCCTCCATACTGTATGACCATTTCCTGCCTCTCTGGAACAATTAGCGGTTTGCTTGCCTCATCCATAGGATTTAGAAAGTTTGAAATTAGTGCGATTATGATTGTTGTAAGGTTGATTGGCAACACTAAATTGGCCCTAGTGTGTGAATGTGAGTGTGAATGTTGTCTGTCTATCTGTGTTGGCCCTGCGATGAGGTGGCGACTTGTCCAGGGTGTACCCCGCCGTCCGCCCGATTGTAGCTGAGATAGGCGCCAGCGCCCCCCAAAACCCCAAAAGGGAATAAGCGGTAGAAAATGGATGGATGGATGATTGTTGTAAATAGGGGTGTCTCGATACAACTTTTTTCACTTTTGATATTAAAGCCTCAAGTTTTGGTCGATACCGATTATAATCCAATATGACAACAGCACAAATCATAGTACATAGTTTCATTATTTTTTAGTGTGGAATGTTAGAAAAGGCTTAATCAAGTGAATTTACTCAAACAGAAAAGAATGATAGGTATGAAAAAACATGAACCACCTTATTATCAACTGGAATTGACTGTTGATGTCTTTTAATTGGAGTCGTAATTTTTTGGCGACACTTAGTAGTCGCAATAATTCATAAAATTAAGCTCATGATGGACACTGTTATTACTGGATACATTCTAATACATTTCTGCCTGGGAGACTTTGTATGTGTAAATAATATGCAACTATGAGTATTTTATACTTGTTTGTTTTTAGACTGCAATATTGTTCAATTAAGGCGGTTCTTCTAAAAAAAGTGTGGTGGTGTGCGGGTATCATACTTGCAACCCCGCTTCGAAAAGCTGTGCACTACAAAACCCACTGTAGCCATTATTCCTGACTTCTTAATTTTGATTAAAAAATAATAATAATCTGTTTTATTTTTGTTTTGTTTTGTAGGTTAAAGTGTTTTAGATATTGTTTTTCCTAAGTAATGTTGCTGATCAATTTGAATATATTATTATTTACTGAGTTATATATATATATATATATATATATATATATATATATATATATATATATATATATATATATATACGTATATATATATATATATGTATATACATATATATATATATCCATCCATTTTCTGCCGCTTATTCCCGTTCGGGGTCGCGGGGGGCGCTGGCGCCTATCTCAGCTACAATCGGGCGGAAGGCGGGGTACACTCTGGACAAGTCGCTACCTCATCGCAGGGCCAACACAGATAGACAGACAACATTCACACTCACATTCACACACTAGGGCCAATTTTAGTGTTGCCAATCAACCTATCCCCAGGTGCATGTCTTTGAAAGTGGGAGGAAGCCGGAGTACCCGGAGGGAACTCACGCATTCACGGGGAGAACATGCAAACTCCACACAGAAAGATCCCGAGCCTGGATTTGAACCCAGGACTGCAGGACCTTCGTATTGTGAGGCGGACGCACTAACCCCTCTACCACCGTGAAGCCCTATATATATATATATATATATATATATATATATATATATATATATATATATATATATATATATATATATATATATATATATATATATACATATATATATATATGTATGTATGTATGTATGTGTGTATGTATGTTATTGCAGGCAAATTGATTAACTTTAAATCTTGAAATAGAGTAAAAACAATGTTGGTAAAGTTGTTTAGTTTTTGTTATAAGTACATAGATATTTCCATCTTTTGGTTTTCTTTATTGTTAATAAAGATACACTTTTAGGCAGAGGTGTACTTATAACAAATTATTGGAAACATTATAGTTTTTATAGTAGCGTTGAAAAGTGAGGGGGTGTGAGATAAATGTTTTCTTCTTTCTGGGGGGGCGTAACAGAAAATAATTGAGAAGCACTGAATTCCATCCATCCATCCTTTTTTCTACCGCTCGTCCCTCACAGGGTCACGGGGGTGACACTTAATAACGTATGTCTAGCTTGCATGCTATTGTGTGCTTTCCTGTTGTGTAGCTGTTTGCTATTACTAATTTATAGCTTGCTACGTTACCTTTTGTTTAACTGAAATACAAGAAAAGTGTAACCTTGTGTGCTTATGGAGGACATTTTGATGTTAACTGGCTGTCTAGTTAAATAAAACACATGTAAGTAAGCACGCTGCAGGACTGCTTGTATCAGAGATTATGTCAGAGATTTTAGTTGCAAACCGATATCCTCATTGGATAGACACACCTACTATCTAGTTTTATCAACTTCCTCATTAAAGTAAACTACAATATATATAAATGCAGTATTAAAATATACACAATGTGACTTTGTGTTAATTGCAAGGTATGCTTCAAATAACACACAAATAACAAAATGCACCAAATTACCTTTTATATTTTAGACTGTTAGCCCCCGGATTACAGATTTCCGCACATATGCTTTTTTGAAATCACTGCTGCAGTTTATTTAGATAATTATTATATAGTATAAGTAAGGTAGTATGACATATAAACATTAATACAAAATATCCCTTTAAACGAGAAGAATGAAAAATAAAAATATGCACACATGTAGGTCAACAAACTGTTGTAGGTTCAAAAGTGATTGATTATCGCCGATCTTCCTTATGTCTCTGGTTAAAAAAAAAAAAAAGGCTAGTTTTGGTTTAGGTTTTTTTTTTAATGTAATTTGCTTACAGCAAACTGGTTTCACTGTATGCAGAACTGAGATTAAGCAGGAATTTAAAAAAAAAGCACCAAAAAATACATTACCTTTAATGATGAAGAATGATTCCACAAATTCTTAACTGAACTGTTAATAAATTAACTGATAAAATATGTCATGATGACTATGTTAAACACAGGAAATGGACAGAAAAGAGGTGAAATGAAAACATGTTCAAACTTGTTTTTTGGGGAAATTGTAAACGTGATGTACTTGAAATTGCTAAGGATGTTTGCAAAAACTATTATCAATCAATCAATCAATGTATTTTATTTCGGCAATCTTCACATAAAACAAAGAACAACAACAATATCGCTAAAATTCGCTCCATTTTGTCCACTAAAGACGCCGAGATCATTATCCATGCGTTTGTTACGTCTCGTCTCGATTACTGTAACGTATTATTTTCGGGTCTCCCCATGTCTAGCATTAAAAGATTACAGTTGGTACAAAATGCGGCTGCTAGACTTTTGACAAGAACAAGAAAGTTTGATCATATTACGCCTGTACTGGCTCACCTGCACTGGCTTCCTGTGCACTTAAGATGTGACTTTAAGGTTTTACTACTTACGTATAAAATACTACACGGTCTAGCTCCATCCTATCTTGCCGATTGTATTGTACCATATGTCCCGGCAAGAAATCTGCGTTCAAAAGACTCCGGCTTATTAGTGATTCCTAGAGCCCAAAAAAAGTCTGCGGGCTATAGAGCTTTTTCATTTCGGGCTCCAGTACTCTGGAATGGCCTCCCGGTAACAGTTCGAGATGCTACCTCAGTAGAAGCATATAAGTCTCACCTTAAAACTCATCTGTATACTCTAGCCTTTAAATAGACCTCCTTTTTAGACCAGTTGATCTGCCGCTTCTTTTCTTTCTCCTATGTCCCCCCCTCCCATGTGGAGGGGGTCCGGTCCGATGACCATGGATGAAGTACTGGCTGTCCAGAGTCGAGACCCAGGATGGACCGCTCGTCGGGACCCAGGATGGACCGCTCGCCTGTATCGATTGGGGACATCTCTACGCTGCTGATCCGCCTCCGCTTGAGATGGTCTCCTGTGGACGGGACTCTCGCTGCTGTCTTGGATCCGCTTTGGACTGAACTCTCGCGGCTGTGTTGGAGCCACTATGGATTGAACTTTCGCAGTATCATGTTAGACCCGCTCGACATCCATTGCTTTCGGTCCCCTAGAGGGGGGGGGGGGGTTGCCCACATCTGAGGTCCTCTCCAAGGTTTCTCATAGTCAGCATTGTCACTGGCGTCCCACTGGATGTGAATTCTCCCTGCCCACTGGGTGTGAGTTTTCCTTGCCCTTTTGTGGGTTCTTCCGAGGATGTTGTAGTCGTAATGATTTGTGCAGTCCTTTGAGACATTTGTGATTTGGGGCTATATAAATAAACATTGATTGATTGATTGATGAACAAGAAAAGAAAAAAAAAACACTCATCTGAGCAATGATTGAGCCGAAAGGGTGTAGGTTGAAGCAACGCTTATATAAACCTACCCCATCACAACAAGAACAAGGTTCAAAATATATAAAATCTAAAACATGCTTCACTTATATTACTTTTTTTTTTAAACAATATATAAGCAACATATATGTAGCACACGTCTCATATACACAGTTTAACATTTAAATCAAACATATACATTTGTACACTTATATATATATATATATATATATATATATATATATATATATATATATTATATACACAATTTATTTAAATTCCATATAAAGTGGTAATATATACATTTTAATATAACCTATATGTATAATTATGAAATCATAAATTGTATTTATATACATATTATATATAATTGTCTTTCTAAAACAATGTTTGCTCTTCTTTCTTATATTTACTAATGATAAATGATTTAAAAAGCTTTTTAAACTGGTTTATGTTGGTGCTGTGTTTTATTTCATCCTTTAAACAGTTCCATATTTTAACCCCTGCTATTGTTATACTCATTCGTTTCTGCGTTGTTCTACAATATTGGATCTTAAAAAGTAGTTCTCCTCTTAAATTATAATTCCCTTCTCTCTGTAAAAATCTTCTCTGTAACCCTGTTGGAAGTAAATCCTTACTTGCTTTATAAATCATTTGGGCAGTCTTGAGTTGGATGAGATCTGGTAGTTTTAAATCAAATGTTTTTATAAATAATCCATTAGTGTGTTCTCGGGGTCCTGTGTTATGTATCAGTCTGATGGCCCTTTTTTGCATTATGAATAGTGGTTGGATGTTCGTCCTATATGTATTTCCTCAAACTTCTAGACAGTAACTCAAATATGGTAAAACAAGTGTACAATAAAGAGTGTGTAATGTTTTTTGATGAAGACTGTGCCTTGTTTTACCCAGGACAGCAATACTTCTCGCCAACTTCCCTTTGATGTATGTAATGTGTGACTTCCAGCAGATCCTGTGGTCCAGGATCACACCCAAAAATTTGATTTTGTTTACTCTTTCTATACTAACATTGTCTATATATAATTTTACATCTATATCATTTATCTTATTTCCAAATAACATAAAGTTAGTTTTATTTAGGTTTAATGATGATTTATTAGCATCAAACCATTTTTTTAGTTTACACATCTCCATGATTATAATTATTACAAAGTATTATTTACTCCCAGCCTCACTGTCACATTGAAAATAATAAGCTCTGTAGAATGTGGATGTTTGACTTTACCTGTTGTCAGTACTAATACTACCCGCGGTGCTAGATAAAAAAAATTAATATATTTATTTGACATTAAAAACATCATATGTCTAAAAAAAAAGTTTCTTAACTCTAAAAATATGTCAGTGCTAATTACAGTGCGTTGCTTCCTGACTGAAGTCCTACCAGATTGTGGCGAGAACAAGCTAACTTTGAGCAGGTGTCAGCTGGAGGGACCGTGCCAGCTGACACACAAGCTTGTTAAACGCCTTTGAGAGAGCTGCTGGATTGACAGTTTTTCAATGGCGACTGGATGTTCGTGCACAAAGTCAAACCACTTTGCCTGTTTAGTCACGGGCAGGAATTATCCATGTTTGAAAGCACCTCAATTTGTCAATAGGTTTACTGCTTCTTTCTTTATTTGCCTAAGATTCTGGAGATACAACGTTGTTGCAATGAAAAGAAGAGTGAAAAGTAGAATTTCGTAATATATCGATACATCACAATATCACAATTACTTTAGGGATGGGTACCGTTCTAATTTGAACCGATGTGGTTCCAATTATCACTACCTGGGAATCGATACCAGTACTCAACTAGTGAGCATCCTGGATGATGCCAGTCACCCTCTGCATAGCGTTATCAGTAGCCAGAGGAGCCTGTTCAGTGCTAGACTGCTTCATCCCAAGTGCAGGACTAATAGACTCAAGAACTCCTTTGTCCCACACGCCATTAGATTGTACAACTCCTCTCTGGGACGGGGGACGGGGGGTACAAGGATGACAGGGGATGCAAAACATTAACAGTGCAATACGTTTTCATAACATGGTCACTACTGCCTACTTTGTCTTGTTATATTCTTATTTTACTGTTATATTGTTATTCCCATTGTTTTTATTCTTTTTGTAATATTCCTCTATTTTGTTTCCTTTTAAACCCCCATTATTTACTTTTTACTTTTTTTTAAATTGATCTCAACTCTCTACACTGCTGCTGGAATTGTAATTTTCCTGAAGGAACTCTCCTGAAGGAATCAATAAAGTACTATCTATTTCTCAATGGTTACAATTTTTGGTAATTTTGTGTGTGTTACTATATAATAATTGTTTTATTATGACTTTTTAAAGTCTCAATTACTGTTGCAAGTCCAATATATTAGATGACAGCGGTGTATATTTTATTGTGTGTTGGCAGTCAGTTAGGTCTTTGCTGTGTAGTTTTTTTCTTGCGCCCAAAAAAAGTTCAACTGTAAGTATTGAACAATTTATGCACCAGCTGTTTGAATGTAATGTGCATCTTAAGTGTAGTTTTCATTAACAAATTTGGAGCTGTTGAAATGGCCATGTAAAATCAGTAGCATGTCAATAGCAAAGCCAATGTATATTAGCATCAAGTTAGTCCAAAAGTGGAACCTTGTTGTACTTACAGTACGTTGGCGCGTTTTTGGAGTGAATTACTTTGGCAGGTGTAATTACTCTCAGTGCTGCTGTAGTGATCGCCGGGTGACGGTAAAGTCGGAAACCATGCGTGACGCGTCAGGTACCGAAACAGGGCACCGATGGATTTTATGTGAATCGGACCAGCGTCATTCAGTAGTGGGGGAAAAAAGTACTGGATTCGGTATCCATCCCTAAACGCAAAACTGGATTATGTTTTGACTCGAGATGTCCGATAATGGCTTTTTTGCCGATATCCGATATTCCGATATTGTGCAACTCTTAATTACCGATTCCGATAACAACCGATACCGATTATTACAGTCGTGGAATTAACACATTATCATGCCTAATTTTCCTGTGATGCCCCGCTAGATGCATTAAACCAGGGGCGCTCACACTTTTTCTGCAGGCGAGCTACTTTTCAATTGACCAAGTCGAGGAGATCTACCTCATTCCTATTTATAATTGATATTTATTTATTTATGAAAGAGACATTTTTTTTAACAAGTTAATGGTGTTTAATGATAATAAAAGCATGTTTAACACACATAAATTCCTTTCTTTCATGAAGACAAGAATATAAGTTGGTGTATTTGATTCTGATGACTTGCATTGATTGGAATTAGACAGTGGTGCTGATAACGTCCGCATTTTCAAATGGAGGAAAAAAAAAGTCCTCCTTTCTGTCCAATACCACATGAAAGTGGTTGGATTTGGCATCTCATTTGTTCAACTTGCATACTCGTTTTTAAACACTTTGTTATGAGAGTAGCATATGTGTGTGGCCCTTTAATGTCTGGCAGCAGGTGAGTGACGTCAGTGAGTGTGCGGGTGGGCAAGCAAGTGAGAAAGCGGTCGCTGAGGGCGGGGGAGAAATACATTGGCATCAAACTCCGTAGCTTGCTAGCTTGTGCACGCTAGCTTTCTGAGACTCTTATTTTGTTAGCACAGGCAGGATGAAACAGGTCTTTTATGGTGAAGACAGGAACTGTGCAGTCGGTCTTTAGAGTTTTGACAGTAGGTACGGAGTCTCTAGAAATAAAATGTGTTTCTCTGCGTCCGCCCTGTTAGTGATTTTTTTCTTAAATATGAGCTCGCAGCAGCCAGCGTCATCTCACAAGATCCTCGGGTGCCGAGAATGTCAAACAACTGACGAAAGTGAAGTCTTGGTATGATTGATGATTGCTCATTTTTATGTCTATTTTTTAATGCCTGGCTTGAGATCGACTGACACACCCTCCGAGATCGACCAGTCGATCGCAATCGACGTAATGGGCACCTCTGCATTAAACAATGCAACAAGGATTTCCAAAATAAATCAACTCAAGTTATGGAAAAAAATGCCAACATGGCACTGCCATATTTATTATTGAAGTCACAAAGTGCATCATTTTTTTTAACATGCCTCAAAACAGCAGCTTGGAATTTGGGACATGCTCTCCCTGAGAGAGCATGAAGAGGGTGAGGTGGGTGGTTTTTTTTTAACTTTCTGAGAATCTTATTTTGTTAGCGCAGGCAGGATGGAGCAGCGCTTTTATTGTGAATACAAGAATTGTGCGGCTTTTGACAGCAGGGGCGGCTCACGAGTTTCTGTTGAAATCAAAAAATATTTTTTGCTTTCCTGCCGGTCGTTTTTTTCCTTACAATGAGCTCGCAGCACCCAGTGTCATCTCACAAGAATGTCAATCAAGTGACGTCGTAGTGAAGATTGATAATTACTAAATTTTGGGTCTATTTTTCTAATGCCTGGCTGGCAATCGACTGACACGCCCTGACCGGTCACTTTGCGATCGACCTCATGAGCAACCCTGGTCTACAGAGAGAAAAAACACAACTACACTAAGCAGGGTTGCCAGATGGGAAAGGAGAAATTATCGTACCAGAAACTAAACATTTTCATACATTATGGAACAATATCGTACATATTCTATTTCAGTGGTTCTCAACCTTTTTTAAGTGACATACCCCCTGTGAACATTTTTTTTTAAGTCAAGTAATCCCTAATCAGAGCAAAGCATTTTTGGTTGAAAAAAAAGAGATAAAAAAAGTAAAATACAGCACTATGTCATCAGTTTCTGATTTATTAAATTGTATAACAGTGCAAAATATTGCTCATTTGTAGTGGTCTTTATTGAACTATTTGGAAAAAAAGATATAAAGATAGATAACTAAAAACGTGTTAAAAAATAAACAAGTGATTCAATTATAAATAAATATTTCTACACATAGAAGTAATCATCAACTTAAAGTGCCCTCTTTGGGGATTGTAATAGAGATCCATCTGGATTCATGAACTTCATTCTAAACATCCTGGTCTATATTTCTTCACAAAAAATGAAATCTTAAACATCGATATTTATGAAACATGTCCACAAAAAATCAAGCTGTGAACACTGAATATTGCATTGTTGCATTTCTTTTCACAGTTTATGAACTTACATTCATAATTTGTTGACGTATCATTCAACAAATATATTTATAAAGGATTTTTGAATTGTTGCTATTTTTAGAATATTAAAACAAAATCTCACGTATCCCTTGGCATACCTTCAAGTACCCCCAGGGGTACGCGTACCCCCATTTGAGAACCACTGTTCTATTTGTGGTTGCTCAGGACCATTTGTGACTGTAAAACAGTAATGCAGATTGTGTATAATCCATCCGTTTTCTACCGTTTCTCCCGTTAGTTTATAATGTAGTTTTTAGAGATGTCCCGGTCAACATTTTTTGGGGCATTAGATCCGATAATTTGAGACTAAATAACAGAACTGAACATTTTTCATAGCACGTAACATACATTTTTCTGAAGCATATTTTATTACATTTGTATGGGCTTCACGGTGGCAGAGGGGTTAGTGTGTCTGGCTCACAATACGAAGGTCCTGCAGATCTTTCTGTGTGGAGTTTGCATGTTCTCCCCGTGACTGCGTGGGTTCCCTCCGGGTACTCCGGCTTCCTCCCACTTCCAAAGACATGCACCTGGGGATAGGTTGATTGGCAACACTAAATTGGCCCTAGTGTGTGAATGTGAGTGTGAATGTTGTCCTGTCTATCTGTGTTGGCCCTGCGATGAGATGGCGACTTGTCCAGGGTGTACCCTGCCTTCCGCCCGACTGTAGCTGAGATAGGCGCCAGTGCCCCCCGCGACCCCAAAAGGGAATAAGCGGTAGAAAATGGATGGATGTATTTTTTTCTAGTATTATTATAAATCAGGTGATGTATTGATGTGATATTGAACGCTAGTTACAATTTTTTTAACACAATACAGGGGCTAGTACACAATAACTAAACAAAAGCAACAACTACTATTGGCTCTCATTTAAATTATTTGGGTTTTGCCCTCCTGTAACCAGGGACTTAATCCCTGAATTTTTAAACAAATAAAAAAAACAAAAAACGACCCAAATAAGGATTTTGTAATAATGAGAACAAGAAGCATAAATGGTCGCACAACCTTTGACAGCGCTCTCTCTCTCTCTCTATCTCAGTGTCCACTTTCTCTTAGTTTTTCTTTGATTGATCTCTTTTTATCCGCACTCCTGCGTCCCCCTCCCCCCACATGCATACACACAGGATTAATTAATCGATTTACTCGATGAATCATTGCACCCCTAACTGGGACACAGCTGTGGTGAAGATCATCAGCTGAGCACCGATTAGCTCAAAAAGGCAAATATCGGCCCATTCTCTACAAAGAGTGAAATCATTCTACAAATATGCTAAGTATCGTACCATCATTTGTCAAGGGAGCAAAGAGAAAAGAAACATGAACCTGTTTTAGAATAGTTCTGATATCATTTATGTGCCAAAAATACATTGTGATACACAGTAGTTACTTCATTTACTTGCTTAATTGGTTCTCTGACAGTGCGCTCAACGAAAAACACTTGTACAGTATCTCAAATCCTTCCCATTATCGGAATACAAAGTTATGTCAATCTTGAGCTATGAACTAAGATTAGCGAGTAAAATCGGATCTTTTGAGCTGATCCTAAAGGGGCTAATGATGGGGATGTGTCCAACTCCAAAATTGTAACTAAAGGGGGAACTGCACTTTTTTTTTTAGAATTGTTCTCAACCGTTATGAAAGATTGTAACTCATAAAATCCCACAACACAACAAAAAAAACTATCCAAAAAGCGCAAACGTACTCATTAACATGAGTATGTTTGCGCTGACCAAGAAGAACGCGGAGTTAGAATATAATTACAACACTTTATGTACTTATTTATATAATATTTACATATTTATATAATATGTAACGACAAGTTCCATTCACAGACAGAGTCCCATTGCTTTTATGAGCGGTCGAGTGAGTCAAGAGCCGGAAAAAAAAAGAATTTTTTTTTTTTTTTTTTTTTTGTGGCCGATGTAATTCTTTTGTGGCAGGCCGCCACCAATAAATGAATGTGTGGGGAAACCCTGCAAGTATTAGTGAGCGCTAACACAGACAAACTGTTTATAGCGGCGCCGTGATCACAAGCTTGTGTGCTAATGTTGACATGATGGTCTGATCATTTGTGTGCTCGTTTCTTTGCTTGTCAAACTTTATTGTAGATCATGAATCGTGCCTCTCACTTATATAGTAGAGGACGAGGACGTATTTCGACAAGTTGGTACACTTTGACAGCCACTGTAGACTCGGAAATGGCGAGAACAACACGAAAAGACGCTTTGTTCCACCCGCTTTTCGTCGCAAGGCTTATGAGACATTTTTCATCCTTTTGAATCTATAAACATCTCAGCAGTCAGCATCCTAATGACAGCAGTCCTTTTACAGTAAGTGTTGTTGATTACATTTGATGGCTCTCATTAAGTCTGCGGTGAGCGTTTTTTAAACTAAGCGTATGCTTAAAATGAGCAGAATACGTAAATGTTTTTCTAAATGTTACCGTTGCTACATTGCATATATACCTACACACACATATATATATATATATATATATATATATATATATATATATATATATATATATATATATATATACATACATATATATATATATATATATATATATATATATATATATATCCATCCATCTTCTTCCGCTTATCCGAGGTCGGGTCGCGGGTGCAAAAGCCTAAGCAGGGAAACCCAGACTTCCCTCTCCCCAGCCACTTCGTCTAGCTCTTCCCGGGAGATCCCGAGGCGTTCCCAGGCCAGCCGGGAGACATAGTCTTCCCAACGTGTCCTGGGTCTTCCCCGTGGCCTCCTACCGGTTGGACGTGCCCTAAACACCTCCCTAGGGAGGCGTTCGGGTGGCATCCTGACCAGATGCCCGAACCACCTCATTTAGCTCCTCTCGATGTGGAGGAGCAGCGGGTTTACTTTGAGGTCCTCCCGGATGGCAGAGTTTCTCACCCTATCTCTAAGGGAGAGCCCCGCCACACGGCGGAGGAAACTCATTTCGGCCGCTTGTACCCGTGATCTTATCCTTTCGGTCATGACCCAAAGCTCATGACCATAGGTGAGGATGGGGACGTAGATCGACCGGTAAATTGAGAGCTTTGCCGTCCGGCTCAGTTCCTTCTTCACCACAACGGATCGATACAACGTCCGCATTACTGAAGACGCCGCACCGATCCGCCTGTCGATCTCACGATCCACTCTTCCCCCACTCGTGAACAAGACTCCTAGGTACTTGAACTCCTCCACTTGGGGCAGGGTCTCCTCCCCAACCCGGAGATGGCATTCCACCCTTTTCCGGGCGAGAACCATGGACTCGGACTTGGAGGTGCTGATTCTCATTCCGGTCGCTTCACACTCGGCTGCGAACCGATCCAGTGAGAGCTGAAGATCCCGGTCAGATGAAGCCATCAGGACCACATCATCTGCAAAAAGCAGAGACCTAATCCCGTGGCCACCAAACCGGATCCCCTCAACGCCTTGGCTGCGCCTAGAAATTCTGTCCATAAAAGTTATGAACAGAATCGGTGACAAAGGACAGCCTTGGTGGAGTCCAACCCTCACTGGAAATGTGTTCGACTTACTGCCGGCAATGCGGACCAAGCTTTGGCCTCTGGTACAGGGAGCGGACCGCCACAATAAGACAGTCCGATACCCCATACTCTCTGAGCACTCCCCACAGGACTTCCCGAGGGACAAGGTCGATATCAAAACTTTAACCTCTTAAGGCCCAAGCTGTTTGTTTACATGCTTTATTGTATTTCTCTTTGCTATTTGGGCTCTTTGGACCCTAATTAGATTTAAAACAAAAAAATCATCTTTTGATATGATGTACTTAGTCCATAAGTATACAAACATGTACTTCAAGTGAAGTGACATGCTAATTTTTATTTTTACACTTTTTTTTTCTCCAAATTTCATTGTATGTTATACTCTTCTGACACCACCAGATAGCAGTATTTGTGTCCATATGTCGGCATAAGACCCCAATTCAGTAGTGTACACACTTTTGGAAATAAGAGCTAAAAGGTGCTGTCCACGCATGTGGCTGCTAAAGCCTTTAGAGGTTTAATGGAGGTGTTTGGATGTTTTTTAAGGGCATTATGGGCAGAATAGGTCTACTTTAATAGGCTCCATTGTAAAGAGACTTTTGATTGGATTTATTTACTGTTTAGAATGCATAAAAAATACATCCGTCATGTTTTTAAAAAAAATAATTATTGTGAATGACAGCCAAAATTCCAAAGAAGTGCAGTTCCGCTTTAAAAGATAACAATTACCAGAGATACAGCTCTTCTCCACCTGGGGATAGGTTGATTGGCAACACTAAATTGGCCCTAGTGTGTGAATGTGAGTGTGAATGTTGTTTGTCTATCTGTGTTGGCCCTGCGATGAGGTGGCGACTTGTCCAGGGTGTACCCCGCCTTCCGCCCGATTGTAGCTGAGATAGGCGCCAGCGCCCCCCGCGACCCCGAAAGGGAATAAGCGGTAGAAAATGGATGGATGGATGGACAGCTCTTCTCGCAAAATACTTTTAAGGCCCAAGCTGTTTGTTTACATGCTTTTTTTTTTATTTCTCTTTGCTATTTGGGCTCTTTGGACCCTAATTAGAATTAAAACAAAAGAATCATCTTTTGATATGACGTACTTAGTCCATAAGTATACAAACATGTACTTCAAGTGAAGTGACATGCTAATTTTTATTTTCACACTTTTTTTTTTCTCCAAATTTCATTGTATGTTATACTCTTCTGACACCACCAGATAGCAGTATTTGTGTCCATATGTCGGCATAAGACCCCAATTCAGTAGTGTACACACTTTTGGAAATAAGAGCTAAAAGGTGCTGTCCACGCATGTGGCCGCTAAAGCCTTTAGAGGTTTAATGGAGGTGTTTGGATGTTTTTTAAGGGCTTTATGGGCAGAATAGGTCTACTTTAATAGGCTCCATTGTAAAGAGACTTTTGATTGCATTTATTTACTGTTTAGAATGCATAAAAAATACATCCGTCATCATGTTTTTAAAAAAAAAAATTATTGTGAATGACAGCCAAAATTCCAAAGAAGTGCAGATCCGCTTTAAAAGATAACAATTACCAGAGATACAGCTCTTCTCGCAAAATACTTTTAAGTTGAGGTACCACTGTTTATCATTTTCGCAAGAGGCTGAAATCTATATTGCGATATGGATTGTAGGCCACAAGTGTCAAGAGTCATACTCTGTATGTTAAGTATTTAGTCGAATACTAAAAATCCAAGGCAGGATTCAAAACATGTCGACTCTATTTTGAAAGCACTGTGCCTAAAATAGAAGTGAAGTGAAGTGAAGTGAATTATATTTATACAGCGCTTTTCTCTAGTGACTCAAAGCGCTTTACATAGTGAAACCCAATATCTAAGTTACATTTAAACCAGTGTGGGTGGCACTGGGAGCACGTGGGTAAAGTGTCTTGCCCAAGGACACAACGGCAGTGACTAGGATGGCGGAAGCGGGAATTGAACCTGCAACCCTCAAGTTGCTGGCACGGCCACTCTACCCACCGAGCTATACCGCCCCATAGATGTGTAATTGGGCTGCACAATTAATCCAATTTTAATCATGATCACGATTTTGGCCGCGACCATTAAATGAGAGTGGTAGTCGGCGATATTAACATTTAAAAAGCAATTCAAGCACTTTCACAACCAACAGTCAGCCATTCGCCAGGGGGCGACCAAAAGACAGTGGTGAGCAAGTGAGAGAGAGGGTGACTTGACACTGAAGCTCCCGAAAATATTAGAAAAAATAAATGCGATATTACATTTGGTGTCCTTCTCTCCTGTAGAGTGAACCACATTTTAACCCCTGAAAATTCCTCCTGCTCGTTC
This sequence comes from Nerophis ophidion, assembly GCF_033978795.1. Taxonomy (NCBI): domain Eukaryota; kingdom Metazoa; phylum Chordata; class Actinopteri; order Syngnathiformes; family Syngnathidae; genus Nerophis; species Nerophis ophidion. The sequence goes on from NC_084634.1 coordinate 30,658,361, forward strand.
CTGCAAACCTGAAAATGCTCCTGCGCGTATAACAACAAGCTGCACGGAAACAGAGCAGGTCACCCGCCACCGGCGCAACGCCCCGACGATTAGCTAGAAAAGCGAGGGTGCCCAAAGCACGGACTACCGTAACAGCCACTGTGCACCGAGGGACCCTATATCCATCCACCCCTCAAAAACGCACATAAGTAATGGATGTAGTCCGTCAAGGGACGGCGTGGCGCAGTGGAGGAGTGGCCGTGCGCAACCCGAGGGTCCCTGGTTCAATTCCAACCTCGTCATGTCCGTTGTGTCCTGAGCAAGACACTTCACCCTTGCTCCTGATGGGTGCTGGTTAGCACCTTGCATGGCAGCTCCCTCCATCAGTGTGTGAATGTGTGTGTGAATGGGTAAATGTGGAAGTAGTGTCAAAGCGCTTTGAGTACCTTGAAGGTAGAAAAGCGCTATACAAGTACAACCCATTTATCATTTATGTAATAGCGTTTTAATGGGCAAAGACATCCAGTATGTCCTATATATACAGTGTGCTCCTTGCATAGTATTTGCCTTTTGTGCATAATCTTATTTTTTCACTGATGTTTGCACTTTATGATCACAGTCTGCAATGGCATATTTATTTTTAGTTAGCCCCTTGTCTTTTGCCCTTTTTATTTGACTGATTAATCTTTTTTTTTTCCATTTTGAAATGAAAGCCCTGTTCACATACTGTTTCTTTAAAATAAGAAGGGCAATACAAATGTGTTTTATATAAGCAGAGTTGGGTAGAGTAGCCAGAAATTGTACTCAAGTAAGAGTACTGTTACTTTAGAGATGTATTACTCAAGTAAAAGTAAGGAGTAGTCACCCAAATATTTACTTGAGTAAAAGTAAAAAGTATGTTGTGAAAAAACTACTCAAGTACTGAGTAACTGATGAGTAACCTGTTCGTTTAATGATTACGGCAACAAATAATGCACAAAAACATAAAAAAAGCAATGAGCAAATTCAGAGCCAGGAATATCTCTTAAGCAACTAAAACAATAATATATATTAAATTATAATACCTTACAGTAAAATTGCAAAAATGGCACATTGAACCACAATAACAGCTCCATAGGCTAAGTAGGCATTCATTGATTGATTGATTGAAACTTATATATATATATTCATTTATATATACAGTATATAATTTATATTTAATTATTTTACCGTTTTTGTTGACATGTTAAAGGTGTTTTAATGAATATACATGCATGTTAAACACATATAGATTCCTATCTTTCATGAAGAAAAGAATATAAGTTGGTGTATTACCTGATTCTGATGACTTGATTGGTTGGAATCAGACAGTATGTGCTAGTAACGTCCACGTTTTCAAATGGAAGAGAAAAAAAGTCCTCATTTCTTTCTAATACCACATGAAAGTCGTTGGTTTTTGGCATCTTATTTGTCCAGCTTCCAAATTCGTTTTTATACACTTTGCAAGAAATACATTGGCAGCAAACTTCGCAGTTTGCTAGGTTATTTGCGCTGGCTTTCGGAGACTCTTATTTTGTTAGCGCAGGTGCGATGAAGCGGCACTTTTATTGTGAAAACAGGAACTGTGCGATCAGTCTCTAGGCTTTTGACGGGAAGCACGGTTGAAATAAAAAGTAGATTTTTTCCTTTACACTTTTGATTGATTGATTTAAAGTTGTATTAGTAGATTGCACAGTACAGTACATATTCCGAGCAATTGACCACTAAATGGTAACACCCCAATAAGTTTTTCAACTTGCTTAAGTCGTGGTCCACGTTTGACGGTCATGTGAACGTCTGGCTCTGTTTGATTGGTTCAACGTCACCAGTGACTGCATGTGATTGGTGAAACGCAGGCATGCGGAGATCTTACTTTGAAGGTCTGACAAACCAAAACAAACATTAACAGATTGATAAAAAAAAGTAGCGAGTAGCGAGCTGAATGTAGATAAATGGAGCGGAGTAAAAATAGCGTTTCTTCACTATAAATATACTCAAGTAAAAGTAAAAATATGTCGCATAAAAACTACTCTTAGAAGTACAATTTATCCCAAAAGTTACTCAAGTAGATGTAACGGAGTAAATGTAGCGCGTTACTACCCACCTCTGTATATAAGATAGCATATAATCGTGATTTCAATATTGATAAAAAAATAATCATGACTATTGTGGCCATAACCGTGCAGCCCTCAGGTGTAAAGCATTATTTTTTATTTCAGGAAAAAAAAACTCCTCTCTGAGCTGCTACCTTACCGTGGTAGAGGAGTTTGCGTGTCCCAATGATCCTAGGAGCTATGTTGTCTGGGGGCTTTCATGCCCCCTGGTAGGGTCTCCCAAGACAAACAGGTCCGAGGTGAGTGATCAGACAAAGAGCAGCTCAAAGACTTCTATGGATTTACAACAAAATGAACTCAGATTTCCCTCGCCCGGACGCGGGTCACCGGGGCCCCGCTCTGGAGCCAGGCCCGGAGGTGGGGCACGATGGCGAGCGCCTGGTGGTCGGGCCTGTCCCCATGGGGCCCGGCCGGGCACAGCCCGAAGAGGCAACGTGGGTCATCCCTCCAATGGGCTCACCACTCATAGGAGGGGCCATAGAGGTCGGGTGCATTGTGAGCTGGGCGGCAGCCGAAGGCAGGGCACTTGGCGGTCCGATCCTCGGCTACAGAAGCTAGCTCTTGGGACGTGGAACGTCACCTCACTGGGGGGGAAGGAGCCTGAGCTAGTCCGCGAGGTAGAGAAGTTCCGGCTGGATATAGTCGGACTCACCTCGACGCACAGCAAGGGCTCTGGAACCACTTCTCTCGAGAGGGACTGGACACTCTTCCACTCTGGCGTTGCCGACAGTGAGAGGCGACGGGCTGGCGTGGCAATTCTCGTTGCCCCCCGGCTCAAAGCCTGCACGTTTGAGTTCAACCCAGTGGACGAGAGGGTAGCTTCCCTTCGCCTTCGGGTGGGGGGACGGGTCCTGACTGTTGTTTGTGCTTACGCACCAAACAGCAGTTCAGAATACCCACCCTTTTTGGGTACACTCGAGGGAGTAATGGAAAGTGCTCCTCCGGGTGATTCCCTTGTCCTACTGGGAGACTTCAACGCTCATGTTGGCAACGACAGTGAAACCTGGAGAGGCGTGATTGGGAAGAATGGTCGCCCGGATCTAAACCCGAGTGGTGTTTTGTTATTGGACTTTTGTGCTCGTCACGGATTGTCCATAACAAACACCATGTTCAAACATAAGGGTGTCCATATGTGCACTTGGCACCAGGACACCCTAGGCCGCAGTTCCATGATTGACTTTGTAGTCGTGTCATCGGATTTGCGGCCTCATGTTCTGGACACTCGGGTGAAGAGAGGGGCGGAGCTTTCTACCGATCACCACCTGGTGGTGAGTTGGCTGCGATGGTGGGGGAGGATGCCGCACAGACCTGGCAGGCCCAAACGCATTGTGAGGGTCTGCTGGGAACGTCTGGCAGAGTCTCCTGTCAGAGAGAGTTTCAATTCACACCTCCAGGAGAACTTTGAACATGTCACGAGGGAGGTGCTGGACATTGAGTCCGAGTGGACCATGTTCCGAACCTCTATTGTCGAGGCGGCTGATTGGAGCTGTGGCCGCAAGGTTGTTGGTGCTTGTCGTGGCGGTAATCCCAGAACCCGTTGGTGGACACCAGCAGTGAGGGATGCCGTCAAGCTGAAGAAGGAGTCCTATCGGGTTCTTTTGGCTCATAGGACTCCGGAGGCAGTGGACGGGTACCGACGGGCCAAGCGGTGTGCAGCTTTAGCGGTAGCGGAGGCAAAAACTCGGACATGGGAAGAGTTCGGGGAAGCCATGGAAAACGACTTCCGGACGGCTTCGAAGCGATTCTGGACCACCGTCCGCCGCCTCAGGAAGGGGAAGCAGTGCACTATCAACACCGCGTATGGTGCGGATGGTGTTCTGCTGACTTCGACTGCGGATGTTGTGGATCGGTGGAGGGAATACTTCGAAGACCTCCTCAATCCCACCAACACGTCTTTCTTTGAGGAAGCGGTGCCTGGGGAATCTGTAGTGGACTCTCCTATTTCTGGGCCTGAGGTCGCTGAGGTAGTTAAAAAGCTCCTCGGCGGCAAGGCCCCGGGGGTGGATGAGATCCGCCCGGAGTTCCTTAAGGCTCTGGATGCTGTGGGGCTGTCTTGGTTGACAAGACTCTGCAGCACCGCGTGGACATCGAGGGCGGTACCTCTGGATTGGCAGACCGGGGTGGTGGTCCCTCTCTTTAAGAAGGGGGACCGGAGGGTGTGTTCCAACTATCGTGGGATCACACTCCTCAGCCTTCCCGGTAAGGTTTATTCAGGTGTACTGGAGAGGAGGCTACGCCGGATAGTCGAACCTCGGATTCAGGAGGAACAGTGTGGTTTTCGTCCTGGTCGTGGAACCGTGGACCAGCTCTATACTCTCGGCAGGGTTCTTGAGGGTGCATGGGAGTTTGCCCAACCAGTCTACATGTGCTTTGTGGACTTGGAGAAGGCATTCGACCGTGTCCCTCGGGAAGTCCTGTGGGGAGTGCTCAGAGAGTATGGGGTACCGGACTGTCTTATTGTGGCAGTCCAACTTGCCAGAGCTTGGTCCGCATTGCTGGCAGTAAGTCGGACACGTTTCCGGTGAGGGTTGGACTCCGCCAAGGCTGTCCTTTGTCACCGATTCTGTTCATAACTTTTATGGACAGAATTTCTAGGCGCAGCCAAGGCGTTGAGGAGATCCGGTTTGGTGGCCACGGGATTAGATCTCTGCTTTTTGCAGATGATGTAGTCCTGATGGCTTCATCTGGCCGGGATCTTCAGCTCTCACTGGATCGGTTCGCAGCCGAGTGTGAAGCGACCGGAATGAGAATCAGCACCTCCAAGTCCGAGTCCATGGTTCTCGCCCGGAAAAGGGTGGAGTGCCATCTCCGGGTTGGGGAAGAGACTCTGCCCCAAGTAGAGGAGTTCAAGTACCTAGGAGTCTTGTTCACGAGTGGGGGAAGAGTGGATCGTGAGATCGACAGGCGGATCGGTGCGGCGTCTTCAGTAATGCGGACGTTGTATCGATCCGTTGTGGTGAAGAAAGAGCTGAGCCAGAAGGCAAAGCTCTCAATTTACCGGTCGATCTACGTTCCCATCCTCACCTATGGTCATGAGCTCTGGGTCATGACCGAAAGGATAAGATCACGGGTACAAGCGGCCGAAATGAGTTTCCTCCGCCGGGTGGCGGGGCTCTCCCTTAGAGATAGGGTGAGAAGCTCTGCCATCCGGGAGGAGCTCAACGTAAAGCCGCTGCTCCTCCACATCGAGAGGAGCCAGATGAGGTGGTTTGGGCATCTGGTCAGGATGCCACCCGAACGCCTCCCTAGGGAGGTGTTTAGGGCACGTCCAGCTGGTAGGAGGCCCCGGGGAAGACCCAGGACACGTTGGGAAGACTATGTCTCCCGGCTGGCCTGGGAACGCCTCGGGATCCCCCGGGAAGAGCTAGACGAAGTGGCTGGAGAGAGGGAAGTCTGGGCTTCCTTGGTTAGGCTGCTGCCCCCGCGACCCGACCTCGGATAAGCGGAAGATGATGGATGGATGGATGGATGGAAAAAAAAAAAAAAGCTTTGACTTAGATTTGCACAAACTCTTATGTGGCTCTGCTACCATGGCTCTTTGTTCTCAGTGTCACCATGACAATGATTCACTCTGTAGAGCTTTATAAACACAATAGAGGTGTCCACACACAAAAGGGAAGCCTGGTTAAATATATTGGCTTCTCTGTATCATGGACACTGACTGTAATTGACCAACAGGAATCCGAAAGTACTCTCTTGCTGTATCACTAACCAATGCATCAGTTGCATGCATTTCGTTTTATTTAAAGTAAGTCGTGTTGGGCTTTCTGATATTGATCCCTGTCATTGTTTTGCTCTGGGCTTTTTGCATACTCCCATTCAATTTGCCAATAATAATCGGCCTCGTGAGACCTTTATTGACATTCCAGGCGCCCCTCATTTATTATGTGTTGCTTACGGTTTTGTAGAGGATTTTACTGGTGACACTAACCTGCAGGTAATGAAAGGTCCGTGACGGCTTGAGGTCTGGGTGCATCATGGTTTTTTCCAGGTTAAGCGATGACTTTCTATAGGCCTCCTTTGCTTGGCTAACCGTCAGTGTGGACCAGGAGCTCCTCTTCATGAATTTGCCCTCGGGCGCCATGGCCATGCTGTCGCACGCGGTGCACTTGACATCGTTGTTACTCTTGGAGGTCTTGAGTGACAGGTCTCCAAAGTGGTGTCCGTGTATGGAATCTGGGTAACAGTGGGTGATGTGTTCTCCGTGGTGCCGTGACATGACACTGGGAGTGCGATAGGTGCTGTCGCTGTCCAGGTTGTCGTCAGAGCTCCACCAACCGCCGGGGCGGTGCTTCCGTTCTTTACTTTTGCTCCTCTTGCTACCATGTTTGTTAGGCTGATGACCATGATGATAGTAACTCCCTGCTCCTCCGCCTCCTCCAATGTCACCCTTTGTGCCGTTCATCTTGGACGATCCTTCCAGGGAGTGGGATTTCGTGAAGAGCTTCTGGACAGAATGAACGAGGTGTCGGATGCGGCCTGGGCTCTCGCTGCGTTGCTCAGCGGTGGCAGATGTGCGCTGGTACTGTAATGTGTGGAAGCCATCCCGGTGTAGCGGCATCTGTTTCTCAAACTGATCCAACAGGTTGGCAGGTAGACGATTGCTCTTGGTGCCGGCATGGTGTGAGGAGGCGGCGGCCGCGGCTGCAGCGGCGGCCACTGCCGGTGATGTGGCAGAGGCTGTGATGGCGACGCAGTCATCCCGTGTGGCCGAGTCATAGTATTGAGAGCTGTAGTGCATTCGAGGGAAGGTGCTGCTGGAGATATGGTCAGACGCGGCGACAGGAGGCATCATAACCGGGGTCATCAACATGCAGTCGGAATGGATGGAACTGTGCGGTGAATAGCGGTGTTGGAAGTCCATGGGGCAGCTTTCTGTCGGGCTGAGCAGGTAGGAGGAGTGCCGGGAGTCTGAGCCATGGTGCCCGTGGAGATCATGGACATGAGGGTCATAGTCGAGGCCATGGGGTAAAGGGATTTGGTGTTGGGAGCGGCTGCCCGATAAGCCCTTCATGTTCCTGGCCGGAGGAAGGTGTCTGCCTTCATTGAACTTTCGAGACCGGGACCAAGGCGCAATCTTCTGGTCTGTTTGGAAGAAGAGGACATAAAGAAAAAAATAAGTAAGGAAAAAGTTAAGGAAGTTCCAATTCCTTCAATGAAGAAGGTTATGTTTCCTCTAAATTCTAATTAAAAGAGAGAGCGATATGCTGTAGGCTTGAATTTGCACATCCATCCATCCATCCATTTTCTACCGCTTATTCCCTTTTGGGGTCGCGGCGCCTATCTCAGCTATAATTGGGCGGAAGGCGGGGTACACCCTGGACAAGTCGCCACCTCATCGCAGGGCCCACACAGATAGACAGACAACATTCACACTCACATTCACACACTAGGGCCAATTTAGTGTTGCCAATCAACCTATCCCCAGGTGCATGTCTTTGGAAGTGGGAGGAAGCCGGAGTACCCGGAGGGAACCCACGCATTCACGGGGAGAACATGCAAACTCCACACAGAAAGATCCCGAGCCTGGATTTGAACCCAGGACTGCAGGACCTTCGTATTGTGTGGCAGACGCACTAACCCCTCTGCCACCGTGAAGCCCTGAATTTGCACATTGAAGTTGAATTCATCAGTAAGTCTCTTTTTTATCAAAGTCTGTTGAATGTCCAATATGAAACTTTCCCTGAGTTCAAGGAAATGGCACTGACAAGGACATACAGTAGAACCTGGATTTACGAACCCCTCATTGTACAAACTTTTCGATGTTCTGGATAAAAGTAAGCTGAAGCGTAGATAAAGATAAATAGATAGTGCTTTATTGATTCCTTCAGGAGAGTTCCCTCAGGAAAAATGTAATTCCAGTAGCAGTGTGCAGAATTGAGATCGAATTTATAAAGTACAAAATATATAATGGTGGTATAAATGGAAATCAAATAGAAAATATTACAGTAAGAATAAAAATTAACAACAAAAATACAAATATAACAGTAAAAATAACTATATAACAAGATAAATTAGGCAGTACTGACCATGTAATGAAACTGTATTGCACTGTTTTTTGTTGCACTTTATTTCAGTATTATTATTGTTTGCATCCCGTCTCCATGTATGGCTGTTTCATCCACCCATAGTGTACCTGTAGTGCAGCCATTTTGTGCCTGCAGCACAGCAATTATGGGCGGACTGGTGGCTCTCCGGTGCTCACTGCTTATTCAGTCAGCACAGCAGTGCTTGTTAGCTATTATGCCACTTTGTGTTTTTAACCTGTTTACAACATTTTCTGGTTTTCTCAATGTAACCCGCCGCCTTCAGTCCCTGCTCTTTCTGTTCCGCTCGGGACTCGAACCTAGGTCGCCAGCATGAAAGACAAGCGTGCTCGCTACCGAGCTAAAAGCCAGAGCTATCAACCCCACAGCTCTTGAAGTTGTCAGGGTGTTGGGCTTAACAACGTACCATGGCCCAACCAGACTGACTGGCCTGCATAACACTCGCTCAATCGGAGCTGGTGGTTTGAAACGTTCAGCAAGTAACCACAGCGTTGTCATATCTGATCCCACCGCTTTTTATTTTTTATTCTTAATCATTGTAACAACTTGGCTGGTAAAGTTAAGGAATGTTGGGATTTCAAACTGGGAGTGCACCACAGGGCTAGTGAAAGCGTGTGTGTGTGTGCGCGCGTGTGTGTGTGTTTATTTCAGTTCAGTTTATTTTCAGTCTAACAAAAACATATTCAAACATAGATCACGATTCAAAAATGAATAACATGACTGAAACAGGCAGAAGCAAAAAAGCTTATATCCATCCATCCATCCATCATCTTCCGCTTATCCGAGGTCGGGTCGCGGGGGCAGCAGCCTAAGCAGGGAAGCCCAGACTTCCCTATCTCCAGCCACTTCGTCTAGCTCTTCCCGGGGGATCCCGAGGCGTTCCCAGGCCAGCCGGGAGACATAGTCTTCCCAACGTGTCCTGGGTCTTCCCCGTGGCCTCCTACCAGCTGGACGTGCCCTAAACACATCCCTAGGGAGGCGTTCGGGTGGCATCCTGACCAGATGCCCGAACCACTTCATCTGGCTCCTCTCGATGTGGAGGAGCAGCGGCTTTACCGTTAGCTCCTCCCGGATGGCAGAGCTTCTCACCCTATCTCTAAGGGAGAGACCCGCCACCCGGCGGAGGAAACTCATTTCGGCCGCTTGTACCCATGATCTTATCCTTTCGGTCATGACCCAAAGCTCATGACCATAGGTGAGGATGGGAACGTAGATCGACCGGTAAATTGAGAGCTTTGCCTTCCGGCTCAGCTCCTTCTTCACCACAACGGATCGATACAATGTCCGCATTACTGAAAACGCCGCACCGATCCGCCTGTCGATCTCACGATCCACTCTTCCCCCACTCGTGAACAAGACTCCTAGGTACTTGAACTCCTCCACTTGGGGTAGGGTCTCCTCCCCAACCCGGAGATGGCACTCCACCCTTATATGCTTATATGCCCAACATAAATTTTTTTACATTCAATTAAGTTACATTTTCTAATAATTCTGCAACACAAAAAGAAATATAGTCATTCAGCATCCACATTCAAGCTGCCCCCCAACAAACAATACAAAAATATGTACCTACACACATACACTTTTTTGTAAATAGATAAACATACATACCTTCTAAATACAACATTTAACCAAACAAACATAAATTTCTAGTTCACATAACTTTTTAAAATACATTGTGACATGTTCTTTTTGAAATTAAATACTGAGTCACTCATTTTTATTTCTTTACCAACAGAATTCCACAAATTAACACCGAGAACAGATAAACATCTACGTTTAACCACTAGTCTTGCTTTTGGTAAAATAAACGTAGATTCATCTCTTAGGTTGTATTTGCTGGTCTGTAGAGAGAAGTATTTTTGAATTCCTTCTGGAAGAGTATTTATTTTTGCTTTGAACATTATCTGTGTTATTTTATAATGTGTGTGTGTGCGTGCGTGCGTACGAGCGTGTGCTTGTAAGCACGGCGGCTGCATAATGAAGACATTAGGGTTGTGAATCTTTTGGGCACCACATGATTTGATTCCATTCGAATTTTGGGGGTACTGATTCGATTCATAACAATTCTCGATTCAAAATGTATTCTTTTTTAATAACATTGGATGCTAGTTCTATGATAAACTGCATTGCTCCATAATTTCTATATTAAAAGAAAAACTGGTTTTGTTCAATAAAATTCTACACAAACATGAAGTATTCCACAATTCTCTTTTCTAAAGTAAATCTGTATAGCAGATTTGGGAATCTACTTCAAAAGTATGATTTGCCTGAGTGGCTGGACAGGACAAATATTAGTAATAATACTTTTTTTTTAAATCGATTAAGAATCATTACAAACAAGAATCGTGATTAATCTAAAAATAAATATTTTTGACACTCATAGAATACAGTTCAGCTGTTGTTTTTTGGCAATGTAAATAAAGGAATAATTGACCCATCACACACATTGTAGGTTTTTTGTATATACATTACTTTATAGCACTTTATATTGTTGAAAATGTAAAAGCTTTTCCAAAAATAAGTAATTTTTTCATATGTACATTGTTTCTTATAGAGAACTTCAGGTTTTTTTTCATCTATGAACCATGTTCAAGAACCATTGAAGTTAACAAATCGAGGTTCCATTGTGTTTTAAAAACGTTTATGATAGCTTCCAAAACATCTTGAACATTTTTTAAATGATTTTAAGTGTGTAAAATCCATCCATCTATCCATCCATCATCTTCCGCTTATCCAAGGTCGGGTCACGGGGGCAGCAGCCTAAGCAGGGAAGCCCAGACTTCCCCATCTCCTGTGTAAAATCATGGCAGAAAACTATGAACCATGATGTATACATTGACTCTTCTAGTGCCACTATTATTGTTTACTTAAGATTATCCCGGTCGCCATTGTAATGACAGAGTAGCTAACGAATGGGACCGTTTACATGTGAACCATTACAGTACTTGTTCCCAGTATCTGGGAATCGATACCGGTACTCAACGGTAACAACTTTCTGTGCTTTTTTTGTGGGTTAATAAATGTTAATTATTTGATAAAAAATTTGCATTTCGAATATAACATTTAAAAAATAGGTGAATCCAAACTGCTGTCCAGTTATTATACGGTATATTGTAATCTGATTACATTAGTCTCCTTTGCAATAAAGTTGCACTTCCAAGACATTAGATGACAGTACTGTATAAGCTATTTATAATATGTTGTCGAACGAATATGTAGCCTTTTTCAGGGAGTTGAATGTATTATGTTGGGCCCTACAAAGTGTTATACTGTAAGTATTATGCTTATTACACACCACCAGTTTGATTTCAACAAAAATCTTGATTTAATTTTCCTTTACCAAATTTGGAGGTGTTGAAATCATCCATGTAAAACCACTAATGTTATTCGTAGCTTGTCTCTGGAACGTCCAAGATATCAAGATGGCGCCTTTTGACAAAATGGAGCTCTTGCTTTACGTTTTGAGATTTTTCTACCATGCACACAACCTTTGTTGGTGTTGAAAATTGCAACATTACTTAGAGGAAGTTCGGCTGAGTGTTGCTTGACTGATTGTTTATGTGAGCCTGTTTTTAGTCAGCAACCGGATGTGACGAGTCTCAATCAATCATTCGATTTCCTTTTCGCGGCTGTGTTGGAGCCACTATGGATTGAACTTTCACAGTATCATGTTAGACCCGCTCGACATCCATTGCTTTCGGTCCCCTAGAGGGGGGGGGGGGTTGCCCACATCTGAGGTCCTCTCCAAGGTTTCTCATAGTCAGCATTGTCACTGGCGTCCCACTGGATGTGAATTCTCCCTGCCCACTGGGTGTGAGTTTTCCTTGCCCTTTTGTGGGTTCTTCCGAGGATGTTGTAGTCGTAATGATTTGTGCAGTCCTTTGAGACATTTGTGATTTGGGGCTATATAAATAAACATTGATTGATTGATTGATTGATTTTTTTACCTAGGGGCTAAAATCTCTTTTCCATGAGTGACCTGGCCAAGAGGGCAGCAAAACAAAGTGACAGAAATAGATGTCAGAACAACAAAAACAGCAGCAGTCACACACCACAATTAAAAAGTAAATTACTTGCGTATATCAACAAAATCATGTGATAGGTCAAAACAATGTATAAAATGTTTCAGTAAAAACAACTTAAAAACAAGTACAATGCCCAATAGAAATAATTTCTCAATCCTCAATAAAATGGCCTGAAATTCCCCCAAAGTGATCAGTTTAGGTAACCTCAGATCCTTTTGTAAGTTATTCCATGACCATGAAGCAGCATATCTGAAAGCTTTTTTTCCAAGATTTGTGTCGGCTCTAGGGACCAACATTTTAGGTATGCCCCCTGACCTTAGTCTGAAACCGGATGTCACGCCACGTGCAACAAATATATCGAAATATGGCACAGAATTTGGTGTGTGCTTAAAAAAGTGCAGAATTCGGTGCCCATACCTAGAGACACTATTTTTGTTTTTACAAGTCAGTTTAGCATTCAAATTATTTAGAAGTATTATTGTTTTTTTCATTCTACTTTCTTGTAGTACAAGTACAAGACATTTGGACAAAGGTATAATCCATTTAGTTTTCTGGTTTACAAAACCAAGTCATCAAAAAGTCACTTTGTAACTGTCATCATCATCGGCGGTCACTCGAACGAGTATGACAATCCTCCTGGTAGGGGGGTATCTCTTTAGATTAGATAGATTAGATAGATAGTACTTTATTTATTCCGTCAGGAGAGTTCCTTCAGGAAAATTAAAATTTTCTGCACAATCCCATTCAAGTTTAGACAAACATTACAGGGAGACAGAACAGGATCGCTGACGGGTCTGCCGGCTTCCAGCGCCCCTTACAAAAAAGATGAGATACAGGTAAACAAGGGGGGGGGGGGGGGGAATAGAAGATTAAAACAAAATAAAAAAAATCGGTCTTAGCCTGGGCCCTGGAGAGGAGGTGCAGACTGAGGCCAAGGGAAAAAACAACAACTCATAGCCATGGTACACATCCCTCTTCCATGTGTGTAAGAGGGAAACATCAAACATCAAAGAACACAGAGGACATTAAAGACATTAAAGCAGCAGATACAACCAGACACTTCTACATACAGCTATGAATAAAAAGTCAAAGAAACATGTCCACTGTGGTGGCCTCTGCGGTGTTCCACGCCATCGTCCGCTGGGGTGGAGGGAGCATGGCCAGACACAGGAGCAGACCCAACAAAGCAACCAAGACAGCCGACTCCATTTTCGGCCTGTGTCCAGTCCGCATGGATGAGCGAGGATACGTCCAAGATGACTGAGGTGTCCGACACCTGCTCACCCAGCCAAGACACCGCGAAGCCTCTCCGTCCCAGCGCTCAGTGCTAGCTCCGCAGCCCTGTCCCCTCATCCGCATCTCCTCCAGTCCCTCCAAACTCTGCAGTCCTGTCCCCTCATCCGCATCTCCTCCAATCCCTCCAAACTCTGCAGTCCTGTCCCCTCATCCGCATCTCCGCCCGTCCCTCCAAACCGACTCCGGTGTGGCAGACACCCAGCAGGTGATCTCCATGGCCAAAAGGCTCCAGAAGTCCACAAAAAAAAGCACCACAGAGGTCACGAAAGTGGCACCCCTTGTCACACAGTCCCAAAGGGTCCCGGACCAAAAGGCAAAAAAATATAATAAGACATGAAAACAAGAGGGAAACACAAAAGGATGACACAAGAGCACAGAACTCCTGCCTACAGCAGCCACTACAGCAGCGCCATCTATGGAGGATGCCTGTGTGTGACTTTGTTTAACGTGGGGAGACTGGTGCACAGACAGTCACCACACGATCCTTGACAGATCAGGCTCAGGGTCCAGTGGCATGGAGTCCAAGACGACTGGGAACCCTTTTCTGCTGCAGCCTTCATCCGCCATCCCAGCCGTTGTGACGCTCCATAGGGTTAGCAATCATCCTCCACCTGTTCCACCGTTGAGGTTTTGGGTTGTTATTTCCCCATAACTGGGCCCACATGGATGTAGGGGTGCCTTCTTCCGCCATCGCAGCCGTTGTTGTAGTTCTTACATTTACCGTCTTCTGCCTGCTCCGCCGTTGAGGTCTTTACCGTATCCCTGGCTAGGGGGCAGTCAGGTACTAGGCGTTTGCCAAGGGCCACCTGGGGTAACAGTAGTAAAGGGGTTAACCTCCTAGTGCCCCAAGACCCCTTAGAGGAGCTTCCACTGCCGGATGCACTTTAACGTCATGCCCAGGAAGAACTTTGTAACTGTAACGCATGTATGAGCATGCTATTAGAAATAATAAGGGAGGAAATCCGGATGAAAACAGTTTGGTTTTTTTCCCAACGACCGCAGAGTGGTTACAGTGTGGGTTGTAAATGCAAATGATGGAGTTTCAACTTCCCACCATGTTACCTGCACCCTGAGCTCATTAATTACTTCTCTCTTCTGCAGCAGGAAACCCCAGTGTAGAACAGTGCACTCCGTCTTACATAATACTCGGGATCTCTGATCTCACACACCAGTTGAAAGGAGCCCGAAATAAATTGCACAGTTGTCATAGCAACTACTGCTGAAAAACCTCCGTTCAGTAACAGGATTTTCAAGGTTGTTTGGGGTGGATCCCAGCTACACAGGAAGGGATGAGGACACGTACTGTGCATAATGGGACAAAGCCACTTGCGCTTCGTTTGCCATATGGGCTATTCCGTGTAATGCATTCAAAATATCCATGAATGTTCTCTGTGTAATTAGTGAAGTGGTTTTATGGAACATTATTGGTATATAAAGTGTGAGTTTAAATACAAATAATTCTGTAATATTGCACCTTTGCGTTTCATCAACACTACAGTATGTACGAGGATAAGTTCACACTGCAGATCAATTGCGATTTTTTTTGCCCATATCTGATCTTTATCCGATTTTTATGGAAAGTACTATATCAATCGTATCGAATACGATCCAGGCCTTTATGTTATGTGGTCATTCATCTGATATGTCTCCATGCGACTGCAGTCTGAACGCTTAGGTTGCGCTCATCCAACCTATATGTATGTCATCCAAAGATGAAATGCTTCGCAAAAATAGACGTGAGTGAAAACAAAAAGCAGATAAAAGAGTAGAAAACAGTCAGGAGTGAAAAGAAGATGTTTTGGAACTGGGAATGTAACGATAGGACAGTAGAAGCATTTAAGTCTCACCTTAAAACTCATTTGTATACTCTAGCCTTTAAATAGACTCCCTTTTTAGACCAGTTGATCTGCCGTTTCTTTTCTTTTTCTTCTATGTCCCACTCTCCCTTGTGGAGGGGGTCCGGTCCCATCCGGTGGCCATGTACTGCTTGCCTGTGTATCGGCTGGGGACATCTCTGCGCTGCTGATCCGCCTCCGCTTGGGATGGTTTCCTGCTGGCTCCGCTGTGAACGGGACTCTCGCTGCTGTGTTGGATCCGCTTTGGACTGGACTCTCGCGACTGTGTTGGATCCATTATGGAGTGAACTTTCACAGTATCATGTTAGACCCGCTCGACATCCATTGCTTTCCTCCTCTCCAAGGTTCTCATAGTCATCATTGTCACCGACGTCCCACTGGGTCATTATTGTCACCGATGTCCCACTGGGTGTGAGTTTTCCTTGCCCTTATGTGGGCCTACCGAGGATGTCGTAGTGGTTTGTGCAGCCCTTTGAGACACTTGTGATTTAGGGCTATATAAGTAAACATTGATTGATTGATTGATTTTATATCCCGATTTTTGTGACCAGAATTATAACGGTTATCATCATTGT
Organism: Nerophis ophidion; assembly: GCF_033978795.1. NCBI lineage: Eukaryota > Metazoa > Chordata > Actinopteri > Syngnathiformes > Syngnathidae > Nerophis > Nerophis ophidion. Next base: position 30,674,274 of record NC_084634.1, read on the forward strand.
CACAATATTATTGAACATGCTTTAAAGTACTGGATTAAAATATTTTAACCAAGTTATTTATGATAAAGAAATCAACCAACATTTACACAATCGACTTTTTTGGAAGAAGAAACATTAAATATTTTCTGGCTTCTAGAGAGCGGTATTATTTTTATTTGAGTGTTTAAATATGTTTATATTCTTTTTTAATTTGTAAAGGTGTGTTCACTTCCTGTTGTTTACAAGCCTGTTTAGAGAGCATTCTCTTTGTCCTTGGTCATAGGCCCTAGTTCCATTGTACACAATTGGATAGCTCAGTTGCTCGGACAGCAATGTGTTTGTACGCACTTAGATAGGGGTTATATTGTTTGTCATTGGAAAAAAAAAAAGTTAATGTCTGTTGTATTTATGGTAGTATTTAAGCTAACTACCGATTAGGTTACTAATTTGCTTCCCTATGAAATAAGCAGTATCGCTGGCCCGTGAGTTATTCAAGTGCAATTATCACGGTTGTCCAATAATTCTTCAACGTAACACTAACCGTGGTAGGTTTACTGCGGTTTGTCATTAATACCAGTAATAATTCCTTCTTCACAGTATTTGGAACTCATGTTAATGTCCCAACATTCCTGGCTCCAACTCCTCACCCACAAGCGGCTCCAAACAAACATTGCTGCCACAAAAACTGCCATAGCTGAAATTCTTGCCCTTGTCATTCTTAATCTCTAATGCCAAATCATTTGGTTCGGAAAATGTTGTAGAAAATCCTTTGCCACAAATGCCAGGAATGAGACCTACACCAATCAGGGCCATGTTTACTCCCGCAAACACACTTCACCGTTTGTGATGTCATGCTCTGTGCGCACACGGTGTAACCCTAGTAAATAGCTGTTCTGCTTCTTTAATACTATCTGGTTCTGGTTCCGAAATCTAGTGTACTTGATTCAGTCCTAACTGTGCTAGGCTACGTCCAGAAGTCATCACCGTCACTCTCATTCAAGTGTGGATGACATCTGTCAGTTGCCATGGCTACAAATTGGGTCATATTAAATGCAACATCAATACACGCCCAGGCATTTAATGAGCACGTTAATATTTGTTGGTACCATGATGTTTACAAAGTAGTCTTCTTGCTCAACAAATAGGAAGCGTCCACCAGGCGGGACACTAATGGAAACGCTTGAAGCATTGATTAACACATTGTCTTCCTGGTGAGTAGCAGAGTTTTGTTGAGCCAACTTTTCCTGTTACCCCTGTTAACTTTTCCTTTTGTGCATGTGCACTATGGCGATACAGTCTAAAGTCTATATCACTTTATATTGCAGCTTCTTGCAATAACGATAAGTATGACAATGGTGTATAATTGACAATATCCATCCATCCATCCATTTTCTACCGCTTATTCCCTTTGGGTTTACGGGGGTGCTGGTGCCTATCTCAGCTACAATCGGGCGGAAGGTGGGGTACACCCTGGACAAGTCACCACCTCATCGCAGGGCCAACACAGATAGACCGACAACATTCACACTCACATTCACACACTAGGGCCAATTTAGTGTTGCAAATATAACCTTTTTAAAACTGGTTACAAAGGATCCTAATTTGTCTGATGACATATGCGGTAGGGCTGGGCGATATATCGAGTTTGTAAGATATATCGATATATTTTGGTTTAACTCTTATCTTACTGATAGGATGCAGTGCGTCTCCCATAACAATGTGACCTCGGACTATGTTAAGGTAACGTGTGGAGTTCCCCAGGGTTCGGTCCTTGGCCCTGTACTCTTCAGCATCTACATGCTGCCGCTAGGTGACGTCATACGCAAATACGGTATTAGCTTTCACTGTTATGCTGATGACACCCAACTCTACATGCCCCTAAAGCTGACCAACTGTAGTCAGTTGGAAGCGTGTCTTAATGAAATTAAACAATGGATGTCCGCTAACTTTTTGCAACTTAACGCCAAAAAAACGGAAATGCTGATTATCGGTCCTGCTAGACACCGACCTCTATTTAATAATACAACTTTAACATTTGACAACCAAATAATAAAACAAGGTGACTCGGTAAAAAATCTGGGTATTATCTTCGACCCAACTCTCTCCTTTGAGTCACACATTAAAAGCGTTACTAAAACGGCCTTCTTTCATCTCCGTAATATCGCTAAAATTCGCTCCATTTTGTCCACTAAAGACGCCGAGATCATTATCCATACGTTTGTTACGTCTCGTCTCGATTACTGTAACGTATTATTTTCGGGTCTCCCCATGTCTGGCATTAAAAGATTACAGTTGGTACAAAATGCGGCTGCTAGACTTTTGACAAGAACAAGAAAGTTTGATCATATTACGCCTGTACTGGCTCACCTGCACTGGCTTCCTGTGCACTTAAGATGTGACTTTAAGGTTTTACTAATTACGTATAAAATACTACACGGTCTAACTCCAGCCTATCTTGCCGATTGTATTGTACCATATGTCCCGGCAAGAAATCTGCATTCAAAAGACTCTGGCTTATTAGTGATTCCTAGAGCCCAAAAAAAGTCTGCGGGCTATAGAGCGTTTTCCGTTCGGGCTCCAGTACTCTGGAATGCCTTCCCGGTAACAGTTCGAGATGCTACCTCAGTAGAAGCATTTAAGTCTCACCTTAAAACTCATCTGTATACTCTAGCCTTTAAATAGACCTCCTTTTTAGACCAGTTGATCTGCCGCTTCTTTTCTTTTTCCTATGTCCCCCCCTCCCTTGTGGAGGGGGTCCGGTCCGATGACCATGGATGAGGTACTGGCTGTCCAGAGTCGAGACCCAGGATGGACCGCTCCTCGGGACCCAGGATGGACCGCTCGCCTGTATCGGTTGGGGACATCTCTACGCTGCTGATCCGCCTCCGCTTGAGATGGTCTCCTGTGGACGGGACTCTCGCTGCTGTCTTGGATCCGCTTGAACTGAACTCTCAAGCCACTATTGATTGAACTTTCACAGTATCATGTTAGACCCGCTCGACATCCATTGCTTTCGGTCCCCTAGAGGGCGGGGGGTTGCCCACATCCGAGGTCCTCTCCAAGGTTTTTCATAGTCAGCATTGTCACTGGCGTCCCACTGGATGTGAATTCTCCCTGCCCACTGGGTGTGAGTTTTCCTTGCCCTTTTGTGGGTTCTTCCGAGGATGTTGTAGTCGTAATGATTTGTGCAGTCCTTTGAGACATTTGTGATTTGGGGCTATATAAATAAACATTGATTGATTGATTGATATTTTTAAACAAGAAATCAATTACGAAAATATCGTAATATCAATATAATTTATTTCACGTTAAAATGATGACCAAATGCCGCTTATTTGTTGTTCCCCGCTCCCCCTCCACGGGCTACTAAAGCCCTCCCCTTCCATCTTCCAAGCCATGCTTGCACGCATAAGAACATCCATGATTGGTTGGTTGTTTACTATGATGAGTCATGATTGGTTGAGATTAGGCCAATCAGAGGCAAGACAGGGCAGGTCATGGACCCAAGAAGTGAAATCACAACAGACATTCCAAATGACGACGAGAGAGTCGTAGAAGAGAAGAGGGATTTTTCAGGCGAATTATTTATATATTTAAAAAAACTAGTGGAAGATGGCAGAGGGAGTCTCTTCCTTATATTTTTTCTCTTTTTGGCGATGTAGATGATGCGTCTCGATAAAACATTCATTTGAGTGGTTTACCATGTAAGCCCAAATCCAAACTGTTCTCCAGTTGCCAAGCAGGGCATATTTCGCACGAGAAATGCTGCCAAAAATGTATGCCGAAGTGAGGAAGATCATAGCCGCACAATCAAGTCAAGTCACTTACTTGGCGCTGACCAGAACCGTACATGTGTGACAGTCCATTACATCGTCCACTGGGAATTAAAAAGTGCCTGCCCTGCAAATTTATTTTGTTTGATACATTTTGTATTACTAGCACATCTGTTATTTATTTCACCTCGAAAGAGTGTGTTTTTATTTTACTTATGTTATGTAATTTTGTACTAATTAAACAGTTTATTTTCTGTGCTGTTAATACCCATCTTGACTAACTGGGTCAATAAAAGTGTTTACAGCACAGTTGTCATTCACTTCAATTTCAGTGAATCCCGCTCAAAAATGTATATCTTTATATGTATACTTTCACAGGAAAATATCAATCAATCAATCAATGTTTATTTATATAGCCCCAAATCACAAATGTCTCAAAGGACTGCACAAATCATTACGACTACAACATCCTCGGAAGAACCCACAAAAGGGCAAGGAAAACTCACACCCAGTGGGCAGGGAGAATTCACATCCAGTGGGACGCCAGTGACAATGCTGACTATGAGAAACCTTGGAGAGGACCTCGGATGTGGGCAACCCCCCCCCTTCTATATCGAGATATATATCGATTATCGAGTTTAAGTTAAAATATATCGAGATATACTTTTTCGTCCATATCGCCCAGCCCTCGTATGCAGTAACATATTGCTTAATTTCCAATTGAATTATAAGCATAAAACTATTTTTATTCCACTTGTTAATGACTATTCATTTTTGTTCGAACATGTTTTTATTTACACTTCTGTTAAGAAATAATAAGCACTTAAAGGCCGACTGAAACCCACTACTCCATCACGCAGTCTGATAGTTGACATATTAATGATGAAATATCAATATTGCAACACAGGCCAATACGGCCTTTTTAGTTTACCAAATTGCAATTTTAAATTTCCCGCGAAGTGTCGTGTTGAAAAGGTCGCGGTATGATGACGCGTGCGTTTGACGTCACCGGACATTTTTTTCCAGCCCGATCCAAGCTATAAATAGTGTGCTTTAATCGCATAATTACACAGTATTCTGGACATCAGTGTTAATGAATCTTTTGCAATTTGTTCAATTAATAATGGAGAAGTCAAAGTAGAAAGATGGAGGTGGGAAGCGGTGTATTGCGGCCGCCTTTAGCCACACAAAAACAGAAGGTGTTTTCTTGTTTAAAATTCCCGAAGGTGAAGCTTTACTATGAAACAGAACGGTCAAGCGAACATGATTCCGACCACATGTCAACCGGCAGGTTTTGGTGAGAAAATTTTGCTAATAAGTCGGCTCTTACCGTAGTTATGAGCGGAGCTCGCGTCCTCCTGCAGCTGCGGACTATTACCTCCTCCCACCGGAGACCCTGGCGGTCACCACACTCATGGCCACACCCCTCCGACTTTCAGGTACCATATAATCTCACTAAAACACTAGTAACACAATAAGCAGATAAGGGATTTTCCAGAATTATCCTAGTAAATGTGTCTAATAACATCTGAATCGCTCACACTGCCCTCGCCTTTTTTTTCTTCTCTCTAGTCCTTCACTCTCACTATCCTCATCCACAAATTTTTCATCCTCGCTCAAAGTAATAGGAAAATTGTCGCTTTCTCTGTCCGAATCGCTCTAGCTGCTGGTGGCTATGATCGTAAACGATGTGAGGAGCCCTACAACCAGTGACTTCACGCGCACGTCGTCTTTTACTTCCGGTACAGGCAAGGCTTTTTTATTAGCGACCAAAAGTTGCAAACTTTATCGTCGATGTTCTCTACTAAATCCGTTCAGCAAAAGTATGGCAATATCACGAAATGATCAAGTATAACACATAGAATGGACCTGCTATCCCCGTTTGAATAAGAAAATTTCATTTCAGTAGGCCTTTAATATTCTGTTGTCTGGATACTTTATATTAGTTGTGGGTGATACTACACATTTGGGTATCGATCCAATACCAATAAGTTAATGGGCAGTACTTAAAAATGTCAATATCATTGGATGGTTACATTTTTTATCAAAATCAGACAAAAACACAGGATGACATCGTTACAATATCAATAAAAGGGGAATTATTATGCAAAACCAACTTTTCTAACCTAACAGTACCTACATGTTTGTATTTTGTATCCCCATAATCCAATCCAATCCAATCCACTTTATTTATCAATCAATCAATCAATGTTTACTTATATAGCCCTAAATCACTAGTGTCTCAAAGGGCTGCACAAACCACCACGACATCCTCGGGAGGCCCACATAAGGGCAAGGAAAACTCACACCCAGTGGGACATTGGTGACAATAATGACCCAGTGGGACGTCGGTGACAATGATGACTATGAGAACCTTGGAGAGGAGGAAAGCATTGGATGTCGAGCGGATCTAACATGATACTGTGAAAGTTCAATCCACAATGGATCCAACAGCACATTTAAACAACAATAACGTTTCCAAAGTGCTGCACAGCCATGTTAAAAACAATATTATGCTCCACCAATGACTGAATAAAACAAAAAATGAATAAAAATAAAACTAATAAAACAATATAAAAACAAATATGATTAAAAACTATTTTAAAGGGTAAAATCAATTAAAACAGTAAAATAAAAATCAAAGTGTATAAAAAAACAGAGGACAACAGAGGACAGAGGACCACACAACTCACGTAGTGTTAAAAGCCAAAGAATAAAAGTGGGTCTTAAGACGAGATTTAAAACACTCCACTGTGGAAGCAGTTTGAACATGGAGGGACAGAGTGTTCCAGAGTTTAGGGCCGACCACAGAGAAGGCTCTGTCTCCCCTGGTCTTAAGTCTGGTCTTGGGCACCACGAGCTGGAGCTGGCTCTCGGACCTCAGGGATGTAAATTTGGATGAGGTCCGAGATATATTGAGGTGCCAGTCCATGTAAAGATTTAAAAACAAACAGCAATGTTTTAAAATCAATTCTAAAATGAACAGGGAGCCAGTGCAAACTCTGAAGAATTGGGGTTATATGCTGGCGTTTCCTTGACCCTGTTAAAAGTCGTGCTGCCGCGTTCTGGACTAACTGCAACCGGGAGAGAGCTTTTTGGCTAATGCCAGCATAAAGTGCAATGCAGTAGTCCAGGCGACTTGAAATAAAAGCATGCACGATTTGTTCAAAAAGGTTAAAATATAAAAACAGTTTAACCTTTACTAAAAGACGAAGGTGATAAAAACACGATTTTAAAACGCCATTGACTTGTTTGTCTAGTTTAAAATCGCTGTCTATAGTGACGCCAAGGCTGGTGACTTTGGGACGCACATCATTTTGCAATGGTCCCAAGTCAGTGAGGGCCGGACCAAAAACTACAATTTCCGTTTTTCCCTCATTCATTATTAAAAAATTCTGGGCTAACCAAGCCTTGACGTCACATAGACAGTTGAGAAGGGGTGTAAGGGGGCCGTGGCTTTTTGAAATCGGCATATAAATTTGGCAGTCATCTGCATAAAAGTGATAAAACACTCCATGTTTCTTAAAAATATCTCCAAGAGGGAGGAGAAAAAGAGCAAACAGGATGGGGCCTAAAATAGATCTTTGGGGGACACCACAGTAAAGCGGTAAGTCCCCAAAAGTTGGAAATCAAACCATGGAGGTACTGCAGCGATTTTTATAAAACAATCTTGCCTTCCTTCATACTTCTGCCAAATGAGCTGTTTGGAATTTGCTCTGTCCTGTCCTGTATCTCCACATATGGTAAAGTTTTACCTAGAGAGCTTAGTGTGGATCCGCCATTATAGAATGCAGTGTAGTCAATAAGCTCCTTCTTTTTCTTTATCTTCTTCAGGGCTGTACACTTAGCTTTTCAACTAGTAGCACCAGTGCTACTAAATGGGAAAAAAAAAATAGTAGCACAGAAACATTTTTTGTAGCACAGAAAAAAATGTAGTAGTATATATCCCAATTATATTATTAGCACTCAAACATGTGCACTCATACATACAGTATAAACACGATGCCATCACAAGGTCTACTGTAACGCTCAATTAAACACAGAGAACATCTCTAAACTGTACTGGCACTGTCGCTAACATGAGTGTAGGACTGGGCGATATGGACCAAAACCCGATATAATTTGGCCCATAAACTAACCCATAAATGGAAAAAATCCCTTGAACTAACTAAATATCTCCACCATGGCTTGATCTTAAATTTTGGGACTGATGGGGATCCCAAATACACAAAAACGGGTACCAACAAGTAAGAAAAGTAGGTTATGTATGACAGGGTCCCAACTTTTTTGTTTAGAGATAAGAAAAAAAACAACTTACAAATGGCTTATGAAAAGTCTAATTAAATCCCCAATGTTCTTTAAAAAAAAACATTTAGCTAACAAAAACAGAAAAGTACAAAATGTGAAATAAAATGCCCTGATTTAAAAGCCTACTGAAATAAGATTTTCTTATTTAAACGGGGATAGCAGGCCCATTCTATGTGTCCATCCATCCATCCATTTTCTACCGCTTATTCCCTTTTGGGGTCGCGGGGGGCGCTGGCGCCTATCTCAGCTACAATCGGGCGGAAGGCGGGGTACACCCTGGACAAGTCGCCACCTCATCGCAGGGCCAACACAGATAGAGAGACAACATTCACACTCACATTCACACACTAGGGCCAATTTAGTGTTGCCAATCAACCTATCCCCAGGTGCATGTCTTTGGAAGTGGGAGGAACCCGGAGTACCCGGAGGGAACCCACGCATTCACGGGGAGAACATGCAAACTCCACACAGAAAGATCCCGAGCCTGGATTTGAACCCAGGACTGCAGGACCTTCGTATTGTGAGGCAGATGCACTAACCCCTCTTCCACCGTGAAGCCCCATTCTATGTGTCATACGTGATAATTTTGCGATATTGCCATATTTTTGCTGAAAGGATTTAGTAGAGAACATTGACGATAAAGTTTGCAACTTTTGGTCACTAATAAAAAAGCCTTGCTATTACCGGAAGTAGCAGACGATGTGAGAATGACGTCACTGGTTGTGGAGCTCCTCACATCCTCACATTGTTTACAATCAAAACCACCAGCAGCAAGAGCGATTCGGACCGAGAAAGCGACAATTTCCCTATTAATTTGAGCGAGGATGAAAGATTTGTGGATGAGGAAAGTTAGAGTGACGGACTAGGGAAAGGAAAAAAAAGTTAAATAAAAAAAAAGGCGATTGCATTGGGAGCGATTCAGATGTTTTTAGACACATTTACTAGGATAATTCTGGGAAATCCCTTATCTTTCTGTTGTGTTGCTAGGGTTTTAGTGAGTTAAATAGTACCTGATAGTCGGAGGGGTGTGTTCACGGGGTGTGTTGACTCCAGTCTCTGAGAGAATTCACGGCAGCAGCAGCACGACAGAAGCTCAGCTGATCTCCGTTAAGAGGCGACTTATTTCCACAATTTTCTCACCGAAAACTGCCAGTCGACATGTAGTCGGGATCCATGTTCGCTTGACCGCTCTGATCCATAGTAAAGCTTCCCCTCTGGGAATTTTAAACAAGGAAACACCGTGTGTTTGTGTGGCTAAAGGCTAAAAGCTTCCCACCTCCATCTTTCTACTTTGACTTCTCCATTATTAATTGAACAATTTGCAAAAGATTCAGGAACACAGATGTCCAAAATTCTGTGTAATTATGCGATGAAAAGCGATGACTTTTAGCTGTGTGTGGTGCTGGGCTAAAATGTCCCCTCCAACCAATGACATCACAAACACGCGTCACCATATGCGTCATCATTCTGGGACGTTTTCAACAGGAAACTCCGCGGGAAATTTAAAATTATAATTTGGTAAACTAAAAAGGCCGTATTGGCATGTGTTGCAATGTTAATATTTCATCATTGATATATAAACTATCAGACTGCGTGGCCGGTAGTAGTGGGTTTTAGTCGGCCTTTAAAAGAACATATTTAAACGTCAGCAGCAGCATGGAAATAATTGACCTTTAACAATGGTGTTTTTAGAGCTAAACGTTAATATCAGACAGATTTTAGACAGGAACACATGCCTGCCAACTGCTTCATTATGCTGTGTGACAGGCTGTGTTCTAAAAAAATTACTTTTGAAACATAATTAATTCTAGTTATTTGTTACTTTACCAAAAAGGTAATGGAATTACCCTTTAATACATTTAATTAATTACTAGGGAAAGTAATTAATGTGTTACTTTAAAAAAAACAACTCATAAAATATCTGGCATTTTGCAGTTGAGATAAGTTTGATATGAGAGCAGTGTGCATTTGTGTGTGTGCCTTTATAAGGCGGTACCTGTTGCCTAGTGACGTGCGACGTCAGCAAGTCCACGCTCAGTAGGAGTTTCACAGGCATATTAGCTTGAGCTGTTTTTTGTTAGCTAAGCATGCTCGCAGCAACAGTTTGACGTCTCTGACGGCCGCTCTTTTGAATCTTTTACTGCTTTGTGTTACCTGTGCTTAAAGGGGAACATTATCACAATTTCAAAAGGGTTAAAAACAATAAAAATCAGTTCCCGGTGGCTTGTTTTGTTTTTCGAAGTTTTTTTCAAAATTTTACACCTCCCGGAATATCCCTAAAAAAAGCTTTAAAGTTCTTGATTTCCGCTATTTGCGATGCGACTGTCCATTTCCCTGTGACGTCATACAGGGGCTGCCTATACAAACAACATGGCGGTTAGCACAGCAAGATATAGCGACATTAGCTTGGATTCAGACTCGGATTTCAGTGGCTTAAGCGATTCAACAGATTGCACATGTATTGAAACGGATGGTCGGAGTATGGAGGCAGATAGCGAAAACGAAATTGAAGAAGAAATTGAAGCTATTGAGCCAATAGCTATTGACGCTATTCGGCAATAGCATGGGTGTACCTAATGAAGTGGCCCATAGCATGACTGCCTTATTAGCATCGCCGGTAAAATGTGCGGACCAAACGATCAGGACTTTCGCATCTTGTGACACTGGAGCAACTTAAATCCGTCGATTGGTAAGTGTTTGTTTCGCATTAAATGTGGGTATCTACTTTCAAATGTACATACAGCTAGCGTAAATAGCATGTTAGCATCGATTAGCATAGCATGTTAGCATTGATTAGCTGACAGTCATGCCGTGACCAAATATGTCTGATTAGCACATAAGTCAACAACATCAACAAAACTCACCTTTATGATTTAGTTGACTTAATCGTTGCAAATGCATCTGCAGGTTATCCATACATCTCTGGGCCATGTTTGTCTTAGCATCGCAGGTAAAATGTGCAGACACTCTAGCAAATTCAATGGGGGTCTGGCGGCAGATTTCTTGCCAGTGGTGCAACTTGAATCCCTCCCTGTTAGTGTTGTTACACCCTCCGACAACACACCGACGAGGCATGATGTCTCCAAAGTTCCAAAAAATAGTCGAAAAAATGGAAAATAACAGAGCTGAGACCCGGTGTTTGTAATGTGAAAATGAAAATGGCGGGTGTGTTACCTCGGTGACGTCACGTTCTGACGTCATCGCTAAAAGACCGATAAACAGAAAGGCGTTTAATTTGCCAAAATTCACCCATTTAGAGTTCGGAAATCGGTTAAAAAAATACATGGTCTTTTTTTCTGCAACATCAAGGTATATATTGACTCTTGCATAGGTTTGGTGATAATGTTCCCCTTTAAGAAATAGATTGAATGTGCTTCCATGGCTGTGTGTTCTTGTCATCAAACGGGGTAATATATGGGTGGCAATTTTGTCACCTCTATTATTTATTTCAGTGGTTCTTAACCTGGGTTCGATCGAACCCTAGGGGTTCGGCGAGTCGGTCTCAGGGGTTTGGTGGAGATCAAAACACACCAGACTCATCCTGTAAATACAAACTTTGGCCTATCGGTGTATTACGGATATGGCAACAGTTCACTGATTGTGAGTTTATGCACTGTGTTGGTTTTGCTGTATGAACAAGGTGATGTTCATGCACCGTTCCTTTTGTGCACTAGTAAAAAAAACATGGTAACATTTTAGTATGGGGAGCATATTCACCATTAATAAGTTGCTTATTAACATGCAAATTAGTAACATATTGGCTCTTAACTAGTCATTATTAATGCCTTATTCGGCTTGGCCCTATTATAACCCTAACCCGAACCATCCATCCATCCATCCATTTTCTACCGCTTATTCCCTTTTGGGGTCGCGGGGGGCACTGGTGCCTATCTCAGCTACAATCGGGCGGAAGGCGGGGTACACCCTGGACAAGTCGCCACCTCATCGCATGGCCAACACAGATAGACAGACAACATTCACACTCACATTCACACACTAGGGCCAATTTAGTGTTGCCAATCAACCTATCCCCAGGTGCATGTCTTTGGAAGTGGGAGGAAGCCGGAGTACCCGGAGGGAACCCACGCATTCACGGGGAGAACATGCAAACTCCACACAGAAAGATCCCGAGCCTGGATTTGAACCCAGGACTGCAGGACCTTCGTATTGTGAGGCAGACGCACTAACCCCTCTGCCACCGTGAAGCCCCCTAACCCGAACCAAATAACACTAAATTCAATCAATCAATGTTTACTTATATAGCCCTAAATCACTAGTGTCTCAAAGGGCTGCACAAACCACTACGACATCCTCGGTAGGCCCACATAAGGGCAAGGAAAACTCACACCCAGTGGGACGTCGGTGACAATGATGACTATGAGAACCTTAGAGAGGAGGAAAGCAATGGATGTCGAGCGGGTCTAACATGATACTGTGAAAGTTCAATCCACAATGGATCCAACACAGTCGCAAGAGTCCAGTCCAAAGCGGATCCAACACAGCAGCGAGAGTCCCGTTCACAGCGGAGCCAGCAGGAAACCATCCCAAGCGGAGGCGGATCAGCAGCGCAGAGATGTCCCCAGCCGATACACAGGCAAGCAGTACATGGCCACCGGATCGGACCGGACCCCCTCCACAAGGGAGAGTGGGACATAAAAGAAAAAGAAAAGAAACGGCAGATCAACTGGTCTAAAAAGGGAGTCTATTTAAAGGCTAGAGTATACAAATGAGTTTTAAGGTGAGACTTAAATGCTTCTACTGAGGTGGCATCTCGAACTGTTACCGGGAGGGCATTCCAGAGTACTGGAGCCCGAACGGAAAACGCTCTATAGCCCGCAGACTTTTTTTGGGTTTTGGGAATCACTAACAAGCCGGAGTCCTTTGAACGCAGATTTCTTGCCGGGACATATGGTGCAATACAATCGGCAAGATAGGATGGAGCTAGACCGTGTAGTATTTTATAGGTAAGTAGTAAAACGTAGAAAAAGTAGATATTAAGTCTTTATTACTTAGAATATTTTCCCCTAGTGTCCAAATAACTCTAAATTAAGTCTTTGTTACTTGAACTATGTTCCCCATACTAAAGTGTTACCAAAAAAATAACTTTTTCTTGAATTTGAAACAAAAATGTTTTTATTTTTCTCTAAAGAAGGGTTCGGTGAATGCGCTTATGAAACTGGTTGGGTTCGGTACCTCCAACAAGGTTAAGAACCACTGATTTATTTGTTGTTCTATATCCATTCTGACCCTCGTAGTTAGTAGCGCGTAGTGCAGTTTGTGTCACGTTGTAAGGTGGTTAAAAAAACGTGTTTTACCGACAAGTTCCTCTAAAAAATACTTTTTTTCTTCCGTGATTGAAGACTGAGTTTTCGAGCGATGACAGCCCCGCTACGCTCTGTGCATAGTTGCAGAAGTGAGAGACACACAGTCATCAGTGACACATCCTCGTCTATCAGTTGTTCCTTTGGTTATGGTTATGATTTAAAAGCCTACTGAAACCCACTACTACCCACCACGCAGTCTGATAGTTTATATATCAATGATGAAATATTAACATTGCAACACATGCCAAAACGGCCGGTTTAGTTCACTAAATTACAATTTTAAATTTCCCGCGGAGTTTCTTGGTGAAAACGTCGCGGAATGATGACGCGTATGATGACGCATGTTTGTGACGTTATTGACTGGAGGGTACATATTAGCCCAGCACCACTTACGGCTAAAAATCGTCTCTTTTCATCGCATAATTACACAGTGTTGCTGAATCTTTTGCAATTAATAATGGAGACTATAAATAAGAATGCTGTTGGTGGAAAGCGGTGGATTGCAGCTGCCTTTAGCACCGAGACACAGCAGGTGTTTCTTTGTTTGTTGTGAAGCTTTAACACTGAGCGGTCAAGCGAACATGTTTCTCTACGTCAACCAGCATGGTTTTGGATGGGAAAATTGTGATATTAAGTCGGCTCTTACCGGAGACATCAGTGGATTACTGGACATCCTCCTGCAGCAGCTGTCAAAAAAGGCAGCTGTGAGCTTGGCTCCTCCATGGCCTCCATCAAAGACACTGGCGTTCACCGCAGCCATCCGACTTTGAGGTATGACTTTACAATCTCACTAAAACACTATTAAAACAATAAGCAGATAAGGGATCTTCCAGAATTATCATAGTAAATGTGTCTAATTACATCTGAAACGCTCACACTGCTGCCGCCCGGAGCTGTCGCTTTTTTCTTTTTTTTTTGTGCTTCACTCTAACTTTCCTTATCCACAAATCTTTCATCCTCGCTCAAATTAATGGGGAAATCGTTGCTTTCTCGGTCCGAATAGCTCTTGCTGCTTGAGGCTATGATTATAATCAATGTGAGGAGCCCTCGCACCGGTGACGTCACGCGCACATCGTCTGCTACTTTCGGTAAAGGCAAGGGTTTTTTATTAGCGACCAAAAGTTGCGAACTTTATCGTCGATGTTCTCTACTAAATCCTTTCAGCAAAAATATGGCAATATCGCGAAATGATCAAGTATGACACATAGAATGGACCTGCTATCCCCGTTTAAATAAGAAAGTCTAATTTCAGTAGGCCTTTAAGTTTAACATGCTATACAGATGGGCAAACATTTTACTCTAGTTTAATCAAATTTGGATGGAGTTATTTTAGAAGCGAAATGCGATGAAAGGGTTGAAATCCCTATTTGCCAATGTGCGACAGGCTCATTTATTTTTCCAGCCGGTCAATTTTTAGGCGCATTTGCGAGTAAACACCATACAGCCATGCTGTTGTTGTGGGACAGACTGGCTCGTATATGCACATGCATCCTCCGCTGTTGCCTTTTCTAATACAAAGTCAATCAAACAATCAATCAATGTTTACTTATATAGCCCTAAATCACTAGTGTCTCAAAGGGCTGCACAAACCACTACGACATCCTCGGTAGGCCCACATAAGGGCAAGGAAAACTCACACCCAGTGGGACGTCGGTGACAATGATGACTATGAGAACCTTGGAGAGGAGGAAAGCAATGGATGTCGAGCGGGTCTAACATGATACTGTGAAAGTTCAATCCATAATGGATCCAACACAGTCGCAAGAGTCCAGTCCAAAGCGGATCCAACACAGCAGCGAGAGTAGTGAGGGAAAGTAGCGCATAGTTCTAATTTATGTCCATCAGCAGACTCGCTATGGAATCACCAAAAACTGTAACAAAGATGACGGGGATAAGACGTTGTCGAAGTGGAGGCACGTAAGTAAGACCGCTTTAAGGGCCTGTTAGATAGCAGACGTTTTTGATGAAAAAAATATTGATCTAACTACTGCAGTATTAACCATGCTGATTCTATGCTTGGTATCTATACTGTCAATATTTTTATGCATATCAGTTTGTATTCAAGAGTTCTATCTTATTGGCTAGCATATCTTCCTACCATTAACAAATTCCTCTCCTTTAGTATTTCCAGCAATACAGCATGTATATATCAACAGCCACAAATATTAGTGAGCTGAAGAACTACGAAGCATGTTTCCCAGCAGAACAAGAGGTTAATGACACATGATGCTACCAGTTTACATATTATACATCAAAATTCTGTTCATAACTTTTATGGACAGAATTTCTAGGCGCAGTCAAGGCGTTGAGGGGTTCCGGTTTGGTGACCGCAGGATTAGGTCTCTGCTTTTTGCAGATGATGTGGTCCTGATGGCTTCATCTGACCGGGATCTTCAGCTCTCGCTGGATCGGTTCGCAGCCGAGTGTGAAGCGACCGGAATGAGAATCAGCACCTCCATGTCCGAGTCCATGGTTCTCGCCCGGAAAAGGGTGGAATGCCATCTCCGGGTTGGGGAGGAGACCCTGCCCCAAGTGGAGGAGTTCAAATACCTAGGAGTCTTGTTCACGAGTGAGGGAAGAGTGGATCGTGAGATCGACAGGCGGATCGGTGCGGCGTCTTCAGTAATGCGGACGTTGTACCGGTCCGTTGTGGTGAAGAAGGAGCTGAGCCGGAAGGTAAAGCTCTCAATTTACCGGTCGATCTACGTTCCCATCCTCACCTATGGTCATGAGCTTTGGGTCATGACCGAAAGGATAAGATCACGGGTACAAGCGGCCGAAATGAGTGTCCTCCGCCGTGTGGCGGGGCTCTCCCTTAGAGATAGGGTGAGAAGCTCTGCCATCCGGGAGGAACTCAAAGTAAAACTGCTGCTCCTTCACATCGAGAGGAGCCAGATGAGGTGGTTCGGGCATCTGGTCAGGATGCCACCCGAACGCCTCCCTAGGGATGTGTTTAGGGCACGTCCAGCTGGTAGGAGGCCACGGGGAAGACCCAGGACACGTTGGGAAGACTATGTTTCCCGGCTGGCCTGGGAACGCCTCGGGATCCCCCGGGAAGAGCTAGACGAAGTGGCTGGGGAGAGGGAAGTCTGGGTTTCCCTGCTTAGGCTGTTGCCCCCGCGACCCGACCTCAGATAAGCGGAAGATGATGGATGGTTGGATGGATGGATGGATGGATGGATGGATGGATGGATGGATGGATAGATATCAACAGACACCAGAGGTGGGTAGTAACGCGCTACATTTACTCCGTTACATTTACTTGAGTAACATTTGGGATACATTGTACTTCTACGAGTAATTTTTATGCAACATACTTTTACTTTTACTTGAGTATATTTATAGAGAAGAAACGCTACTTTTACTCCGTTCCATTTATCCACATTCAGCTCGCTACGCGCTACTTTTTTTATCGATCTATTAATGTTTGTTTTGGTTAATGACAGAGCTTCAAAGTAGAATCGACGCATGCCTGCGTTTCACCAATCACATGCAGTCACTGGTGACGTTGGACCAATCAAACAGAGCCAGGCGGTCACATGACCGTCACACGTCGAATCCGACTTAAAAAAGTTGAAAAACTTATTGGGGTGTTACCATTTAGTGGTCAATTGTACGGAATATGTACTGCACTGTGCAATCTACTAATAAAAGTTTCAATCAATCAATCAAAAGTGTAAAGGAAAAAAGACACTTTTTATTTCAACCGTACTTCCCGTCAAAAACCTAAAGACTGATCGCACAGTTCCTGTCTTCACGATAAAAGCGCCGCTCCATCGCGCCTGCGCTAACAAAATAAGAGTCTCCGAAAGCCAGCGCAAACAAACTAGCAAGTTAGGAGTTTGCCGCCAATGTATTTCTTGTAAAGTGTATAAAAACGAATACGGAAGCTGGACAAATAAGATGCCAAAAACCAACGACTTTCATGTGGTATTAGACAGAAAAGAGGAACTTTTTCTCCTCCATTTGAAAACGTGGACGTCTGATTCCAATCAATGCAAGTCATCAGAATCAGGTAATACACCAACTTATATTCTTGTCTTCATGAAAGATAGGAAATCATATGTTAAACATGCATGTATATTCATTAAAACACCTTCAACATGTGAACAAAAACGGCAAAATAAATAAATATAAATTATATATAAATGTATGTAGATACATATATAGTTATGTATATATATATATATATATATTTATATATATACATATATATATATATATATATATATATATATATATATGATATGTGTGTGTATAAATGATTTGTGTGCGTATGTATGATGTGTGTGTGTATGTATATATGAGGTAGATCACCTCGACTTGGTCATTTACTAAGTAATTGATAAACGTTGAAAAACTTATTGGGGTGTTACCATTTAGTGGTCAATTGTACGGAATATGTACTGTACTGTGCAATCTACTAATACAAGTTTTAATCAATCAATCAAATCAATGAATGCTTACTGAGGCTATGGTGCTGTTAAGTTATTGTGGCTCAATGTGCCATTTTTTAATTTAATTTTATTGTACTATTATTAAATATATAATATTGTTTTAGTTGCTTAAGAGATATTCCTGGCTCTGAATTTGCTCATTGCTATTTTTATGTTTTTATGCATTATTTGTTGCCGTAATCAGGTTACTCATCAGTTACTCAGTACTTGAGTAGTTTTTTCACAACATACTTTTTACTTTTACTCAAGTAAATATTTGGGTGACTACTCCTTACTTTTACTTGAGTAATACATCTCTAAAGTAACAGTACTCTTACTTGAGTACAATTTCTGGCTACTCTACCCACCTCTGACAGCCACAAATATTAGTGAGCTGAAGAACTACGAAGCATGTTTCCCAGCAGAACAAGAGGTTAATGACACATGATGCTACCAGTTTACATATTATATATCAAACTTTTTATTCTCGGTTGTAACAGCACAAAGCCCTATAGGTCAACAAATATGTGTAGCAGACTGGCCTGAGGTATTTTCTATTCCACAGTGGTCAGTGTGCTGTATTATTTGTGCGGGGGAGGCTGAACAAACGGGTGGAAAAAAAAACTTATTTTGTCACAGGGCTGTGTCTTGATTCACTCGCGGGCGGTAGGTGAAAGGAGGATTTTGAGCTCTGTCTTGGACAATACCGCCCACTCTTTGTGCGATACGCGCATATGGAGCAGTGTTAGCCTCCATCGTCCTCTGAGGGCGACCTGTGGAGTTTTTGTCAAGTATCGGTTTAAGCGAATGTCCATCTGGCTACAAAACTTAAGATTGTAAAAGAGTGCCTATTTCAAGCTTTTGAAAAGTACTTAGGGGAACTGCACTTTTTTTGTGTGGTATTTTGCCTATTGTTCACAATCCTTATGAGAGACAAGAAGACATAAGGTTTTGTTTTTTCTGCATTCTAACTAGAGATGTCCAATAATGGCTTTTTGGCCGATATCCGATATTCCGATATTGTCCAACTCTTAATTACCGATACCGATATCAACCAATACCGATACATACAGACGTGGAATTAACACATTATTATGGGACGGCGTGGCGCAGTGGAAGAGTGGCCGTGCGCAACCCGAGGGTCCCTGGTTCAAATCCCACCCAGTACCAACCTCGTCACGTCCGTTGTGTCCTGAGCAAGACACTTCACCCTTGCTCCTGATGGGTGCTGGTTAGCGCCTTGCATGGCAGCTCCCTCCATCAGTGTGTGAATGTGTGTGTGAATGTGTAAATGTGGAAGTAGTGTCAAAGCGCTTTGAGTACCTTGAAGGTAGAAAAGCGCTATACAAGTACAACCCATTTATCATTTATTATTATACCTAATTCTGTTGTGATGCCCCGCTGAAGGCATTAAACAATGTTACAAGGTTTACCAAAATAAATCAACTCAAGTTATGGAAAAAAAATGCCAACATGGCACTGCCATATTTATTATTGAAGTCACAAAGTGCGTTATTTTTTTTAACATGCCTCAAAACAGCAGCTTGGAATTTGGCACCTGCTCTCTTTGAGAGAACATGAGGAGGTGGAGGTGGGCGGGGTTTGGGGGAGGGGCTAAAGTGGGGGGGTGGCGGTGGCGGAGGGTGTATATTGTAGCGTCCCGGAAGAGTAAGTGCTGCAAGGGGTTCTGGGTGTTTGTTCAGTTACATATCTTTACAGATATGTAATATGATTGTTCAAGGTTTTCAGTCAGTATGGATTGGTGTCCTATCGCATTGTAAAAACCCTGTTTCCAAATGAGTTGGGAAATTGTGTTAGATGTAAATATAAAGGGAAAACAATGATTTACAAATTATTTTCAACCCATATTCTATTGAATGCACTACAAAGACAAGATATTTTATGTTTTTAAAACTTACAAACTTTATTTTTTTTTGCAAATAATAATTAACCTAGAATTTCATGGCTGCAACACGTGCCGAAGTAGTTGGGAAAGGGCATGTTCACTACTGTGTTAGATCACCTTTTCTTTTAACAACACTCAATAAATGTTTGGGAACTGAGGAAACTAATTGTTGAAGCTTTGAAGGTGGAATTCTTTCCCATTCTTGTTTTATGTAGAGCTTCAGTCGTTCAACAGTCCGGGGTCTCCGCTGTCGTATTTTACGCTTCATAATGCGCCACACATGTTCGATGGGAGACAGGTCTGGACTGCAGGCGGGCCAGGAAAGTACCTGCACTCTTTTTTCAGGAAGCCACACTGTTGTAACACGTGTTGAATGTGGCCTGGCATTGTCTTGCTGAAATAAGCAGGGGCGTCCATGAAAAAGACGGCGCTTAGATGGCAGCATATGTTGTTCCAAAACCTGTATGTACCTTTCAGCATCTGACTTCACAGATGTGTAAGTTACCTATGCCTTGGGCACTAATGCACCCCCATACCATCACACATGCTGGCTTTTGAACTTTGCGTCAATAACAGTCTGAATGGTTTGCTTTCCCTTTGCTCCGGATGACAGGATGTCGAATATTTCCAAAAACAATTTGAAATGTGGACTCATCAGACCACAGAACACTTTTCCACTTTGCATCAGTCCATCTTAGATGATCTCGGGCCCAGAGAAGCCAGCGGCGTTTCTGGATGTTGTTGATAAATGGCTTTCGCTTTGCACAGTAAAGCTTTAACTTGCACTTACAGATGTAGCAATCGACTGTATTTAGTGACAGTGGTTTTCTGAAGTGTTCCTGAGCCCATGTGGTGATATCCTTTAGAGATTGATGTCAGTTTTTGATACAGTGCCGTCCGAGGGATCGAAAGTCACGGTCACTCAATGTGGGTTTCCGGCCATGCCGCTTACGTGGAGTGATTTATCCAGATTCTCTGAACCTTTTGATGATATAATGGACCGTAGATGTTGAAATCCCTTAATTTCTTGCAATTGCACTTTGAGAAACGTTCTTAAACTGTTTGACTATTTGCTCACGCAGTTGTGGACAAAGGGGTGTACCTCGCCCCATCCTTTCTTGTGAAAGACTGAGCATTTTATGGAAAGCTGTTTTTATACCCAATCATGGAACCCACCTGTTCCCAATTAGCCTGCACACCTGTGGGATGTTCAAAATAAGTGTTTGATGAGCATTCCTCAATTTTATCAGTATTTATTGCCACCTGTCCCAACTTTTTTGTCACGTGTCGCTGGCATCAAATTCTAAAGTTAATGATTATTTGCAAAAAAAAAATGTTTATCAAATTGAACATCAAATATGTCTTTGTAGCATATTCAACTGAATATGGGTTGAAAATGATTTGCAAATCATTGTATTCCGTTTATTTTTACATCTAACACAATTTCCCAACTCATATGGAAACGCGGTTAGTATTGTGCATTACAAACTCTAAACGTGATTTGTGGTGTCGTATAAGCTAGCTCATCTCTTTCCATAGTTAGCTTTTATGGCTAATACCGAATACTCTGCTGTAAAAAGAGTTTCTCGCTGTTTGCTTTTACAATAGAAATGTTGCTACAGCTTGGTTATTACATAGGTTACAGAAAGTACAGGAAGTATTGTTGGCATTTATAAATTGATTTAGAGGTAGAATTGATTGCCCCCATTAGCTGCATTGCTAGCGACCTAAAACAAGACGATTTTTACATGTATACTGCAAAAAAAAATCAAAAAAACGCTTTTGTCTTCTTGTCTCTCATAAGGATTGTGAACAATAGGAAAAATTTCCCCCCGAAAGTGCATTTCCCTTTTAAGGTATGTAAACATTTACAAAATATTTCTGTGTAAATAACTCATTTGACAATGTTTTGTATCTGCGGAATGGCTAACATCCATCCATCCATTTTTCTACCGGTTGTATCTTTTTGCGTCGCGGGGGGTGCCGGAGGTTATCTCAGCAGCTCGTGTGGAAGGCGGTGTACACCCTGTACAAGTCGCCACCTCATCACAGGGCCAACACAGATAGACAGACAACATTCACAGACAGACAGACAACATTCAATCAATCAATCATCAGCTCTCACTGATGGAAGAAGGTTTTGGCTCAAAATCTCACGCTACATGGCCCCATTCATTCTTCAACACGGATCAATCGTCCTGTCCCCTTAGCAGAAAAACAGCCCCAAAGCATGATGTTTCCACCCCCATGCTTCACAGTAGGTATGGTGTTCTTGGGATGCAACTGAGTATTCTTCTTCCTCCAAACACAAAGAGTTGAGTTTATACCAAAAAGTTCTATTTTGGTTTCATCTGACCACTTGACATTCTCCCAATCCTCTGCTGTATCATCCATTTGCTCTCTGGCAAACTTCAGACGGGCCTGGACATGCACTGGCTTAAGCAGGGGGACACGTCCGGCACTGCAGGATTTAAATCCCTGTCGGCGTAGTG
Organism: Nerophis ophidion; assembly: GCF_033978795.1. Classification (NCBI taxonomy): domain Eukaryota; kingdom Metazoa; phylum Chordata; class Actinopteri; order Syngnathiformes; family Syngnathidae; genus Nerophis; species Nerophis ophidion. Next base: position 30,696,492 of record NC_084634.1, read on the forward strand.
TGTTACTGATGGTAACCTTTGTTACTTTGGTACCAGCTCTCTGCAGGTCATTCACCAGATCCACCCGTGTGGTTCTGGGATTTTTGCTCACCGTTCTCGTGATCATTTTGACCCCACGGGATGAGATCTTGCGTGAAGCCCCAGTTTGAGAGAGATTATCAGTGGTCTTGTATGTCTTCCATTTTCTGATAATTGCTCCCACAGTGGATTTTTCACACCAAGCTGCTTGCCTATTGTAGATTCACTCTTCCCAGTCTTGTGCAGGTCTACAAGTATTTTCCTGGTGTCCTTCGACATCTCTTTGGTCTTGGCCATAGTGGAGTTTGGAGTCTGACTGTTTGAGGCTGTGGACAGGTGTCTTTTATACAGATAATTAGATCAAACAAGTGCCATTAATACAGGTAATGAGTGGAGGACAGAAGAGGTTCTTAAAGAAAAAATTACAGGTCTGTGAGAGCCAGAGATCTTCCTTGTTTGAAGTGACAAATACTTATTTTCCACCATAATTTACAAATAAATTATTTAAAATTCCTACAATGTGAATTCCTGGATTTTTTTTCACATTCTGTCTCTCACAGTTGAAGTGTACCTATGATGACAATTACAGACCTCTGTCATCATTTTAAGTGGGAGAACTTGCACAATCGGTGGCTGACTAAATACTTTTTTGCTCCACTGTATATTGTTGCGCTCTATAGCACGCAAACTACGGAAACTCTTAATCACAATGCATTTTAGACAATTCAATATGCTCCAACTTTGTAGAAAGCCTCAGGGGGAGGCTCTGCTTTGAAGAATCCAATCAAACACCTTTAATGATGAGCCAGACCCTCTTCTCGATCAGAAATATTTGACCTCACATCTATTCATTTAGACGAACTGATATTCAGAGAAGAAGTAGCTTTTCATCTCGCAAGGGCGGCAGAGAACCGAGCAATGCCCTGTTGCATTCAATTTACAGTTACCGTAGGTATACCCGAGGTATATAGGGTATTTGACATTTACAATTACGTGTTGTCGCTGTCGGAACACACATGTGAGACGCAGACGGGAGATTTCTTGCCTCGCAACTTACGCAACAGCTATTGTGTGGTGTTAGAGCCACCGGCTATTTCCTCTCTACCTTCAATCTGCTTTTGTCAGCACCTGATGCAGCTTGTAACCCACTTTCATCCTGAAAAAAACTATGTCACAAACAGGGGGGTTGGTATGAGCGCTGGTGTTGCAGAGAGAAGAAAAAAAAAAAGGGGGGAGCGGGGAAAGCCTCGCCGCGTGCTCTTCTTTTGTTCTGCAGGGAAACCAGCGGCTGCTAACGGCTTGAAGCAATATAACGAGGCTACAGCCGTCCCCCAGCCGTGCATTTCCCAAGATGGTTGCGTAACTCTGCATAAATGAAACCTTCCTCCTCCACACCAATACACGGCGAACAACATGCCGCAGGGAGGCACGCCGCAACAGGAAGCCAAACTTTAGAGCATGGAAATCTTTTCTGTATGGTCGCCAATAGATCACAATTGACAAAGCATATGTCCCTATCACCTTTGCTCACTGAGATACTCGCCCTAACCAGCGCTTTTCACTCAAATTCAAACAAGGCCAGACTGGTTGTGGTTACCAAGTACCTTTGAGTGCAGAGTAAGGATTTATCATGATAGTAAATTGGTATTTAAAGGCCTACTGAAATTAGATTTTCTTATTTAAACGGGGATAGCAGATCTATTGTAGGTGTCATGCTAGATCATTTTGCGATATTGCCATATTTTTGCTGAAAGGATTAAGTAGAGAACATCGACGATAAAGTTCGCCACTTTTGGTCGCTAATAAAAAAAGCTTTGCCTTTACCGGAAGTAGCAGACGTCACGGGTTGTAGGGCTCCTCACGTCCTCACATTGTTTACAATCATAGCCAGCAGCAGCTAGAACTATTCGGAACGAGAAAGCGACAATTTCCCCATTAATTTGAGCGAGGATGAAAGATTTGTGGATGAGGAAATTTAAAGTGAAGGACTAGAAAAAAAAAAATAAAGGCGCTTGCAGTGGGAGCAATTCAGATGTTATTAGACACATTTACAAGGATAATTATGGAAAATCCCTTATCTGCCTATTTTGTTGCTAGTGTTTTAGTGAGATTAAACAGTACCTGAAAGTCGGAGGGGTGTGGCCACGGGTGTGTTGACGCCAGAGTCTCTGAGGGAAGTCACGGCAGCTGCAGCAGGACGGAAGCTCCGCTGATGTCTCCGGTAAGAGGCGACTTATTACCACAATTTTCTCACCGAAAACTGCCGGTTGACATGTAGTCGGGGTCCATGTTCGCTTGACCGCTCTGATCCATAGTAAAGCTTCATCTTCGGGAATTTTAAACAAGGAAACACCGGCTGTGTTTTTGTGGCTAAAGGCTTAAAGCTTCCCACCTACATCTTTCTACTTTGATTTCTCCATTATTAATTGAACAAATTGCAAACGATTCAGCAACACAGATGTGCAGAATACTGTGTAATTATGCAAATAAAGCAGACTACTTATAGCTTGGATCGGGCTGGAAAATAATGTCCGCTACAACCGGTAACATCATACCGCGAGGTTTTCAACACAACACTTTGCGGGAAATTTAAAATTGTAATTTAGTAAACTAAACAAGCCGTATTGGCATGTGTTGCAATGTTAATATTTCATCATTGATGTATAAACTATCAGACTGCGTGGTCGGTAGTAGTGGGTTTCAGTAGGCCTTTAAATGCAAATTATCCTCCTCTGTGAGACAGTCATAGCATACAACATACGGTTTTCTTAGCCAATATATAAATAACCGCACAAAAACACAATGGATACACCATCACCGACAGTCTATTTTTGTATAGCAGGGTTGCCTCCGAGGGCCAAAGTGAAAATGTGTCAGTGTTCCGTGGATCAAATAGCGATTTTTACAATGCAACAGCACCCCGAGTGAGGAATTTAGCCTCATACTGCCATATACATATATAAATTAGTCGAGATTGGGACACAGTCTCTCTGCATCTTTTATGGACATTTTCTGCCTCTAAACATTCAAAAAGGTCATATTCTGCTGATTTTCGCTATTTCCAGGTGATCTTCTGTAACTAGTTGCTCCTGATTATTAAAACTTGACCCAGACAGATTAGACATATTGATGATGCTAAATTTCAAAGTGTTTTACTTTTCATTAGAGCAGTGGTGGGCTTCACGGTGGCAGAGGGGTTAGTGCGTCTGCCTCACAATACGAAGGTCCTGCAGTCCTGGGTTCAAATCCAGGCTCGGGATCTTTCTGTGTGGAGTTTGCATGTTCTCTCCGTGAATGCGTGGGTTCCCTCCGGGTACTCCGGCTTCCTCCAACTTCCAAAGACATGCACCTGGGGATAGGTTGATTGGCAACACTAAATTGGCCCTAGTGTGTGAATGTGAGTGTGAATGTTGTCTGTCTATCTGTGTTGGCCCTGCGATGAGGTGGCGACTTGTCCAGGGTGTACCCTGCCTTCCGCCCGATTGTAGCTGAGATAGGCGCCAGCGCCCCCCGCGACCCCGAAAGGGAATAAGCGGTAGAAAATGGATGGATGGATAGAGCAGTGGTTCTCAAAGGGGGTACGCGTACCCCTGGGGGTACTTGAAGGTATGCCAAGGGGTACATGAGATTTTAAAGAAATATTCTAAAAATAGCAACAGTTCAAAAATCCTTTATAAATATATTTATTGAATAATACTTCAACAAAATATGAATGTAAGTTCATAAACTGTGAAAAGATTTTTTGTGGACATGTTCCATAAATATTGATAATAAAGAATTTTTTTTGGTGAAGAAATGTTTAGAATTAAGTTGATGAATCCAGATGGATCTCTATTACAATCCCCAAAGAGGGAACTTTAAGTTGATGGTGTAGAAATCTTTATTTATAATTGAATTTATTTTTCAACAAGTTTTTAGTTATTTTCATATCTTTTTTTTCCAAATAGTTCAAGAAAGACCACTACAAATGAGCAATATTTTGCACTGTTATACAATTTAATAAATCAGAAACTGATGACATAAAGCTGTATTATACTTCTTTATCTCTTTTTTTCAACCAAAAATGCTTTGCTGTGATTAGGGGGTACTTGAATTAAAAAACATGTTCACAGGGGGTACATCACTGAAAAAAGATTGAGAACCACTACATTAGAGGACATGGGCAAAGCATGGCCATTAAGATAATCCTAGGACCAGGCAATATGGCTGTTTTTTTTGTAGTGCTTGATATCGATAATTCCATCCCATCCATTTTCTACCACGTATTCCCTTTTGGGGTCACGGGGTGCGCTGGCGCCTATCTCGGCTACAATCGGGCGGAAGGCGGGGTACACCCTGGACAAGTCGCCACTTCATCGCAGGGCCAACACAGATAGACAGACAACATTCACACTCACATTCACACACTAGGGCCAATTTAGTGTCGCCAATCAACCTATCCCCAGGTGCATGTTTTTGGAAGTGGGAGGAAGCCGGAGTACCCGGAGGGAACCCACGCATTCACGGGGAGAACATGCAAACTCCACACAGAAAGATCCCGAGCCTGGATTTGAACCCAGGACTGCAGGACTTTCGTATTGTGAGGCAGACGCACTAACCCCTCTCCCACCGTGAAGCCCCGACATCGATAATTATTGATACTTTTTATTTTACAGTAAAACTATTTTCAACTTAAGAAGGATGCTATTAATCAGTGGAGAAGGTGTCTGGTAGTGAAATAGGATGAGCGAGGCCAAGGTAATAAAATAATTAAAGTAGATTTGAAAGTAGTTGCAGATGTGAGACACAGGATGGCAGTAGTGTATACGCTTTTGAATACTACATGGAGTAGTTTGGGAAGCTATTCATTAAACTGATGCATTTGAAGTGTCAGGATGTTGCTGCACCGCCTACATTAAAACGAACAAAACTAAAGACAAGTTATTGAGTTGGTATATCAAAATATCACAGTTTCTCCATGAAGAGAATCCACAGCGAGACAGAAAGACGGAGCAACCAAACATGGTAGTCCATAGTTTTACGTGATTTGCTATTAGAGTGTCCCTCCCACTGCTCGGGGATACTTCCTGTTTCCTTGGTTCCCAAAGCGCTAGTGACTTCATGAAATGATGCTGGCTTCATAAGTTCTGGTTTCTTTCGACCAAAAAATATAAATGTATCACGAAAATTTTATCAAACGCATTTTATATTGATATCGATTATGTGTCTATCACGATATATGAAAGAAGAAGAAGAAAAGAAGAAGAAGAAGAAAGATTTTATATTGACGTGACGGTGACTCTGTAAAAAATCTGGGTATTATCTTCGACCCAACTCTCCTTTGAGTCACATATTAAAAGCGTTACTAAAACGGCCTTCTTTCATCTCCGTAATATCGCTAAAATTCGCTCCATTTTGTCTACTAAAGACGCCGAGATCATTATCCATGCGTTTGTTACGTCTCGTCTCGATTACTGTAACGTACTATTTTCGGGTCTCCCCATGTCTAGCATTAAAAGATTACAGTTGGTACAAAATGCGGCTGCTAGACTTTTGACAAGAACAAGAAAGTTTGATCATATTTCGCCTGTACTGGCTCACCTGCACTGGCTTCCTGTGCACTTAAGATGTGACTTTAAGGTTTTACTAATTACGTATAAAATACTACACGGTCTAGCTCCAGCCTATCTTGCCGATTGTATTGTACCATATGTCCCGGCAAGAAATCTGCGTTCAAAAGACTCCGGCTTATTAGTGATTCCTAGAGCCCAAAAAAAGTCTGCGGGCTATAGAGCGTTTTCCGTTCGGGCTCCAGTACTCTGGAATGCCCTCCCGGTAACAGTTCGAGATGCTACCTCAGTAGAAGCATTTAAGTCTCACCTTAAAACTCATCTGTATACTCTAGCCTTTAAATAGACCTCCTTTTTAGACCAGTTGATCTGCCGCTTCTTTTCTTTCTCCTATGTCCCCCCCTCCCTTGTGGAGGGTGTCCGGTCCGATGACCATGGATGAAGTACTGGCTGTCCAGAGTCGAGACCCAGGATGGACCGCTCGTCGGGACCCAGGATGGACCGTTCGCCTGTATCGGTTGGGGACATCTCTACGCTGCTGATCCGCCTCCGCTTGAGATGGTCTCCTGTGGACGGGACTCTCGCTGCTGTCTTGGATCCGCTTTGGACTGAACTTTCGCGGCTGTGTTGGAGCCACTATGGATTGAACTTTCACAGCATCATGTTAGACCCGCTCGACATCCATTGCTTTCGGTCCCCTAGAGGGGGGGGGGGGGGGGTTGCCCACATCTGAGGTCCTCTCCAAGGTTTCTCATAGTCAGCATTGTCACTGGCGTCCCACTGGATGTGAATTCTCCCTGCCCACTGGGTGTGAATTTTCCTTGCCCTTTTGTGGGTTCTTCCGAGGATGTTGTAGTCGTAATGATTTGTGCAGTCCTTTGAGACATTTGTGATTTGGGGCTATATAAATAAACATTGATTGATTGATTGATTGATTATGTGTCAATCGCGATATATATTGATTGTTTTAAAAGCCCAGCCCTAGATTGTCCTTTTCCATACAGGGTGAACAAGTCACAACTTTACTATAAAGCAGGGGTTCTTGGATCCAAACGTAAATAGTTTGCCTGTTAAAAAAAAAAAAAAAAGAAGTAAAAAAAATCCAAAAGATTTTATGATTTAAAAAATGGCAGCTTTGTCACCAGAATTTTACCATAGCATTTACGGTGGTTTTTACATCACATTACTGCAGATTGAAAATCTGTACCACTGTTGTTTTTACGTAAAAAATTATTGACTGAGGTGCTACTTTTTACCGTATAATGTATGGCCACTTTTTTACAGTGCACTACTAGAAATTAAAAAATCAGTGCCACTATTATTTTTACCGTGAAATTCTAGCAGGTTGTGGATACTTTGCCACACACAGCAGAGGTGGTTCGGGGCTTTGCCAAAAATAATCAATCAATCAATCAATCAATCAATCAATGTTTACTTATATAGCCCTAAATCACTAGTGTCTCAAAGGGCTGCACAAACCACCACGACATGGTAGGCCCACATAAGGGCAAGGAAAACTCACACCCAGTGGGACGTCGGTGACAATGATGACTATGAGAACCTTGGAGAGGAGGAAAGCAATGGATGTCGAGCGGGTCTAACATGATACTGTGAAAGTTCAATCCACAATGGATCCAACACAGTCGCGAGAGTCCAGTCCAAAGCGGATCCAACACAGCAGCGAGAGTCCCGTTCACAGCGGAGCCAGCAGGAAACCATCCCAAGCGGAGGCGGATCAGCATCGCAGAGATGTCCCCAGCCGATACACAGGCAAGCAGTACATGGCCACCGGATCGGACCGGACCCCCTCCACAAGGGAGAGTGGGACATAGAAGAAAAAGAAAAGAAACGGCAGATCAACTGGTCTAAAAAGGGAGTCTATTTAAAGGCTAGCGTATACAAATGAGTTTTAAGGTGAGACTTAAATGCTTCTACTGAGGTGGCATCTCGAACTGTTACCGGGAGGGCATTCCAGAGTACTGGAGCCCGAACGGAAAACGCTCTATAGCCCGCAGACTTTTTTTGGGCTTTGGGAATCACTAACAAGCCGGAGTCCTTTGAACGCAGATTTCTTGCCGGGACATATGGTACAATACAATCGGCAAGATAGGAGGGAGCTAGACCGTGTAGTATTTTATACGTAAGTAGTAAAACCTTAAAGTCACATCTTAAGTGCACAGGAAGCCAGTGCAGGTGAGCCAGTACAGGCGTAATGTGATCAAACTTTCTTGTTCTTGTCAAAAGTCTAGCAGCCGCATTTTGTACCAACTGTAATCTTTTAATGCTAGACATGGGGAGACCCGAAAATAATACGTTACAGTAGTCGAGGCGAGACGTAACAAACGCATGGATAATGATCTCAGCGTCTTTAGTGGACAGAATGGAGCGAATTTTAGCGATATTACGGAGATTAAAGAAGGCCGTTTTAGTAACGCTTTTAATATGTGCCTCAAAGGAGAGAGTTGGGTCGAAGATAATACCCAGATTCTTTACCGTGTCGCCTTGTTTAATTGTTTGGTTGTCAAATGTTAGAGTTGTATTATTAAATAGAGTTCGGTGTCTAGCAGGACCGATAATCAGCATTTCCGTTTTTTTGGCGTTGAGTTGCAAAAAGTTAGCGGACATCCATTGTTTAATTTCATTAAGACACGCCTCCAGCTGACTACAACCCGGCGTGTTGGTCAGCTTTAGGGGCATGTAGAGTTGGGTGTCATCAGCATAACAGTGAAAGCTAACATCGTATTTGCGTATGATGTCACCTAGCGGCAGCATGTAGATGCTGAAGAGTGCAGGGCCAAGGACCGAACCCTGGGGAACTCCACACGTTACCTTAACGTAGTCCGAGGTCACATTGTTATGGGAGACACACTGCATCCTATCAGTAAGATAAGAGTTAAACCAAGACAGGGCTAAGTCTGACATACCAATTCGTGTTTTGATACGTTCTAATAAAATATTATGATCGACGGTATCAAAAGCAGCTCTAAGATCGAGGAGCAGCAACATAGATGACGCATTAGAATCCATCGTTAGCAATAGATCATTTGTCATTTTTGCGAGGGCTGTCTCCGTGGAGTGATTTGCCCTGAAAATCAAGGCAAGAACACAAAATGCAGTTTTTCGCCAATGCATTTAATGCTTCATATTCATACTAATATTTGTGAGGATGTCCAGTAATTTAAATAGGCAGTCATTTTGCAGTGGTTTTCGGTGGTTTCGGTACTATGGCACCGGAAAAATTACCCGTCTTTGTGTCACGTACAACTGCTACCGTAAGTTGCTCTCCGGGTTGTAATAAAATATCGAGTAATCAAACATTATTTGTGATATGGAGGAATATTTAAATTAAAAAAGATTTCAAACCAGATATCACATAACTTTTACATGAAACTAATCTGGCTGTGAGCAGGCGACGGTGGAAACACATTTTGTTGTTAATTACACAAATTATATTTATATTAGGGGTAATTGATTGATTGATTGAGACTTTTATTAGTAGATTGCACAGTACAGTACATATTCCGTAAAATTGACCACTAAATGGTAACACCTGAATAGGTTTTTCAACTTGTTTAAGTCGGGATCCACGTAATTAGAGTCAACTACCTCTTCTAAAGTTTTTTTTTATCATTTCAGCGGCTATCTTTTCAAACGAAGTGCAGCACTACTTTATCCGTCTTCACTTTCTCCATTTATCATGTATTCTTTTTCAGCCTGTGTTCAGTTCTGGGAGCACAAAGCCATGACAGGCTCACAATCTTACTCCCCTATAGTTCGCTGGAATCATGAGAAAGAAGCACTTACTACTCAATTGTGATTGGGCAGAGCTCAGGCTCCCAGTTAATTTCAATATGTTTTGCATACGTATAAGGGGGCGTGGCCTGGGCGTGGGCCGGGCTTGCCCAGCCACACAAACATCTGCGGTCAATTCCTCATTGATTGGGATGTACCAAAGAAATGTGTGTGAGTGAGAAGCAGAAAAGCTCTAGATGGTTTAGGATAAGTCAGCTTGCTGTCGGTGTGCATGTATACAGTTTTGTGTATACATGTAGGTATTTTTATGTATGTATTTTTCATCCTTAAAAACAAACTGTAATTTCTAGGCTATTTTCCCGGGAAAAATACCTTATTTTGTTTGTGCCAATATTGTTTGTCGTTTTCCCCCTAACATTTTCGGAAACTTTAAATTCCATTGTGGCTAAGTGGTTAGAAATATAGCATGAGGCTAAAGCAGCGGTGTACAAACCTTGCATTTTCCCCATCATCCCTTGTAACGGATTTAAAACTAGTGTGATTTTGATATTTTTATGTTGATTGGACAATTTGTATTTTATCCATAACGTTCAATGAGCAGGTTGTGTTATGTGTGACCATGTTTGTTGAATTGTGCTGGTTGAATTTTTTTCCTGGACCATGACTAGGGGAGGTTGTTTGGATTGGGTCATAATTATTTGCTATGCTGAGTTTCTATAAGTGCAATTAATGTTTAAGTTATTTTATTTGGCCCCCAGATGGCAACGAAAGGGCATCTACCAAACTGCTGGCTATTAATATATGATATAAATACACTGCTTCCGGCCAAAGTGTGGGCCTTAGTGAAGACGCCAGCGGGCCCCACTTGGCCCACAGGCCGTAGTTTGGACACCCCTAGGCTAAGGAGCAAAATAGCCTTTCTCACTACCTCTCTTTTCGTTCATTCCAACAGGGTTGATGTCTTTATTTGGTTTACAAAGGAGGGAATGATGTTCATAAATAGAATGATGTCTTGCTCAGATGAAGAATTGACTTTAAGGGGCAGCTAGGGTGTGTATACTGCCATTTTTCCATCAGCGTAGAGTTACTGAGAAAACCAGTGAGGGTTCTTGAAAAGTCATAGCTTGGGCTCACACACACACACGCACGCACGCACACACACACACATACACACATTGCAGTAAGCGTTATATAAGTGGAACAAGTGTTAGATCTTGCAACATCATATTCAAATAGATGGTGCTTCTGCAGCAGAGGCTGAATGCACCATTCCAATTCCGCCCACTTCATCCCACCGCTGTTTTCGCTGCGGAAGGGAGACGCCGACTGATGCTACAGTGATGCCTCACACTTTGGACACATCCTATACTCTTCAGCGGAAGAAAAGGCCATATATAGATCTTATAATCCACCGCTAGTCAATTGCAGCAGTCCGTGAAGCCTTCTACACGACTAATTCTTCACAAAAACACTTAACATGTTTTAGCTAGTCCCTGTCCTCCAGTGATAATAATACCTGTAAGATTTGTAGTTTATTTGCCGACATGGAGGCGAGGATTAGTATCTTAAGCCACAACTGTTAGCCTCCCCCAGGCTGTCAACAGTAAAACAACTAATTTTTGGGATGGGTACCGATCACATTTGAACTGATACGTTACCAATTCCTGGGAATCGATATGGGTACTCAATGATACCAATTGTCGGTACTTTTGTGCGTGTTAACAAATATGAATTTTTTTTGGTAATGCAATCTAATTTTTCTTGCAACATTTAACATTGAGCTGATTATGATATCTTCTGTCAAGTTGTTATATCTTGTTTTATTACAACATTTCTGAGTCTCATTTACAAGTATGACATTGAGTCTCAATTACAGTTGCAAGCCCAAGACGTTAGATGGCAGTAGTGCATAGATCATGGTTTGTTGGCTAGTCAGTCTTGCTGAATCTTGTCTTTTGTTGCGCCCTAAACATGTTAATAATGTAAGTATTGTACTTATTACACACCAACTGGTTTGATTTTCAACGTAAATCTTAGTTGTAGTGTTCATTAACACATTTGGAGGTGTTGAAATCCCTAATGCAAATCGGTAGCATGTGGATAGCAAAGCCAATCTATATTAGCATAAAGCCAGCACATTTTTTGAAAGTGGAATCTCACTTTACTTAACCTTCCTCTTGTGTTAGCTTTCTGTTACCATCTCTTATGTTAACGGGTCGGTTTTGACCCATGTTTTAAATCAGCTGTAAAATACACTAAAAACAATTACCTATCATCCAATTTGTTTCTCATCTCTTGGTTACCTTGTTAGGCTTCCTTATCCTTGAAAATATTGGTTTTGATATTTTTGGTTTGGGCCATTGGGCCTTATTTTGTCAGTATACCCCTCGATTTCAATTTTTAAAAATGGCAAAACGAACCTCAAGAGAATCATATAAATAAAAAAAGGTTGTTGTGTTACTTAACTATTACTAAGGGGTATTAGAACACATCTCTTAAATAAATGTGTTTTGTTTATTTTTTAATTTTGAGAATTTTAACTATAGTAACATCCATGGTGTTACGGGTCAATTTCGACCCATTTATATTTACTTCAAGAAAAAGGCTAAAAAGTATTTTCTTCAGCAACAGAAATCCAACATCAAACAAACAACCAATCAAGCAAATGAAACCAAGAGAAATAGATTACTAGTTCCAAAACTAATAAAAAAACAAAATCAGAGTGGCAAAAAGTGACACTTTTAGTGTCCGTCTTTTGTTTGTTTTAGTACAGGATAACAAGGTAAAATGAGAATCCACTAAAGCTCACATGATTGGGAGAGGAGCTGGCTGTCAGTGTGTTCAGTTTTGGCTCTTATCATTGCTTTATCATCTTATTTTTATAACCGGGTCGAAACCGACCCTAACAACACCAAGGGCATAATTTCTACCAGAGCATTTTATAATTTAGTGAAAACAATTAAAATGTTTTATTTTGTTGACAAAGAGGTTCCTGACAAAGTCAAAAGGCTTTGATGCAAAAAAATAAATGTATGTGGTGTTTTTATGCATTTAAAAACTAAAACGGGTCGGTGCCGACCCTAACACAAGACGAAGGTTAAAGGCCTACTGAAACCCACTACTACCGACCACGCAGTCTGATAGTTTATATATCAATGATGAAATCTTAACATTGCAACACATGCCAATACGGCTGGTTTAGTTTACTTAATTGCAATTTTAAATTTCCCGCGAGGTATCCTGTTGAAAACGTCGCGGACATGTTCTCCCAGCACCGATCACGGCTAAAAGTAGTCTGTTTTTATCACATTATTACACAATATTCTGGACATCTATGTTGCTGAATCTTTTGCAATTTGTTCAATTAATAATGGAGACTACAAATAAGAAATATGTTGGTGGAAAGCGGTGTATTGCAGCCGGCTGTAGCAACACAAACACAGCCAGTGTTTCTTTGTCTGTTGTGAAGCTTTAATAGTGAACAGAGCGGTCAAGCGAACATGTTTCTCTACCACATGTCAACCGGCAGGTTTCGGTCAGAAAATTGTGGTAATAAGTCGGCTCTTACCGTAAACATGAGCGGAGCTTATGTCGTTCCTCTTGCAGCTGTCAAAGAGGCAGCTGCGACTTTCTTTGCTCCTCCATGGCTTCACTCAGAGACACTGGTGGTCACCACACCCCTCCAACTTTCAGGTATGACTATATAATCTCACTAAAACACTAGTAACACAATAATCAGATAAGGGATTTTCCAGAATCCTCCTAGTAAATTTGTCTAATAACATCTGAATCCTTCCCACTGCCCTCGTCCTTTTTTTTTTTCTTCTAGTCCTTAACTCTCACTATCCTCATCCACAAATAGTTTATCCTCGCTCAAATTAATGGGGAAATTGTCGCTTTCTCGGTCCGAATAGCTCTAGCTGCTTGTGGCAATGATTGTAAACAATGTGAGGAAGTCTACAACCAATGACGTCACGCGCACATCGTCTGCTACTTCCGGTAAAGGCAAGGCTTTTTTATTAGCGACCAAAAGTTGCGAACTTTATCGTCGATGTTCTCTACTAAATCCTTTCAGCAAAAATATGGCAATATCGCGAAATGATCAAGTATGACACATAGAATGGACCTGCTATCCCCGTTTAAATAAGAAAATCTCATTTCAGTAGGCCTTTAAATTGGAGCGTTTTTTAAATGAATTACTTTGTTGGCATTACCGAGAGCAGTGCCATTCAACTACATAATGAAGAGGACCACAGTTTCAAAAGTCCAAGGGCTCGGGGACCGGACATTGAATTGTAGAGGTTTCATCAGAAAGCGCCTCCTCAGGTTATAGTCCTTTGAGACTTAATTTACTTAATTACAAAGTAAACACATCGGCTTTCACGCTGCACCGTCAATAAATTATTTCTGCTGCCATCGCTACTGGTTTCAGGCGTGTACACCTAGTTAACAGTATGAGGAAACAAGCTCTACAAGTTTTTGGGGGAATTGATGTTCCTTCTTTTGAATTTTTTTACTTCCTCAGTTTTATTTATTTACAGTTCTTCTAAGACTGCAACTATAAACAAAAAATAAACACCACAAAATTATAGCATCCATTGAGAATTTTCATAATGTCCATTGTGTAGTTTACAGTTATAAAATATAATGTATAGTGTTAGTACATTCGCACAATAAACAACAGATGTTTACGCACATAGACATTTTTTGTATTTATTTACATTTACTCATCACAATTAAACATGAGGTTTCGCATCATTGCCCTCTACTGGTCAAATTTACCTCTACATGTATCAAATGAGCTCTGATCGCCCAGAGTTAGTCTCAGACAATTAACAACACGACCACGAATATAAAAAACATCACAAAGTCAGCAATTTCAATACAAAACAAACTAAATATTTTCATGCATAATATTTACTTAAAAAGATTTGACCAAGTTTCGTGATGAAGCTGACTCGTGTGGATTTCTACATTTGTTGCTGCTTGTCTAAAACACCGTGTCCGTCGCTTAAAAGGTCCGACAGGAAACAATGACTCGAGCATTTGCTCGGGGCCGAACATTCATACTTTGTTGTCCGGTCGTTCGGTAAAAGTCAGATTTTTGTAATGTATTTGCAGTTTTGTTCAGGGTTGAATGTGTACTTTTATTCTACTCACACTACTGCTGCTTCATTGGGACACACATGCCTCGCTATTGCCCCCTGCGGGGTAGTGGAAGTACTGCATACATGAGCAAACCTATTTAAATGCCTATTTGGGTGATGTTTGGTGGGCCAAATGAAAAACTTTTGGCGAACTGCCAGTTGAATAGGCCTGACCTAGAGGTAGTTTGGCTGACTCCGCTCTCAGAGCTGCTGGTGTGATCAATAAGTGTTTTTCATGTCATCAAAAAACTCTTAAGTTAGGTCACTCTTAAGTCGAGGTACCACTTTACAACAAAAAAGAGAGAGCTACCTGTCAAAAAACACGAACAGTTCACACTGAACAGCGTGATGGCAAATGATTAAATTATTGTTAACGCCGATTTTTTTTATGTTACCTTATTTTAAAAAAAATGTTACTTCTACGTACTGTATGTTTTATTTGAACGGAATGTGTCCGTGAACCGACGAGCGTGTTTATGGATGTAAACATGGCCCTGACTTGGAGCACTTGTTGTGATGTTTGTACCAAGGAGCGTGTGGTTAGGGAGAAAAAGCGATATGACATAAAGGTAAGTCCTCATCGTCTGTCTTTTTGGCAAAAAAAATATTGACGTCTGTTTCCTTTTGACGTCGGATGAAAGCGACCTTAACGTTCAACTCAGTTCCGCTGCATCGGATACTGCAGGGGTGCCCATTACGTCGATCGC
The DNA here is from genome assembly GCF_033978795.1 of Nerophis ophidion. Taxonomy (NCBI): domain Eukaryota; kingdom Metazoa; phylum Chordata; class Actinopteri; order Syngnathiformes; family Syngnathidae; genus Nerophis; species Nerophis ophidion. The sequence continues at coordinate 30,711,666 of NC_084634.1, forward strand.
GAGCTACCAGTCGACCGCGAGGGGTGTGTCAGTCGATCTCCAGCCAGGCTTTTAAAAAAAATAAAAGTGATCATCAATCTTCACCAAGACGTCACTTAAATGACATTCACGGTACCGGAGGGTCTTGTGAGATGACGCTGGCTGCTGCAAGATCATTATTATGAAAATATGACCGAGAGGAAGGCGAGAAACACTTTTTATTTCAATAGACTCTCGCGCCGTACCTTCCGTCAAAACTCTAAAGGCCGACTGCACATTTCCTATCTCCACAATAAAAGCCCTGCTTCATGCTGCCTGCGCTAACTAAATACAGAGTGTCGGAAAACTGGCGTGCACAAGCGATCCCTCAGAAAGCTGGCGTGCACATCACTTGTGCACGCCAGCTTTCCGAGACTCTTATTTTGTTAGCGCAGGCAGCATGAAGCAGGGCTTTTATTGTGAAGATAGGAAATGTGCAGTCGGCCTTTAGAGTTTTGACGGAAGGGACGGCGCGAAAGTCTGTTGAAATAAAAAGTGTTTCTCGCCTTCCTCTCTGTCATTTTTTCATAATAATGAACTGGCAGCAGCCAGCGTCATCTCACAAGACCCTCGGGTGCCGTGAATGTCAATCAAGCAAGCTACGGAATTTGCCGCCAATGTTTTTCTTGTAAAGTGTATGGAAGCTGGATGAATTAGATGCCAAAAACCAACCACTTTCATGTGGTATTGTACAGAAAGGACAGCTTTTTTTCTCCTCCATTTGAAAATGTGGGCGTTATCATCATTACTGTCTGATTCCAATCAATGCAAGTCATCAGAATCAGGTAATACACCAACTTATATTCTTGTCTTTGTGAAAGAAAGACATCTATATGTGTTACACCTGCTTGTATTATCATTAAACACATTTAACTTGTTTACAAAAATGTGTCTTTCATAAATAAATAAATATAAATAATATATATAAATGAGGTAGATCCCCTCGAGTTGCTCAATTGAAAAGTAGCTCGCCTGCAGAAAAAGTGTGGGCACCCCTGGGATACTGATACGATTTATATCCACACACTCAAGAGGTCTGGGTTGGATTAGAAAACAATCGTAAATATACTGTTCAAATTGACATGAAAACATCAGATACAAGTCACATGTGAGCAAGAGAAACGTAACGGACCTGCAGTGTGAACATATTGAAACTGTCTAAAGTGTCCTCGTATAGTTCAAACTAGGGCTGTCCAGATTTTTTCCACTGAGTGCCGCACACTGAAAAATAAACTCATGCAGGGGCCATTTTTTAATTTTTCATTTTGCAAAGCCAACACAATATATATATATTTTTTCTTTCCTTCAGGTCTCCCCTCAAGTTTGGTCTCAGAAACCCGGAAGGGTATCTGTCATATAAATGACTTTTTAAATGAGGCAGAATTTTTTTATTTTTTTTTAAATCAACTTCAGGTCTATTTGTTGTTAAAAGAAATAATAATGATATAATATAGTAATTTATTTATGATGTTTTATGTGTATTTGTTAAAACCTTGTTTTTATGGCAAAAGGTGGAATAATTGCTGTGAAGTTATTAGAGCCTTAAATAGGTCAATATTTCAAAACTACAATAATTCTAATACATTAATATTGTTTGAGCAATGACAGTTGTTATTTTTTAACTCCCATTAAAATGATTTGGAATCCAAAAGACGCTCATTAAAGTGTTAAAAGTAAGTCCATCCATCCATTTATTTTCTACCGCTTGTCCCTTTTTTGGAGAACAGGTTTTTTTTCGCTGTTAAAACTTAAGTCTGTAGATCATTCCTGGGCAACTATTTTGACTCGGGGAGCCAAATTTTGAGAAAAAAATGCATCTGGAGGCCGGTATATCTATTTTTAGAAACACTAATATAAAACCTCACAATAATGTCTGATTGAAAGCTAAAAAACGTTTTGGACAGACCGCCTTAAAAAATATATATATATATATATATTTTTTTTTTTTAACTGAATCAGACACCCACAATGTACATGTAAATAAAGAATGTGGAATTTACAATATTAACTATGAATGATAAAACAATGAATATTGACAACATATGAACATTACACCACCTCTCGATCGACATATTTTACAATCAAGCGAAACACAACAAAAAAGCAACAAACACAGCAAAATATGAACGTGAAAAGGAAAAAAACACCTACAATCTGATACACTGAATCTGATATATCACTAAGCTTTAGAACTTTGTTGGGAAAATCTCCTTCATGTCTGTCCCTGGCATCCGCAGGAAACGCTCCCCACCCACAGTGCTTGGTGCCTCGTCTGAACTGCTGTGACGTAGATTACCATAGTAACTAGTAAATCATCTAAAAAGTGCAGATTCAAACCATTGAAATACTTTTTATAGTTTAAGACTTACGGTAATTTGTAAACACCACTGCACATATTAATGGCAGCTACACTTTCGATGATAAAAATCTAAAAAAATTATTTGGGAATGTCCGGCGAGCCAGATTGAAAAACTCAACGGGCCACATGGGGCCCCCAGGCCTTAATTTTCCAGGTTTGCTCTAGATTAATTTCAGATCTGTACAGCGATTATACTTTTTGTTTTTTTTAATATTTTTGATTAATACCCTTTTGGAAAAAAACTTTAGTTTTTTATATGGCAAACATAAAATAAGCAATCACTTCCTCCAAAAATCTTTAAAAGTGGAATTTTGTTATGTTAAGTATTTGGTACTTGAAATTAGTCAACAATTTGTAACTATATTGGTTTTGATTCATTATAATATTTTGAGCAATGACGGCTTTAAAGAAAAACACCTCCTCCATGGCAGTTCGGGTCAACTTTTTCCCCAATTCCATTTCACCTGATTGCTCTTTTATTCCACCTTTAATGTTTTGTTTTTTAATTTAGATCAGGGGTGCCCATTACGTCGATCGCGATCGACTGGTCGATCTCGGAGGGTGTGTTAGTCGATCTCAAGCCAGGCATTAAAAAATTTACATAAAAATGAGCAATCATCAATCATACCAAGACTTCACTTTCGTCAGTTGTTTGACATTCTCGGCACCCGAGGATCTTGTGAGATGACGCTGGCTGCTGCGAGCTCATATTTAAGAAAAAAATCACAAACCGGGCGGACGCAGAGAAACATATTTTATTTCTAGAGACTCCGTACCTACTGTCAAAACTCTAAAGACCGACTGCACAGTTCCTGTCTTCACCATAAAAGACCTGTTTCATCCTGCCTGTGCTAACAAAATAAGAGTCTCAGAAAGCTAGCGTGCACAAGCTAGCAAGCTACGGAGTTTGATGCCAATGTATTTCTCCCCCGTCCTCAGCGACCGCTTTCTCACTTGCTTGCCCACCCGCACACTCACTGACGTCACTCACCTGCTGCCAGACATTAAAGGGCCACACACATATGATACTCTCATAACAAAGTGTTTAAAAACGAGTATGCAAGTTGAACAAATGAGATGCCAAATCCAACCACTTTCATGTGGTATTGGACAGAGAGGAGGACTTTTTTTTTCCCTCCATTTGAAAATGCGGACGTTATCAGCACCACTGTCTAATTCCAATCAATGCAAGTCATCAGAATCAAATACACCAACTTATATTCTTGTCTTCATGAAAGAAAGGAATCTATGTGTGTTAAACATGCTTGTATTATCATTAAACACCATTAACTTGTTAACAAAAATGTCTCTTTCATAAATAAATAAATATAAATTATAAATAGGAATGAGGTAGATCTCCTCGACTTGGTCATTTGAAAAGTAGCTTGCCTGCAGAAAAAGTGTGAGCGCCCCTGATTTAGATGTTCCCAAAAATAAAAAATAAACGCCGCACTTTGGACACCCTTGGTTTTGGACTGTGGGAGGAAACTGCACCACCACATGTACGAAAACGAACACAATGTTGATATTTTATTCACAATGTTGGAGCTTTCTTTCTGTGAGGTATACATGCTAAGCACATGTTCCACCGTGCTTTCATCATCATAATATATTGTGTTATCAGTCACATCCATGGGGGCCACACGCCTGAAGGGAAGATGGGCTGTGATCTTGTAATTGCTCCAGTTCACTGGCTGATGAATGACACTGAATTGCTCAAATGTAATTATCACTTTCAGAGAAATCAATTTGTGGTGTCATATAATACATACACCATGGAATATAAATCATTGCGTATGAGGTGACACCTGTCCTCCAATCACCCCCTGTCCCCCTTCCTGTATAAGTGCCTTTATGGTGACGATAAAAGCTTGCACGACACACACAGTCAGACACACAGACCCGTTTGTTCCTTAGTATTTTGGACAGAAAATTCCTTTTAGAACACTTCCGTTTCAGGCTGAACCTCGTCCCACATCCATGAACATGCATGTTAGGCGAATTGCAAACTTTAAACTGTTCATAATTGTGGATTTGAGTGTGAATGGTTCTCTATACCAGTGGTTCTCAAATGGGGGTACGCGTACCCCTGGGGGTACTTGAAGGTATGCCAAAAAATATATTCTAAAAATAGCAACAATTCAAAAATCCTTTATAAATATATTTATTGAATAATACTTCAACAAAATATGAATGTAAGTTCATAAACTGTGAAAAAAATACAACAATGCAATATTCAGAGTTGACAGCTAGATTTTTTGTGGACATGTTCCATAAATATTGATGTTAAAGATTTCTTTTTTTTGTGAAGAAATGTTCAGAATTAAGTTCATGAATCCAGATGGATCTCTATTACAATCCCCAAAGAGGGCACTTTAAGTTGATGATTACTTCTATGTGTAGAAATCTTTATTTATAATTGAATCACTTATTATTTTTCAACAAGTTTTTAGTTATTTTTATATCTTTTTTTTCCCAAATAGTTCGAGAAAGACCACTACAAATGAGCAATATTTTGCACTGTTATACAATTTAATAAATCAGAAACTGATGACATAGTGCTGTATTTTATTTTTTTTATCTCTTTTTTTCAACCAAAAATGCTTTGCTCTGATTAGGGGGTACTTGAATTAAAGTAGAAAATGAATGGATGGATGAATTAAAAAAATGTTCACAGGGGGTACATCACTGAAAAAAGGTTGAGAACCACTGGTAAAGACTATGGGAATTTAGGCATCTACAGTCTAATAATGTTACAGCGCCACAGATCAGTGCTTGTAATAAAATAAGTCTCAAACACATTCAACTGAGAATGCTAGATAGATAGATACATAGATTAGATAGTACTTTATTTATTCCGTCAGGAGAGTTCCTTCAGGAAAATTACAATTTTCAGCACAATCCCATTCAAGATCAGACAAACATTACAGGGAGACAGAACAGGATCGCTGACGGGTCTGCCGGCTTCCAGCGCCCCTTACAAAAAAGATGACATACAGGTAAACAAAGGGGGGGTGAAGAAAAAAAATAGAAGATTAAAATAAAATTAAAAAATCGGTCTTAGCCTAGGCCCTGGAGTGGGGGTGCAGACTGAGGCCAAGGGAAAAAAAATAAAAAATCAAATAAACAACAACTCATAGCCATAGTACACATCCCTCTTCCATGTGTGTAAGAGGGAAACATCAAACATCAAAGAACACAGAGGACATTAAAGACATTAAAGCTAGATATAATTCTCATAAACAGTGCTGTTGTAACATCCTGCGTTAGTTTTAATAGTTGTGCCAAGCACATTGGCATGTGCGTGTCACCATGAAGAAGCAGCAGCTAAAGTGTAAAATACAGCATACGCTACGCCAGTGGTTCTCAAACTTTTTTTGTCATCCCCCACTTTGGACAAGGGGGAGTTTTCAAGCCCCACCTGCCCCCATCGCCCCAACAGAACGTTAATGCCAAGTTTAACATTTTCAAATTTATTGAACATCAAGTAACATTCAAGTTGTATACATTCAAACTCAATAACATAGAATAACATCAAGTTCAATAACAAATAAAATAACTGTGCAGCTGTGGTATAACTTGCATCAAGTTCAATAGTAAATAAAATATCTATTATGCCAGTTTTCTTTGAAAGAAATCAAGTGGCTTATTGACGTGATTGGGGTGTGTGGTCTCCAGGTGTCTCTTTAATTTGTTGGGTCTCATGCTGTCTGCTGCAAGCGGTTTTGGACACAGAACACACAGGGGTCTCTCCTCTGCCCCCACCGCCGTAGCCGTGAATCCAAGAGCAAGATACCCTTCATCATATTTTCTTTTCGGTTGGTTTTGGTTGATTAAGCCCGTCAGATTTGTGTTTCTCTGCAGGCGCTGGCTCTGATTTGACGACCTTTGAGGTGCGAGTCTCAAATGTATCCATTTTGAGTAATTGTGGTCCACACATTTGCCTGCTACCCATCCGCGTGAAAGATTGTTCCGCTTAGCCCCGCCCCCATTAGTTACTGTTGCTATATCTGTCAAACTTTCGCTCCATCCATCCATCCATTTTCTACCGCGTATTCCCTATCGGGGTCGCGGGGGGCGCTGGCGCCTATCTCAGCTACAATCGGGCGGAAGGCGGGGTACACCCTGGACAACTTGCCCCTCATCACAGGGCCAACAGATAGATAGACAACATTCACACTCACATTCACACACTAGGGCCAATTTAGTGTTGCCAATCAACCTATCCCCAGATGCATGTCTTTGGAAGTGGGAGGAAGCCGGAGTACCCGGAGGGAACCCACGCATTCACGGGGAGAATATGCAAACTCCACACAGAAAGATCCTCAGCCTGGAACTGAACCCAGGACTGCAGGACCTTCGTATTGTGAGGCAGACGCACTAACCCCTCTGCCACCGTGAATGCCCGTCAAACTTTCGCTCCTACCTAGAAATTTAAAGCCTAGAGGAAAAATAAGTCATTCACATTTATTTACATCACGGATTTCACAGACAGAATCACAAAGAGATTTACAGTGTGTATAGAAAATGAAAGCATAGTAAAAAAAAAAAAATATCTAAGAATATAATAATAATTTAAAAAAAATTGAAGTGAAATTTCCTCACGCCCCACCTGTCATGTCTCTATTCCCCACCAGTGGGGCCCGCCCCACACTTTGAGAAACACTGCGCTACGCAATCCACTGTGAGTCACGCTGTCTTTTACCGACAGATGCCTTGATAAAAAAAAAAAAAAAAGGATGTGCCCAGTGGCGACCCATTCAATATTGATGCTGCTCAAAAGCAAAATTGTTCCAAGAGTTTTGTCACATTGCTCTGCAGGATTTTTTTCCCACACACCTGAGCCTGCCAATCTTGCAGCATTGCTCCATTAACCTCCATCACGCTCGGTAAGAAATATTATTTTGCACAGATGAGAGCTTTGAACCTCATAGTTTTGCTGCACTCAAATGCTAATCATCATTAGCCGAGCTGAACTTGTAATTATCACCTGCTCACGGCGATCAATTCGCAAATAGGATATTCTCGTCAGGCAGTTTAGTCGCAAAAAAAAAAAATGGTGACATAGGTTTGTATGGCCACAACAATAATCACAGTTTTTTTTCTAAATACTATTGAAACCATTAATTATGTCTAGTAAAACCATTTCTCCCGCAAGTCGGCAATCTACTTGCGGTAGTGAGTCCTGCAGGTGACGAGGTGTGTGTGAACCTGACGTCATTATGTCATTTGTAAGGAAATAACCTTTTTGACCTGGGAGCCCACTCAAATATTAACACGGAATTAGTAAATATTACTCTTGATTTCATTCCTGTTCAATAATTATATCCAACATGCTTACAGTTTAGCACAGGGGTGGGCAAACTACGGCCCAAGGGCCACATCCGGCCCGTTGGTCTCTTTGATCCGGCCCGCCAAATATTAAAACATAATTGAGCAAAGATGACTCTTAGTTCCAACATGTGTGATATGCTTTGACTATTAGTTCCAACATATATGATATTCTTGGACTCTTAGTTCCAACATATATGATATTCTTGGACTCTTAGTTCCAACCGATATGATATGCTTCGACTCGTAGTTCCAACTGATATGATATGCTTGGACTCATAGTTCCAACAGATATGAAATGCTTTGACTCTTAGTTCCAACAGATATGATATGCTTTGACCCTTAATTCCAACAGATATGTGCTTTGACTTAGTACCAACATATATAATATGCTTTGATTTTAGTTCCAACATATTTATGCTTTGACTCTTAGTTCCAACAGATATGATATGCTTTGACCCTTAGTTCCAACCGATATGTGCTTTGACTTAGTACCAACATATATAATATGCTTTGATTTTAGTTCCAACATATATATGCTTTGACTCTTAGTTCCAGCATATATGATATGTTTTGACCCTTAGTTCCAACAGATATGTGCTTTGACTTAGTACCAACATATATAATATGCTTTGATTTTAGTTCCAACATATATATGCTTTGACTCTTAGTTCCAACATATATGATTTGCTTTGACCCTTAGTTCCAACAGATATGTGCTTTGACTTAGTACCAACATATATAATATGCTTTGATTTTAGTTCCAACATATTTATGCTTTGACTCTTAGTTCCAACAGATATGATATGCTTTGACCCTTAGTTCCAACAGTTATGTGCTTTGACTTAGTACCAACATATATAATATGCTTTGATTTTAGTTCCAACATATATATGCTTTGACTCTTAGTTCCAACATATATGATATGTTTTGACTCTTAGTTCCAACATATATGATTTGATTTGACTCTTAGTTCCAACAGATACGACATACTTTGACTCTTAGTTCCAACATCTATATGCTTTGACTCTTAGTTCCAACATTTATGATTTGACTTGACTTGTAGTTCCAACAGATATGAAATGCATGTGTTCGCCCTGCCCGTCCGTCAAATTCCAAAAGCCAATGTGGCCCCGAGCCAAAATGTTTGCCCACTCCTGGTTTAGCAGGACAAACTCTATCAAATTATATGAAAGCATATGTTAATCACAAAGATTATTATCAAGGCTTAGGTCAGGCTGATAACAAAAATAAATACCAATCAAATACACTGCAAAAAAAAGGGATTGATGGCAAATACATCTATGTACAATTACGCCGTGCTAAAATAAAGACATTCCAACTACATGAATAAAAATAAGTATGTTTCTTAAATAAACTGTCAGTAAAATTAAAGTGCATAAAATATTATGGCTTCGCCACTTTCGTCATAATTTTTGCACTTAAGACATTTTTAAGGAATGGACTTATAAAAACTGATTTTCAAAAAAGTGTACATACAATTACGCAGTTTAGTTATAATTCTTGCGCTTGAGACACTTCTCTAGGACTTTAGCTTTAGACGTATTCTGTTTGTTTGAAGTTGTGATAACTGCCATAAGTAGGGATGTATAAGGTACAAGATTTTATTGCTGCAATACCCTCATCAAAATTCCTTATTGATACTGGTATTTATCAGTACTCTTATAGTAGTGGAAATACAGATGCCAATAAATACAGTAAAACAATTTCCAACTTGACAAGAGTGCTATTTATCAGTGAAGAGAGTTTCTGTCAGTCCGGTAAGATGAGCGCAACTAAAGTAATAAAATAATTAAAGTAGATTTGAAGGTAGTTGCAGATTTGCGACACTTGATGACAGTAGTGTATACGCTATTGACCACGACACAGAATAGTTCGGGAAAATATTCATTAAACAGACACATTGGAAGTATCAGGATGTTGCCGCTCCTTCTGCTTCAAAACCAACAAAATTAAAGAGTTAGTTATAAGTTATTGAGTTGATATATCATATGTGTCAAGATATCACAGTTTATCTTGTGACTCCATGTAGAGAATCCACAGCGAGACAGAAAGACAAAGCAACCAAACTTGGTAGTCGATACTGTTACGTAATTGGCTCCCATTGCTCAGTGAATATTGTTAACTGATTGGCTGTTAGCATGTCCCTCCCATTGCTCAGTGACACTTCATGAAGTCACTCCCAAAGCGCGAGTGACTTCATGAAACGAATCTTGCATCATCATTTCTGGTTTCTGTCTTCCGACCAAAAAATATGCAGGTATATTAAATATTTTATTGACCGCATTTTATATTGATATCGATGATATTGTGATAAAGATTAAGAAGAGGGACCGGAGGGTGTGTTCCAACTATCGTGGGATCACACTCCTCAGCCTTCCCGGTAAGGTTTATTCAGGTGTACTGGAGAGGAGGTTTCGCCGGATAGTCGAACCTCGGATTCAGGAGGAACAGTGTGGTTTTCGTCCTGGTCGTGGAACTGTGGACCCGCTCTATACTCTCGGCAGGGTTCTTGAGGGTGCCAGGGAGTTTTCCCAACCAGTCTACATGTGCTTTCTGAACTTGGAGAAGGCATTCGACCGTGTCCCTCGAGAAGTCCTGTGGCGAGTGCTCAGAGAGTATGGGGTATCGGACTGTCTTATTGTGGCGGTCCGCTCCCTGTACGATCAGTGTCAGAGCTTGGTCCGCATTGCTGGCAGTAAGTCGGACACGTTTCCAGTGAGGGTTGGACTCCGCCAAGGCTGTCCTTTGTCACCGATTCTGTTCATAACTTTTATGGACAGAATTTCTAGGCGCAGCCAAGGCGTTGAGGGGTTCCGGTTTGGTGGCCACGGGATTAGGTCTCTGCTTTTTGTAGATGATGTGGTCCTGATGGCTTCATCGGGCCGGGATCTTCAACTCTCACTGGATCGGTTCGCAGCCGAGTGTGAAGCGACCGGAATGAGAATCAGCACCTCCAAGTCCGAGTCCATGGTTCTCGCCCGGAAAAGGGTGGAGTGCCATCTCCGGGTTGGGGAGGAGACCCTGCCCCAAGTGGAGGAGTTCAAGTACCTAGGAGTCTTGTTCACGAGTGGGGGAAGAGTGGATCGTGAGATTGACAGGCGGATCGGTGTGGCGTCTTCAGTAATGCGAACGTTGTATCGATCCGTTGTGGTGAAGAAGGAGCTGAGCTGGAAGGCAAAGCTCTCAATTTACCGGACGATCTACGTTCCCATCCTCACCTATGGTCATGAGCTTTGGGTCATGACCGAAAGGATAAGATCACGGGTACAAGCGGCCGAAATGAGTTTCCTCCGCCGGGTGGCGGGGCTCTCCCTTAGAGATAGGGTGAGAAGCTCTGCCATCCGGGAGGATCTCAACGTAAAGCCGCTGCTCCTCCACATCGAGAGGAGCCAGATGAGGTGGTTCGGGCATCTGGTCAGGATGCCACCCGAAAGCCTCCCTAGGGAGGTGTTTAGGGCACGTCCAGCTGGTAGGAGGACCCAGGACACGTTGGGAAGACTATGTCTCCCGGCTGGCCTGGGAACGCCTCGGGATCCCCCGGGAAGAGCTAGACGAAGTGGCTGGAGAGAGGGAAGTCTGGGCTTCCCTGCTTAGGCTGCTGCCCCCGCGACCCGACCTCGGATAAGCGGAAGATGATGGATGGATGGATGGATGGATTTTGTGATGTATATTGATGTTGCTTTATCGGCCCAGCCCTACTTAAATAAGGATGATGCTTTCTCGTAACGTGCTGCATCATCGATGTCGCGCTATTGTGAAATGCTAGCTCTGTTTTTGACAGTGCAAACATTTCACCACAATGTCGTCTTTTTCACTTTTAAATGAGTGCAAAACTTTTGACGGCTTCTTCCATCTTCTTTGGGCCCTTTGCTCTTTTTCTCCCTCCTTTTTGAGCCAACTATCCCAGAACTCTGCTGTTCTCGGCACACACACACACACACATGCACACACAGACACACAACATATTGCAAAATACAAATCATAGCTTTTTTTTAATCAAATGAAACAATGAATTGTTGCAGCAGCCTTTGATAAAAACGTACACCATCCTCCTCATTTAATTCGGGATCGTGATTACAATTTGATTATTGTGCAGCTCTACTCCTACCATACGCCTGTGTTCCACAGGCCAAGAAGGATGATGAACATTTTAAAGTGATTTAGCTTTTTCTGTCTGTGCCAGCATTTTCAGACCCAAGCTGGTTTCCATGTGTGGAAATTCAGAAGTCGACTGTTCTCTGAATGCGCCTGTGTAGTCATGTACTGATCCATCTGTCTTCCTTTTACTGCAGCCCAGGGATAGATCTGTGTCAGAGTATTTTCTAGACTTTTGAATTGCATGGAAACAGCATCAGTTAGTATTGCAGTAACATTGGTAGGACTAGAATTTCTTCCGTGTTGCTCGATGCGATAAAAGGACATTTGGTCAAAAACACTACACCTTCAGAGCACTTTTCTACCAATGATAGAAGGCCACACGCCTCAGAAAAAAGCCTTCTGTCTACACTAATGGCTAAGTCTATATGAATATGTATTAGGAGGTTGTCAAGTGCATGCCAAAGTAAGAAGTGAAACCTAAATGTTAGGCCATTTATCCTTGAATTGACGAAACGATAGTGTTTTTTGCCTAAGCCAGAATGATCCAAAATGTCAGGTTTCAGTTGCTCCGAGATAAGTGTATAATCATCTGTATGGGGAGAAAATGGTTACTTGTCCGAGAGATCCACTAAATAAGGACTTATCAACAAATAAACCTCCTAAGTTGCCAAAATTGGAATAGAAAATCTTGAGTTTTCGCAGCTCATTCTTCAGTTCTCTTGTTTTATCGTTATGACACCATAATCCCTCTTATCGGAATGATAATTGCCTGTCTGATATTTATCTTGCACCCCAACTAAAAACACAAAGGTGAAATGCAGGCTGTTTTTTTTTCCCCTCTAAAAAAAACACAAATTGGTTCTTGGACGGGGTTTTTGTAAATCGAAAAGTTTGTATAGTGAAGCATATGTCTCCATAACAATGCAACTACAAACAATGGGTCCTGGTTTCGACAAAAGTCCATACTTAAGTGAAGGTTTGTACACTTTGAACACAATATAAAGTGCTATACTGGGGTGAGTTTTTCCTTGCCCTGATGTGGGATCTGATGTCCTTAAGGCTTGTGCAGCCCTTTGAGATACTCGTGATTTAGGGCTATCCATCCATCCATTTTCTACCGCTTATTCCCTTTTGGGGTCGCGGGGGGCGCTGGCGCCTATCTCAGCTACAATCGGGCGGAAGGCGGGGTACAACCTGGACAAGTCGCCACCTCATCACAGGGCCAACACAGATAGACAGACAACATTCACACTCACATTCAAACACTAGGGCCAATTTTAGTGTTGCCAATCAACCTATCCCCAGGTGCATGTCTTTGGAAGTGGGAGGAAGCCGGAGTACCCGGAGGGAACCCACGCATTCACGGGGAGAACATGCAAACTCCACACAGGAAGATCCCGAGCCTGGATTTGAACCCAGGACTGCAGGAACTTCTTATTGTGAGGCAGACGCACTAACCCCTCTGCCACCGTGAAGCGATTTATAAACATTGATTGGGAAGTGTGAAGTGAATTATATTCATATAGCGCTTTTCTCTAGTGACTCAAAGCGCTTTACATTGTGAAACCCAATATCTAAGTTCCACTTTTAAACCAGTGTGGGTGGCACTGGGAGCAGGTGGGTAAAGTGTCTTGCCCAAGGACACAACAGCAGTGACTAGGTTGGCAGAAGCGGGGATCGAACTTGGAACCCTCAAGTTGCTTGAGGCCACTCTACCAACCGAGCTATACCGCCCTGTTGATTGATTGATTGACTGTATATAAAACAAACATGAAGACGATGCATCAGCTGTCACGTTATTCACAAGCCAATACAACAGCAATGACAAATTGAACTGTCCTGTACGTGTTGCTCCGCCAACAGGAGCACACACACAGAAGTCCCTTTGGTGCCCTCACAAACGATCAGAAATCGCAAACATCATTAACGCTAACATTTAAAAGGTGAAATCCACTTGCATTACATTTAAGATTAGTCAAAGGAGCAGACACAGGGAAAGAAGAGAGGGGGTGTTTTGGAAGCGGTGCCACTAAACAAGATGTAGACTTCGCTCCGTTGTAAAGTCCGCTTTAGCATTTTATATCCGGAAAAGTCGGTTCTCGTCACAATTAAAAACTTGCTGAGATACACTATTCTCAATCTCTTCGAGAAAGTACAAATTGACTGCTAGTGGGACACAAAATGAATGAATTAAGCATTTGTACATGGTTCGTATGCAGCGGGATATTTGTCAAGATCTAAAAGTTAGCAAACACAGGGCTTTGTGAAGTTAAGTTCCAGTGTATTTGCTTTAAAAATAAAAAAAAAATAAAAACGGCCCCCACAACCTTTAATTTTTCAGTGTGTGGCTCTGCTCCTCGGGATTGAATTGATCAGGGCTGCAGAAAATAAAAAAATATTGATCTAATTACTCTATAGCAGTGGTTCTTAAGCATTTTTCACAAAGTACCACCTTAGAAAAAACCTGACTCTCCAAGTACGACCATAATGCCCATCCATCCATTTTCTATCGCTTATTCCCGTTCGGGGTCGCGGGGGGCGCTGGCGCCTATCTCAGCCACAATCGGGCGGAAGGCGGGGTACACCCTGGACAAGTCGCCACCTCATGGCAGGGCCAACACAGATAGACAGACAACATTCACACTCACATTCACACACTAGGGCCAATTTAGTGTTGCCAATCAACCTATCCCCAGGTGCATGTCTTTGGAGGTGGGAGGAAGCCGGAGTACCCAGAGGGAACCCACGCATTCACGGGGAGAACATGCAAACTCCACACAGGAAGATCCCGAGCCTGGATTTGAACCCAGGACTGCAGGACCTTCGTATTGTGAGGCAGACGCACCAACCCCTCTGCCACCGTGAAGCCACCATAATGACCAACATTAAAATACAGTAGCATAGCAGGTCTAAATATTCATTAAAAAACAAGGCAGAGGGTTTATTTAACAAATATAATTAATATGTTTGGTCACACAGTTTGAACAGCAACGCTGTGTTTGAATACAGAAAAATAAAACACTGTACTTTAATCAAGTGATTCTTAGGCGTACCACTCGATGACGCCTGCGTACCATTTATGGCACACATATCACAGTTTGAAAATCACTGCGCTACAGTGTCGATCATATACTGATACTACCCTGGGTATTGCTCTTGGTGTCTAACATGTTTAGCCTCATCCTCCAGTGATAATGGCGCGTGAATACTTGGCCAGTAAAGATGATTCTGATTCTTATTCTGATAATGATAGTTGAGATACAAATTGATAAGGGTGATTATTATTTATTGGCTTGAGGGAGTGGTGCCATACTTTGTATGGAGACACATAATTAGCTGCTAGCCACTTATCAGCCGGGGGACTAAAATTTAATGCAGTATCAGCCACAGGGTATCGGCATTAAAAGGCATTAATCGGCAATGGCGATCACATACTTTTTTCACGAAAATCTCTGGCCGATCAATTGCCGCATGCCTACTCTAAAGTATTTCCAGGTCTATAGTGTGGTCTCTGAAGACATACAGTAATAGCATGCCGGGGCGGCATAGCTCGGTTGGTAGAGCATCTGTGCCAGCAACTTGAGGGTTGCAGGTTCGATTCCCGCTTCCGCCATCCTAGTCACTGCCGTTGTATCCTTGGGCAAGACACTTTACCCACCTGCTCCCAGTGCTACCCACACTGGTTTAAATGTAATTCAGATATTGGGTTTCACTATGTAAAGTGCTTTGAGTCACTAGAGAAAAGCGCTATATAAATATAATTCACACTAATAGAAATAGTGGATGAAATGTGAAGACGATACTCACGCGAGGGCTGGGTGATATATCGCTATACTCGATATGTCGCGGGTTTGTCTCTGTGCGATATACTGTAGAAAATGACTATATACCTGCATAGCTCGGTTGGTAGAGTGGCCGTGCCAGCAACTTCAGGGTTGCAGGTTCGATTCCCGCTTCCGCCATCCTAGTCACTGCCGTTGTGTCCTTGGGCAAGACACTTTACCCACCTGCTCCCAGTGCTACCCACACTGGTTTAAATGTAATTTAGACATTGGGTTTCACTATGTAAAGCGCTTTGAGTCACTAGAGAAAAGCGCTATATAAATATAATTCACACTAATAGAAATAGTGGATGAAATGTGAAGACGATACTCACGCGAGGCCTGGGTGATATATCGATATATTTGATATGTCGCGGGTTTGTCTCTGTGCGATATACTGCAGAAAATGACTAAATACCGGCATAGCTCGGTTGGTAGAGTGGCCGTGCCAGCAACTTGAGGGTTGCAGGTTCGATTCCCGCTTCCGCCATTCTAGTTACTGCCGTTGTGTCCTTGGGCAAGACACTTTACCCACCTGCTCCTAGTGCCACCCACACTGGTTGAAATGTAACTTAGATATTGGGTTTCACTATGTAAAGCACTTTGAGTCACTAGAGAAAAGCGCTATATGAATATAATTCACTTCACTTCACTTATATTGTGATATTCGAGTATATGTTCTCATATTGTAGCGTCCCGGAAGTGTTAGTGCTGCAAAGGGTTCTGGGTATTTGTTCAGTTGTGTTTATGTTGTGTTACGGTGCAGATGTTCTCCCATCTGTCTGAGAGGTCCTTCTCTGTCAGGCTGGGGGACGCCACCTCTTCTTCTGCCCCGCTTTACTGTGGTGTCCCCCAGGGATCTATTTCAGGCCCCATCCTGTTCGCTCTTTATCTCCTCCCTCTTGGAGATATTTTTAAGAAACATGGAGTGTTTTATCACTTTTATGCAGATGACTGCCAAATTGATATGCCAATTTCAAAAAGCCACGGCCCCCTGGCACCCCTTCTCAACTGTCTATGCGACGTCAAGGCTTGGTTAGCCCAGAATTTTTTAATAATGAATGAGGGAAAAACGGAAATTTTAGTTTTTGGTCCGGCCCTCACTGACTTGGGACCATTGCAAAATGATGTGCGTCCCAAAGTCACCAGCCTTGGCGTCACTATAGACATCGATTTTAAACTAGACAAACAAGTCAATGGCGTTTTAAAATCGTGTTTTTATCACCTTCGTCTTTTAGTAAAGGTTAAACCCTTTTTATCTTTTAACCTTTTTGAACAAGTCGTGCATGCTTTTATTTCAAGTCGCCTGGACTACTGCAATGCACTTTATGCTGGCATTAGCCGAAAAGCTCTCTCCCGGTTGCAGTTAGTCCAGAACGCGGCAGCACGACTTTTAACAGGGGCCAGGAAACGCCAGCATATAACCCCAATTCTTCACAGTTTGCACTGGCTCTCTGTTCATTTTAGAATTGATTTTAAAACATTGCTGTTTGTTTTTAAATCTTTACATGGACTGGCACCTCAATATATCTCGGACCTCATCCAAATTTACATTCCTGTGCGCGCTCTGAGGTCCGAGAGCCAGTTCCAGCTCGTCGTGCCCAAGACCAGACTTAAGACCAGGGGAGACAGGGCCTTCTCTGTGGTCGGCCCTAAGCTCTGGAACACTCTGCCGCTCCATGTTCAAACTGCTTCCACAGTGGAGTGTTTTTAGTCTCGTCTTAAGACCCACTTTTATTCTTTGGCTTTTAACACTACGTGAGTTGTGTGGTCCTCTGTCCTCTGTTGTCCTCTGTGTTTTTTATACACTTTGATTTCTATTTTACTGTTTTAATTGATTTTACCCTTTAAAATAGTTTTTAATCATATTTGTTTTTATATTGTTTTTATTGGTTTTATATTTATTTATTTTTTGTTTTTATTCAGTCATTGGTGGAGCATAATATATATATATATATATATATATATACTTTTTTTTATTTTATTTTATTTATTTATTTATTTTTTTTACAATTGTTTTTAACATGGCTGTGCAGCACTTTGGAAACGTTATTGTTGTTTAAATGTGCTATATAAATAAAGTGGATTGGATTGGATTGGCCAATGTGTTCGGTGTGGGTTCACAGTGTGGCGCATATTTGTTTGACAGTGTTAAAGTTGTTTGTACGGCCACCCTCAGTGTGACCTATATGGCTGTTGATCAAGTATGCCTTGCATTGCATTCAGTTGTGTTTGTGAAAAGCCGTAGATATTATGCGACTGGGCCGGCACGCAAAGGCAGTGCCTCTAAGGTTTATTGGCGCTCTGTATTTCTCCTTACGTCCACGTACACAGCGGCATTTTAAAAAGTCATAAATGTTACTTTTTGAAACCGTTACCGAAAATTTCCGATATTACATTTTAAAGCATATATCAGCCGATAAAATCGGCAGTCCGATATTATGGAACATCCCTAATTATCATTCAAGCCTAAGGCAAAATATCGTGTATCGTATATCGATAATATCGAGATGTTAATAAAAGGCCATATCGCCCAGCACTAACTCACGCCCTGACAAATACAGAATGTGACACAAATGAGGAGTTTGTAGCGGTGTGGAACTGCATAGCGCATCATAATAATACTCTTTAAAGGCCACATTTATGATCGTTTTTGGATGAAGTGCAACGGTGTTCAGTACACGGCATTCATGACTCTTTGCCAACCAATGTGTCAATTACGTTTTACGTAATGGGTATAATGCCAGAAGGAAATTAGTTACAGCACTACTCCACTCTCACATGGATCCTTCACAGAGTTCACATTAGGCATGTGAAAACCCCCTTTTTTTCTCTCTCTCTTTTTTTTTTTTTTTTTACAAAGGAGAATCAGTAACTGGGTTTGTTTTACGCCTGAGTGTGCCGCCTATTGATCTGACCGCAGGGAAAGTGATTTATTAGAATCATTTCAGGAAATCATGCGCTATAGATGGGCTGTACGGCCTAAAATATATATTGCAATATACACTATATCAGTGGTTCGCAACCTTTTTTCAGTCACACTGTGAAATTTTTTTAAATTCAAGTACCCCCTAATCCGAGCAAAGCATTTTTGGTTGAAAAAAAGAGATAAGGAAGTAAAATACAGCACTATGTCATCAGTTTCTGATTTATTAAATTGTATAACAGTGCAAAATATTGCTCATTTGTCGTGGTCTTTCTGGAACTATTTGGAAAAAAATATATAAAAATAACTAAAAACTTGTTGAAAAATAAACAAGTGATTCAATTGTAAATAAAGATTTTTACACATAGAAGTAATCATCAACTTAAAGTGCCCTCTTTGGGGATTGTAACAGAGATCCATCTGGATTCATGAACTTCATTCTAAACATTTCTACACAAAAAAAAGAAATCTTTGGCACCAATATTTATGGAACATGTCCACAAAAAATCTAGCTGTCAACACTGAATATTGCATTGTTGCATTTCTTTTCACAGTTTATGAACTTACATTCATATTTTGTTGAAGTATATTTCAATAAATATATTTATAAAGGATTTTTGAATTGTTGCTATTTTTAGAATATTTAAAAAAAATCTCACGTACCCCTTGGCATACCTTCAAGTACCCCCATTTGAGAACCACTGCGCTATATTGCCAAAAGTATTTGGCCACCTGCCTCTACTCACGTAACATAAACTTGAAGTGCCATCCCATGGAATTGTCCAAAATGTTTTGGTATCCTGGAGCATTCAAAGTTCCTTTCACTGGAACTAAGGGGCAAAGCCCAACTCCTGAAAAACCAACCTCACACCATAATTCCTCCTCCACCAGATTTCACACTCGGCCCAATGCAGTTCGAAATGTAGCGTTCGCCTGGCAACCTCCAAACCCAGGCTGGTCCATCAGATTGACAGATGGAAAAGCGTTGTTCGTCAGGCCAGAGAACGCATCTCCACTGCTCTAGAGTCCAGTGGCAACGTGCTTTACACCACTGCATTGGACTTTGTGATGTATGGCTTAGATCCAGATGCTCGGCCATGAAAACCCATTGCATGAAACTCCCTGCGTACTATACGTGGGCTAATTGGAAGGTCACATGAAGTTTGGAACTCTGTCGCCACTGACTGTGCAGAAAGTCTTTGCACTATGCGCTTAAGCGTCCGCTGAGGCCTCTCTGTCAGTTTACCACTTGGTGGCTGACTTGCTGTTGTCCCCAAACTCTTCACTTTTCTTATAATAAAGTTGACTTTGGAATATTTAGGAGCAAGGACATTTCACGACTGGATTTGTTGCACAGGTGGCATCCTATGACAGTTCCACGCTGGAAATCACTGAGAGCAACCGATTCTTTCTAGAAACAGTCTCCATGCCTGAGTGCTTGATTTTATACACTGGACCAAATGATTAGGACACCTGATTTTATACACTGGACCAAATGATTAGGACACCTGATTTTATACACTGGACCAAATGATTAGGACACCTGATTCTTATGATTTGGATGGTTTCCAAATACTTTTGGCAATACAGTGTATATTCTGGTATCCTACGACAGAAGTTCTCAACCTTTTTTCAGTGATGTACCCCATGTGAACATTTTTTTAATTTAACCCCCTGATCAGAGCAAAGCATTTTTGGTTGAAAAAAAGAGATAAAAAAGTAAAATACAGCACTATGTCATCAGTTTCTGATTTATTAAATTGTTTAACAGTGCAAAATATTGCTAATTTGTAGTGGTATTTTTTGAACTATTTGGAAAAAAAGATATACAAATAACTAAAAACTTGTTGAAAAATAAACAAGTGATTCAATTATAAATAAAGATTTCTACACATAAGAGTAATCATCAACTTAAAATGCCATCTAAGGGGATTGTAATAGAGATCCATCTGGATTCATGAACTTGATTCTAAACATTTCTACACAAAAAAAGAATATTTTAAACATAATATTTATAGAAAATGTCTACAAAACATCCAGCTGTCAACATTGTTGCATTTCTTTTCACAGTTTATGAACTTACATTCATATTTTGTTGAAGTATTATTCAATAAATATATGTATAAATGATTTTTGAATTGTTGCTATTTTTGGAATATTTTTTAAAAATCTCACGTACCCCCTTGGCATACCTTCAAGTACCCCCAGGGGTACGCATACCCCCATTTGAGAACCACTGTCCTACGATAACTATATACCACAGTATATTATTAGGCATATAAATTATAATAGAACCGTTTCAAAACAGGTTACATAGGCTCCTAATTTTGCTGTGCTGAACATATTGCATAATTTCGCAAAATTATTATTAATCTACTTGCTAATTTTCTCTTAATTTTTGCTTATTTTCTGTTTGTAACATGTTCTACCTACACTTCTGTTAAAATGTAAGAAACACTGATTCTTTTGTTGTTTGATACTGTAGTTTAATTTTGAGCGATACTACGAACTTGGATGATGATCAGATAACAGGTAGTTAAAGGTGCGGTATTGGTCTTACTATTGTTGATACTTCAAATTTTCAAGGGCATTGAATGATTCAATTTTAATCAGACAAATACAGGATTACGATGTAACAATATCAATTATAAATAAATAAATTAAATGGGTTGTACTTGTATAGCGCTTTTCTACCTTCAAGGTACTCAAAGCGCTTTGACACTACTTCCACATTCACCCATTCGCGCACACATTCACACACTGATGGAGGGAGCTCCCATGCAAGGCGCCAACCAGCACCCATCAGGAGCAAGGGTGAAGTGTCTTGCTCAGGACACAACGGACGTGACGAAGTTGGTTCTAGGTGGGATTTGAACCAGGGACCCTCGGGTTGCGCACAGCCACTCTCCCACTGCGCCACGCCGTCCCAAATAATAATGAAATTATTAAATTAAATTAAATAATGAAATCATTTCCTACTTTCCGCCTGATTGCAGCTGAGATAGGCTCCAGCACCCTCCGCGACCCCAAAAGGGACAAGCGGTTGGAAATGGATGGATGGAATAATTTCCTACTATTGGCTCTGATTTAAAGCCTTATGTTTTCTGCCCTTAAAGCCTAGTGATTTATCTGCTGAGTTTGTAAACGACGGACATGTGAGCGCCCTTGGAGGAAAAAAAGAGGAACATTTCTGTCGGCACGACGTTTATGCCACGCAAGGCCCGTGGCATAAATCAAGACTACATTTTCTCTATTTGGGTGCATTTCCAAACTATATTTTACCTTCAGATTTATTCCCACCTACCTCTTTTGGTTGGCTTTTTGACAATTGCATGTCCAATTTAATGTACCACATACATTTTTTTTTTAGTAATTTACAAACATTACTATTATTGAAAATGTAATGTAAAATTCTACAACATGCATGCAAAGAACTTGGAAGACATTGGCAACTCTACCTTGTAGCCACGCCCCCTAGGGCAGTGTTTTTCAACCTTTTTTGAGCCAAGGCACATTTTTTGCTTTGAAAAAAATGCAGAGGCACACCACCAGCAGAAATCCTTAAAAAACAAAACTCAGTTGACAGTAAAAAGTTGTTTTCGCAATTGTTGGATATGACTTTAAACCAGGCTTCACGGTGGGATAGGGGTTAGTGCGTCTGCCTCACAATACGAAGTTCCTGCAGTCCTGGGTTCAAATCTAGGCTCGGATCTTTCTGGGTGGAGTTTGCATGTTCTCCCCGTGAATGTGTGGGTTCCCTCCGGGTACTCCGGCTTCCTCCCACTTCCAAAGACATGCACCTGGGGATAGGTTGATTGGCAACACTAAATTGGCCCTAGTGTGTGAATGTGAGTGTGAATGTTGTCTGTCTATCTGTGTTGGCCCTGCGATGAGGTGGCGACTTGTCCAGGGTGTACCCTGCCTTCTGCCCGATTGTAGCTGAGATAGGCGCCAGCGCCCCCGCGACCCCGAAAGGGAATAAGCGGTAGAAAATGGACTGATGGATGGATGTACTTTAAACCATAACCAAGCATGCATCAATATACTATAGCTCTTGTCTCAAAGTAGGTGTACTGTCACCACCTGTCACATCACACCCTGACTTATTTGGACTTTTTTGCTGTTTTCCTGTGTGTAGTGTTTTAGTTCTTGTCTTGCACTCCTATTTTGCTGGCTTTTCCTGGTATTTGGTATTTTCCTGTAGTAGTTTCATGTCTTTCTTTGAGCGATATTTCCCGCATCTACTTCGTCAAAGCAGTCAAACATTTTTATGTTGTTTTTATCCTTCTTTGTGGGGACATTGTTGATTGTCATGTTGGGATGTACATTGTGGACGCCGTCTTTGCTCCACAGTAAGTCTTTGCTGTCGTCCAGCAATCTGTTTTTGTTTACTTTGTAGCCAGTTCAGTTTTAGTGTAGTTCTGCATAGCCTTCCCTAAGCTTCAATGCCTTTTCTTAGGGGCGCTCACCTTTTGTTTATTTTTAGTTTAAGTATTATACACCTTTTTACCTGCACTCTGCCTCCCGCTGTTTCCGACATCTACAAAGCTATTAGCTACCGGCTGCCACCTACTGGTATGGAAGAGTATTACACGGTTACTCTGCCGAGTTCTAGACAGTACAGACACTCAACAACAACACATCATTTGCAGACTATAATTACTGGTTTGCAAAAAACATTTGTAACCCAAATAGGTGAAACTATATAATCTCCCACGGCACACCAGACTGTATCTCACGGCACAGTGGTTGAAAAACACTGCCCTAGGGTAATATACTTCCTTTATTGTGACCTCTGTTTACATCAGTCATGTCAAAAATATATTCTCTCGCTGGCTATTAGAACTACAACTGGTTCAGAACTAACAATGTTTGGATTGTAATCATCCAAATATGATTAGCAGCAAAGTAGAAAGACGTCAACTGTGCGGCTCAAAGAGGGAAGTAAGCTTTCCAGATGGTGCTAACTATGCTAACGAGCAAACTTGTTTCGGCACCCCGGTCGTCTCCCTGTCCTGAAATTCAGTGCAGCGTTTGGGCAAGAAAAACAGCAAATATCTGCGGCTGAGGTGAGCGCTCAACACATTTTGCTAAATTGATATTGTAGTGAGTTTACATAATTCATAAGTCACAGAACTTTTTTTGTTCCGGTACTTGAGTTCCGGTGGGACGGGTTTACATGGGAACATTTTAGGTGTTGTGTGTTGCGCTAAGAAGCCACAATAGATATAGATATTGCCCAATTGCTGATAAGAAAAGTAAGTTAGCGCCGTCTTTTGACACTCCTCCTTTGACTCCCATCTTTACACACTACAATATTTCATTAAAAAAATGCGGAATTGATATTTTGACACAGAAATTAATGTTTGAAAGTTCATAGTTTCCGCGGACACGTCACATGCCTGAAACCATAACAGAAATAACAAAAGATTTCGTCAAAATAAAATATTTTGTAATCTATAATCTCTGTAGTATCAACCATATACTGATACTATACTTGGTATCAATGGATTAATCACAATTTCTTAGTATAGCCCTCAATTAGAAGTGCCTCAAAGGGCTTCACAAACCACAACGGCAACCCCAGATCTGAACCCACATCCGGGCAAAAGAAAAACTCTACAAAAAAAAATTAACTTGCGAAAGGTCCGCAGATGTGGCGACCCCCATCCTGGGTGACCGGCTGCCATGGTGGACCTGAGTGGGTTCAGTTATTGTATTGTTACATTAATACCGTTACTTTCGATATTTGTTTCGATCCGCCAACCTGTTTACTATACATTCAAGAGCTCTATCTTAACGGTAAACATGACTTTTTGTATCCTCATACTTAGTGTAAGTGTAGCATGTTTAGCTACTTGTCATCCTCCAGTGATAATGATAAATGTAGGTAACATACTACATACATACAAACTATACAGCGCACCAGTATTTAAGCCGCACTCACTAAATTTTTTTTAAGAAAAACTTTTTCCATATATTAGCCGCCTAGAAATATACGTTGCGGAATGAGTTATTTACACAGAAACATTTTTTAAATGTTTATTTGCACTCCTTAATTGTTTCCGAACGGTGCCTGTAAAATGGCAGTAAAACAGTTGATCAAACAAAATAGTAAGTCATCGTCATGGACCCACTAGCTGTGGAAGCTAGCTCTCCAATCAGCTAAACAGACTCAACAACTCCATGGTGACATCTTGGTGAATATACTGAGGACTTTGTGAAACTGAAACAATACAAAAAGAATGCCATTGTAAGTTCATAATACTAAAACAGACACTCATAAAAGTGTTTGCCAATGCTAACGACGCTAGTGCCATTAGAATACAATAGCATACAAATTTGCATGAAAACAGTCCTACAGACATCACGCATAGGACGGTTTAGTAAGTAAGAATTGTTTAAGTTAAATCATAAAAAAACTTACAAACGTTGCTCAGAGTGATGAACAAAGAATACTTTCGAATAGAAAGGCTACGGATGGTTTTACTTCCGGTTTAAGGCATTACTGTCAGGTTTGGGTTTCAGTTCCTCCTCTGTGTGTTTAGTATTTCCTGTCCGTAGTTCCTGTCAGCACTCTTATTTTGGTTCAGCTTCCTGTTTGTCTCCCTGAGTGCTTTGTTTCCCCTCAGCTGTGGCTGATTGGCCCCTGACCACACCTGATGTCAATCAGCCAGCTCCTATTTTACCTCCTTCGTTCCTCCAGTCAGTGCTGGATTATTGTCGCTCTTGTGTCATTGCTACCTGTCGTGATTTGTCGATGTCATCAGTACAGCTACTACCTGTCGTGCTACTATTTGTCCTTGTCGTCGTAGCGGTAAGCTGTTCCTGTTAGCTATTTGTAGTTTGTTTTCTCCTAGCTTTTTGGTTTTTGGTTTTCTTGTTAGCCATTAGCTGTTTCCAGTTTTTCTGTTTCCTGCTAGATACCTGTTAGCTTCCACGCTAGGCCTTTTGTTTCTTATCCGCCCTTGTGCGCGCTTTTGGTTTGAACCCTTTGTT
This sequence comes from Nerophis ophidion, assembly GCF_033978795.1. Lineage (NCBI taxonomy): Eukaryota > Metazoa > Chordata > Actinopteri > Syngnathiformes > Syngnathidae > Nerophis > Nerophis ophidion. Next base: position 30,737,242 of record NC_084634.1, read on the forward strand.
TGGTTTTGTTCTAGTTGATTATATTAAAACCATGTTTTCTCACTCCCCGCCTGCCTCCTTCTCTAAATTTTGGGGTTTGTCTACAACAAACTTTGACAATTACAACAGGAAGTACATTTTCAACCCGCAACACCTGCAGTGAGCAAACTCGTCTGAAAGATGCTGCCATTGCACAAACAGCACCCACACCTTTTCAGTGTTTCAGCTTGTGTTTAATGAAAAATATTGAACACAAAACATTATGGCCATTACCAAAAAAAATTAAAAAAATTAGCCGCAACGTTTAATAAACTGCTGGGTTAAAAGTTTAGAAAAACATAGCTGCTATAGTCTGGAATTTAAAATAGTTTATTTGTCAACATAGAGGCGAGGATTGCTAATTTTAGAAGCGGCTTTGCACTGCAGGGGGACGTTAGCCGCGAGCGAAGTCGTTTTATTGCATTGAGGACACATTTGTTCTTTTGTCATATTTGCGGGACACAGCCAGAATGTGTCATCAACATTATCATGATATGACGATAGTATACTGATACTTTTGGAACCATTACAGTAAGGTTCCCGGTAAGGTTTATTCAGGTGTACTGGAGAGGAGGCTTCGCCGGATAGTCGAACCTCGGATTCAGGAGGAACAGTGTGGTTTTCGTCCTGGTCGTGGAACTGTGGACCAGCTCTATACTATCGGCAGGGTTCTTGAGGGTGCATGGGAGTTTGCCCAACCAGTCTACATGTGCTTTGTGAACTTGGAGAAGGCATTCGACCGTGTCCCTCGGGAAATCCTGTGGGGAGTGCTCAGAGAGTATGGGGTACCGGACTGTCTTATTGTGGCGGTCCGCTCCCTGTATGATCAGTGTCAGAGCTTGGTCCGCATTGCTGGCAGTAAGTCGGACACGTTTCCAGTGAGGGTTGGACTCCGCCAAGGCTGTCTTTTGTCACCGATTCTGTTCATAACTTTTATGGACAGAATTTCTAGGCGCAGTCAAGGCGTTGAGGGGATCCGGTTTGGTGGCCACGGGATTAGGTTTCTGCTTTTTGCAGATGATGTAGTCCTGATGGCTTCATCTGGCCGGGATCTTCAGCTCTCACTGGATCGGTTCGCAGCCGAGTGTGAAGCGACCGGAATGAGAATCAGCACCTCCAAGTCCGAGTCCATGGTTCTCGCCTGGAAAAGGGTGGAGTGCCATCTCCGGGTTGGGGAGGAGACCCTGCCCCAAGTGGAGGAGTTCGAGTACCTAGGAGTCTTGTTCACAAGTGGGGGAAGAGTGGATTGTGAGATCGACAAGCGGATCGGTGCGGCGTCTTCAGTAATGCGGACGTTGTATCGATCCGTTGTGGTGAAGAAGGAGCTGAGCCGGAAGGCAAAGCTCTCAATTTACCGGTCGATCTACGTTCCCATCCTCACCTATGGTCATGAGCTTTGGGTCATGACCGAAAGGATAAGATCACGGGTACAAGCGGCCGAAATGAGTTTCCTCCGCCGGGTGGCGGGGCTCTCCCTTAGAGATAGGGTGAGAAGCTCTGCCATCCGGGAGGAGCTCAACGTAAAGCCGCTGCTCCTCCACATCGAGAGGAGCCAGATGAGGTGGTTCGGGCATCTGGTCAGGATGCCACCCGAACGCCTCCCTAGGGAGGTGTTTAGGGCACGTCCAGCTGGTAGGAGGCCAGGGGGAAGACCCAGGACACGTTGGGAAGACTATGTCTCCCGGCTGGCCTGGGAACGCCTCGGGATCCCCCGGGAAGAGCTAGACGAAGTGGCTGGAGATAGGGAAGTCTGGGCTTCCCTGCTTAGGCTGCTGCCCCCGCGACCCGACCTCGGATAAGGGGAAGATGATGGATGGATGGATGGATGGATGGATACAGTGTTTCCCCCAGAATATTTGTTTGTTAAGGTGGTGTCTCTCCAGGGACACTTTAACAACAAAGCGCTGCGGAAAAACCCTGCATTAGAACCCCAGATCACCTACTTGAGTGGCTTATAAGAGATTAGTCACAGCGGCATAAATGAATATTGTACTACTGTAGGGGTAGGAAAAAAAAGAGTTCTCAAGAGGCTTTTTCTAAACCAAATTAAGGTCAACTACTTGATTACGTGTTTGTGCAACAAGTCATTAGTGGTTCATGGCCTCTTTACCACAAGTGGGATGTCTCACAGTCTGACTTGGTTTATGAGTGACGCCACCAAGAGCAGTGTCACATCTATCAGTTCTTCCGTTTCTGTGTAAGGACCATTCCAGAACCTCATCCACATGTCCTCATCCCTGCAAGGAGACGTGCTGCTAACGAACGTAGAAGCGGGATGTGGCGGTAATTACACTTACAGCTGGATCAGCTGCTGTTCTGCATCCATTATCATGTTATTAGACTGGGACGGTGACTACTGGCACGTTTTCCTCATGACGAGTAATGAAACTGTCAGTATGGCGGCCCCATGTTATTGCAGGAGGGAATCGGTGCACCAGAATTGATATTATTGCATATATACTGTATGTAATTAAGCGTAACAAATTACTTTTTACTTGCCTGTTACATGCGGGACATGCTGGTAACATATAACAGGATTATGATGGGTGTCATAATGAGGTGTGCATTAAATAGCATTTTTTTATGGATATACAGTGGGGCACAAAAGTATTTAGTCAGCCACCGATTGTGCAAGTTCTCCCACTTAAAATGATGACAGAGGTCTGTAATTTTCATCATAGGTACACTTCAACTGTGAGAGACAGAATGTGAAAAAAAAAATCCAGGAATTCACATCATAGGAATTTTAAAGAATTTATTTGTTAATGGAAGGAGGTTTTGGCTCAAAATCTCATGATACAAGGCCCCATCCATTCTTTCCTTAACACGGATCAATCGTCCTGTCCCCTTAGCAGAAAAACAGCCCCAAAGCATGATGTTTCCACCGCCATGCGTCACAGTAGGTTTGGTGTTCTTGGGATGCAACTCAGTATTCTTCTTCCTCCAAACACGACGAGTTGAGTTTATACCAAAAAGTTCTATTTTGGTTTCATCTGACCACATGACATTCTCCCAGTCCTCTGCTGTATCATCCATGTATCCATTTTGGTATAAACTCAACTGTTCGTGTTTGGAGGAAGAAGAATACTGAGTTGGATCCCAAGAACACCACACCTACTGTGAAGCATGGGGGAGGAAACATCATGCTTTGGGGCTGTTTTTCTGCTAAGGGGACAGGACGATTGATCCGTGTTAAGGAAAGAATGAATGGGGCCATGTATCGTGAGATTTGGAGCCAAAACCTCCTTCCATCAGTGAGAGTTTTGAATGGTTGACCAAATACTTATTTTCCACCATAATTTACAAATAAAATCTTTGAAATTTCTACAATGTGAATTCCTGGATTTTTTTTTCACATTGTCTCTCACAATTGAAGTGTATTTATGATGAAAATTACAGACCTCTGTCATCATTTTAAGTGGGAGAACCTGCACAATCGGTGGCTGACTACGGTAAATACTTGTTTGCCCCACTGTACTATCATGCTGGTGATAGTGAATCAATGACGTGTTGTCAGGGAAGGCAGGTGTGGCAGTGCCTCACCTGCCACCAGGTGGCTTAACCATGAGATGTTCCAAAACAAAGTAATAAAATAAAATAACTTTTAATATTTCTCTTTTGGTTTATGCTTTCTATGTGATTTTGGAGTGGTTCCTGTATATTTTGATAATTTTCATGGTCAAAATCACGGAAATTCCATGTTTCCTGATCAAAACAATGCAGCAGATGAGAAGTGAGGCAGACACAGGTGGTGCCTCACACAGTCTGTATTGGGCGTGCGTGCAAGGGGGCGCATGCTTCTTGCCACAGGGAAAAGGTAGGTCTTGAGGCAGCAAGTACCTCTGCCTCAAGGTAGGGGGTCGATATATTGTCTTCTTGCAGTTCAATGCCTCAGCAGTACTCTGACTCGCCATACTGGGAGAAGTGGGGGCGCTCAAGCTAGCAGACACAGGTCTCTCCAGCGGAAGCCAGCATTTTGTTCTTTTCTTTTTTTTTTCAAACTGTATTTACAACAAACACGGCATTTTTATTAGAGTAAGCAAGTGTTTGTGGGTGTTTTTTGTCAGATGCAAAAATATTGTTTAATTTCTTGGAATGAAATTGAATTAAATGAATGTTTCTGCCAATATGGAGGACTATATATTATCTCCAAGATGAAATACTTCTCTAAACTGGACTTTAAGACAAAATGAATGCGATCATACAAAGTACGTTTTCATGGAGGATAGCTATTGCTGCTTCAGATACAAATACAGAAAGGTAATATACACTCACAATACTCGATTTATTTTGTCAAAAGCAAATGCGACCAAAAAGTATTTAATAACAACTTTATCAAATAGTTTTTGGACCCATTTATCATAACATAATATCATTATGATAACGTTTTTATGAAAGCGAATAACTCCCTTTTTTCCCTGTAACTCTAATGTGCAACGTAAATCAACAATGACTAGAGCTGCACATATGAATTTAAGTAAAAAAAAAAAGGAGGAAAAAAAGTATGTATGCCTCACCTGGTGTTTAGTTCACCGCACGTCACTGTAGTGAATAATGAATGACTGACTTTAACGCTGTTGCAAAGGCTTTCATTTTATTGGTCTATTAAAAGCCCTTTAATTACAGTAATTATGGTACATGCCATTGTATGTGTTGAACTGCAATACACTCTACTCAAACATGCAATATCGTTTAAATTTTGATTTATGGAGCATGTTATACATTGCTCATAACGACCTCTGACTTCAGGGGAAAAGGGAAACTGTAGTTTTTTATTTTATTTTATTTCGCCTATCATTCAAAACCCAAATGTTCTTTATGCATTCTAAGCCCTAATTAAATGCTAGCAATAGTCGGCTCAGAATGTAAGAGTCACTGTAAAAAAAACATCCAAAATCGCTGTAAGTCTATATGTAATGTAGTAACATTCTTAATAATGTGTAATATTTACGTATTTCGCTCATTTTAAGCATACAGCGGAGCATCACAAAGTTCACTGTATCCTTTAACAAAAATAACACTACTAATCATGGCAGACTTCACGGGAGACAACAACAATTACTTTGGGACTCACTATGTTCCAGAACCTTATGTTTTTGAGCCTGAGTATACAGAGGATGATCTACAAGTTTTAGAAACTGAGAAATAACAAGTCCAATTTTAGTGAAACACCAAGAATCATGTAGCAGTAATGCTAAGTGCTTAACAAGAAATATAAACTACGAACATAATTAAACAATCACGGACTGTACAATGTCTGCTCTCACTGGGATGATGGGATGTTTATAGCTTCCCGTTTAAGGTGAAGAATCGATCATTCTCCAGTTGTCGGTAGAACCAAACTAAACGGTGGTCTTTTCATGTCTCTCTCGCCATTTCCGGGTCTAAGTTGAACGTCAAAGTTGACTGACTTCTGAGATTTTAAATAGAGTTCATAAGTCGTTTTATTTGTGCTGGACACAGACTTATCCAATGCAAGCTAATACATCGTGTAACCCATATGGAAATATAGTGTCACTAATATATTCTCCTATTATTTATTTCTAATTTATGGTGTGCCAAAAGTCACTTTGGTCACTTAAAATGTTAATTTATGATGTGTCAAAGTCATGTGTTCACTACCGGGTTAAACTAATGATACATGCATACAGCACGTTATTTACATGTTGGCCAGTAGATAGCGCATGCGCCTATGTTATTCCAGTCACTTCTTCATTGAACGTCACCGAGTGAAGACACGAGTCATCATTGTATTTCAAAGACAAAGTTTAAAAGTTAAAAATACTTGTTACTTCTGTGACCGAGTGTTGGAAAAGCAGCATAAGATAGCCGGGATCCAGTGGGCGTTGGATTGCTGTGCTCTGTGCTGCTGAGAACTCCAATTGTTTTTTTGTGTGATCCTGAAGTCTGGTTCCAAGCTGGACTTGAGTTTGATGGCGAGCCAGTCCCAAATAGTGAGAGTCTGCGGAGAGGGAGCGTTTGGATGTGGTGTGGTCAGCTACATCGGTCTCCACCCTCTGCAGTGACCTATTACTGAACTGATCTACCATCAGAGTCGCAAGTATCGAACCGAATCAATATGAAATAACGGATTACAAAAGAACTAAGGATTCCCGACAAAGGAATATAGACAGTGTTCAATTCAGTACTACTAGAATTCAAATTTAAAAGGGACATTTCTTCTATTTTTTCTATTTTGATTTTTGTAACCGAGCTCTATTTTATTTTATTTTTGGGGTATTTTCAATTCAAAAAGCACACTGTTCATGTGTTGTTGTTTATTATTGTGCAATAAATTTGCCAGCAGCTGTTCTGTGGCCCACTACGTACAAAACGTCTCATTTCGAGTATCTCAATTATACGGCCAAGAACCTAGTAATCTAAATTGTTGTACTAACCTGTTATCCTATAGTAGGGGTGCTACAATCGTATTTAGCATGCCAAGGTCCAGCTGGCTAAGATGTATGACGGAATGTCGGCATTATGTGATTGGTGCCAACAGTCTCCAGCTAACTCAAAACTTAAGTTTTGGCTTTGTCCATACCTGTGCAGTTATTTGACTAACATTTTTAATACTTTGTCTTTGGAAATTGGCGAAAAGATTGAACTGAATCCTGTAGGCCAGGGGTGCCCATTACGTCGATCGCGATCGACTGGTCAATCTCGGAGGGTGTGTCAGTCGATCTCAAGCCAGGCATTAAAAAATAGACATAAAAATGAGCAATCATCAATCATACCAAGACTTCAATTTCGTCAGTTGTTTGACATTCTCGGCACCCGAGGATCTTGTGAGATGACGCTGGCTGCTGCGAGCTCATATTTAAGAAAAAAATCACTAACAGGGCGGACGCAGAGAAACACATTTTATTTCTAGAGACTCCGTACCTACTGTCAAAACTCTAAAGACCGACTGCACAGTTCCTGTCTTCACCATAAAAGACCTGTTTCATCCTGCCTGTGCTAACAAAATAAGAGTCTCAGAAAGCTAGCGTGCACAAGCTAGCAAGCTACGGAGTTTGATGCCAATCTATTTCCCCCCCCCCCTCAGCGACCGCTTTCTCACTTGCTTGCCCACCCGCACAGTCACTGATGTCACTCACCTGCTGCCAGACAATAAAGGGCCACACACATATGCTACTCTCATAACAAAAGTGTTTAAAAACGAGTATGCAAGTTGGACAAATGAGATGCCAAATCCAACCACTTTCATGTGGTATTGGACAGAAAGGAGGACTTTTTTTTTCCTCCATTTGAAAATGCGGACGCTATCAGCACCATTGTCTAATTCCAATCAATGCAAGTCATCAGAATCAAATACACCAACTTATATTCTTGTCTTCATGAAAGAAAGGAATCTATGTGTGTTAAACATGCTTGTATTATCATTAAACACCATTAACTTGTTAACAAAAATGTCTCTTTCAGAAATAAATAATCCATCCATTTTCTGCCGCTTATTCCCTTTCGGGGTCGCGGGGGGCGCTGGCGCCTATCTCAGCTACAATCGGGCGGAAGGCGGGGTACACCCTGGACAATTCGCCACCTCATCGCAGGGCCAACACAGATAGACAGACAACATTCACACTCACATTCACACACTAGGGCCAATTTTAGTGTTGCCAATCAACCTATCCCCAGGTGCATGTCTTTGGAAGTGGGAGGAAGCCGGAGTACCCGGAGGGAACCCACGCATTCACGGGGAGAACATGCAAACTCCACACAGAAAGATCCCGAGCCTGGATTTGAACCCAGGACTGCAGGATCTTCGTATTGTGAGGCAGACGCACTAACCCCTCTGCCACCGTGAAGCTAAATAAATAAATATAAATTATAAATAGGAATGAGGTAGATCTCCTCGACTTGGTCAATTGAAAAGTAGCTCGCCTGCAGAAAAAGTGTGAGCGCCCCTGCTGTTGGCCATCTATTAGGGGGAGCCCCTCTGTCATCTCCTTTGAGCAAATCCAAAAAGAACTTGGTAGCATTTACTACTTTGTTGGCCGAAAGACTCATTGTGATGAATTGGAAGGCTGCAGCGCCAACTTGCCACACCCCCTGGATTAAAGATATTCTATATTTCCTTAAATGGTAGAAAATTAGGCTGACATTGAACAGTTGTTCTGTGAATTTCAGGAAGTATGGGGTGGTTTTCTAAAATATGTAAAAGGGGGTTAACCTGGATTTAACCCCGATTGAAAAGCAATGGAAATTGATGAGCCTTTTGTCTTCTTTTGTGTATTGCTGTACAGTCAGTGTTAGGGACATCAGGGGGGCAGTTGTCTGTGGCTTCATGTCAATATTTGCCCTTACACATTTAAAATTATTCATGTTTTTTTCTAGTTGATTTTTATTTATTTTTTAACCTTATTTGACACATAATTTTTTGAGTTACTCGTTGGGAGGCGAGAACATTTGACATGTGATTAATTGTGATTTTGGACTGTATATGTCCAAAATAAAAAAAAGTTGACCAACTCCTCGGTTTATGGCCCCAAACTTCTACTATGCAGGTGAAAGGCATCATTTACAATCTAGAAATAACTTTCACCAACTCAGAGGTGATGTAGCAGCTCACCGGTTCAGTATGTCAATATAGCAGCAAGGGTTGGTTAGCTCTCTGAGATCATGGCGCCACTAAGAATATAGTTAGTCTGCGTTAGCATAATAAAAACTTTACTAATACTTGGTTAATATTTAGGTCATGACATGTAAATGGAGTATTGTTTGTAGTTTTTGGATGTTTTTAGAGGGCTTTATGGTCGGAATAGTGCACTTACATCTGCTGCATCATACTATTCAGATCAACACCGTATGAAATAAATAGTGATTTTTTTAGTTGTGATTTCCTTCTCTGCATGAAAGTTTAAAATGAGCACATATTAATGCAGTCTGAAGAATATTTTAATGTGGACACATACAATCATCATATTGCTGTGATTATATGTATCAAGTCTTAATTCAAGGCTAAGGCAAAATCCATCCATCCATCCATTTTCTACCGCTTATTCCCTTTCGGGGTCGCGGGCGGCGCTGGCGCCTATCTCAGCTACAATCGGGCGGAAGGCAGGGTACACCCTGGACAAGTCGCCACCTCATCGCAGGGCCAACACAGATGGACAGACAACATTCACACTCACATTCACACACTAGGGACCATTTAGTGTTGCCAATCAACCTATCCCCAGGTGCATGTCTTTGGAAGTGGGAGGAAGCCGGAGTACCCGGAGGGAACCCACGCATTCACGGGGAGAACATGCAAACTCCACACAGAAAGATCCCGAGCCTGGATTTGAACCCAGGACTGCAGGACCTTCGTATTGTGAGGCAGACACACTAACCCCTCTGCCACCGTGAAGCCTTGCTAAGCCAAAATATCGAGATATATATCATGTATCGCGATATGGCCTAAAAATATTGCGATATTAAAAAAAGACCATATCGGCCAGGCCTAGTATGAATGATAAGCAAAATAACCAAAAAATGCAGTTCCCCTTTAAACAAGGATCAAATTAAACCCAGCTTAAAGCATAATAACCCAGCAGACACAAGACATTGATTATACATTATTACTGACTTTGAGACACCGTTGCAAGATAGTTGTATTTGTAAGTTGGGACAACGTTGATGTCCAGCGTTGGATATACGTTGTTGGTTGGGAGAAGACACGATTTCAATGGTCCAATCAATGTCACGACTTGACATTGAATAAATGTTATCAAAAAGCATGTTTTTTCAACGTTGTTTTTGTTGGAAAACAACCAAAAATCAATGGTCAAATCAACACCAGAACCTGACATTGATTAAACGTTGTTATAAGGCATGTTTTTTCATCACTCCTTCCATTTTCTACTGCTTATTCCCTTTTGGGGTCGCGGGGGGCGCTGGCGCCTATCTCAGCTACAATCGGGCGGAAGGCGGGGTACACCCTGGACAAGTCGCCACCTCATCGCAGGGCCAACACAGATAGACAGACAACATTCACACTCACATTCACACACTAGGGCCAATTTAGTGTTGCCAATCAACCTATCCCCAGGTGCATGTCTTTGGAAGTGGGAGGAAGCCGGAGTACCCGGAGGGAACCCACGCATTCACGGGGAGAACATGCAAACTCCACACAGAAAGATCCCGAGCCTGGATTTGAACCCAGGACTGCAGGACCTTCGTATTGTGAGGCAGACGCACTAACCCCATCTGCCACCGTGAAGCCCGCATGTTTTTTCAATGTTATGTTATTTTAATGTCTTGTGCCTGCTGGGAACCTCTTGTATAAATTCTTTGCATTTTCCCCCTCAAAGCATTCACAAAAAAGGTCACGTGTTTTTTGGAGTAGATTGGCGAGCTCCTCTCGGTGTTTGGTGAGAAACATGAGTGAGCGTTTGGGATTAAACACCCACAGTCGGAGCGCTAAGAACTTTGCCTTTACTGTGCCTTCTTTAAAAGACAAGGCGTAAGAGTACCCTTCACACAAATACACACACATAGAAATGATACTCGTTGCCAGGCAACACCAAGATTAGTCAGGAGAGAGAATGAAAGGTGGAACAACATTGTACTTTTTTTTTTCAAGAGGAGAATGATACTGGACGGCAAATGTGAGTCCAAACAGTTTTACTGCTTGTCAACACTGAAAAATACTCAACAAAGTCCGAAGGTGTCATGTTGATAAATGTTCTGCGCACGCGGTTGCTGAACCGCACACAGTGTGTTCAGTGGGACATAACTGAGACATAAGGGCAAACTAAATGCTCCATTGGGGCTGATACACATCCTTTTGATGAAACTTGGCCATGTTGATGTCTTGCATTTTTTTTTAAAGGCCTACTGAAACCCACTACTACCGACTACGCAGTCTGATAGTTTATATATCAATGATGAAATATTAACGTTGCAACACATGCCAATACGGCCAGTTTAGTTTACTAAATTGCAATTTTAAATATCCCGCGAGTTTCTTGTTGAAAACGTTGCGGAATGATGACGCTGCACCAAACACGGCTAAAAGTCGTCTCTTTTCATCGCATAATTACACAGTATTTTGGACATCTGTGTTGCTGAATCTTTTGCGATTTGTTCATTTAATAATGGAGACTATAAAGAACAATGCTGTTGGTGGAAAGCGGTGGATTGCAGCTGTCTTTAGCACCGAGACACAGCCGATGTTTGTTTGTTGTGAAGCGGAGCGGTCAAGCGAACATGTTTTTCTCTACGTCAACCAGCATGTTTTTCGATGGGGAAATTGTGATATATATCTTACTGGAGACATCAATGGAATATTCGTCGTCCTGCAGCAGCTGTCATGGCAAAAAAGGCAGCTGTGAGCTTGGCTCCTCGGCTTCTCTCTGAGACATTGCGTGTTCACCGCAGCCATCCGACCTCGGGGTATGTCTTTACAATCTTTAAAATCTCACTAAAACACTATTAAAGCAATAAGCAGATAAGGGATCTTCCAGAAGGCTTCACGGTGGCAGAGGGGTTAGTGCGTCTGCCTCACAATACGAAGGTCCTGCAGTCCTGGGTTCAAATCCAGGCTCGGGATCTTTCTGTGTGGAGTTTGTATGTTCTCCCCGTGAATGCGTGGGTTCCCTCCGGGTACTCCGGCTTCCTCCCACTTCCAAAGACATGCACCTGGGGATAGGTTGATTGGCAACACTAAATTGGCCCTAGTGTGTGAATGTGAGTGTGAATGTTGTCTGTCTATCTGTGTTGGCCCTGCGATGAGGTGACGACTTGTCCAGGGTGTACCCCGCCTTCCGCCCGATTGTAGCTGAGATAGGCGCCAGCGCCCCCCGCGACCCCAAAAGGGAATAAGCGGTAGGAAATGGATTGATGGATGGATGGGATTTTCCAGAATTATCCTAGTAAATGTGTCTAATTACATCTGAATCGCTCACACTGCAATCGCCCTTTTTAAAAAAAAATTTTTTTTACTTTATTTATTTATTTATTTATTTTCTAGTCCTTCGCTATCAATATCCTCAGCCACAAATCTGTCATCCTTGCTCAAATGAATGGGGAAATTGTCGTTTTGCTCGGTCCGAATAGCTCTTTTTGTTGGAGGCTCCCATTATAAACGATGTAACGATGTGAGGAGCCCTCACAAGGGTGACGTCCTCGTCTGTGACTTCCGGTACAGGCAAGGCTTTTTTATTAGTGACCAAAAGTTGCAAACTTTATCGTAGGTGTTCTCTACTAAATCCTTTCAGCAAAAATATTGCAATATCTCGAAGTGATCAAGTATGACACATAGAATGGACCTGCTATCCCCATTTGAATAAGAAAATCTCATTTCAGTAGGCCTTTAAAAGGGCCCAATGACGAACTTGGTTGTTTCGGACCTATAAATGTTTTTACAATGTTGGATACACGTGTTAAATTAAACGATGCCAAAGCGTCAAATCATAAGGTTCATGCATTTTGGCGTGAGTTTGCACGCAGTTTTGGATCCTTCTGATTATGGAGTTTTGCAGCCTGGCCATGTCGTGACATCACCATGAGGTGGAAGCACTTATTTAGACATTAAATCAATCCCTCATCCAGAGGGGGAGGAGCTCCTCCTCTTACAGGCTGTGAGGATACATAAAAAAAAGGTAGGGTAAAGTATTATTTTCATGTAATCGTGGCATGCGCATAATAACACGGACGTGCAACGTGCAGTAACATCAATGCTGGTAAAAGCTCAAAGAGTGTGCAAGTGCACCTGTTGTTGTGACCAGGTGAATCTCTGTATTTGTTTATTAAGTTTATTTTTGACCCTGTCTGGAAAAATTTAGCAGGCATAACTTCTAGATATGGATTTAAACAGAATATTTTCAAAAGATAAATTCTGATACTTTTGTGGAGGGTGGGGCGTGGTTTCATTTGCAATCTGGGAACGCCTCCAGAATTAAACATCTTGCAAATATACTCAAAAAACAGGTATAAAAGTGATGGTGGACTAAAATGTATACAAAATTTACACCAAAGCATAGCCAGTACATATTATTTACAATTAGAAGTGTTTTAAATTGATATTAAAATCTTCAAAGGTCTACTTTAAAACGTTAATGTATGTATTTTTTTTCTCTTACGGTGCAGTAAACCAAAAAGGTCAAATTAATTAATCAGTTGGCAGATTAGACATTTTCCCTACCAAAAGTAATACAAACGGACATAATCGAATTGTAGCTATCATCAAACGTTTGAAGAAACATGTTAGCATAGTCATAGAAATATGAAGATATGTCTAATAGTTATGTAAAAAATAACAAAAAGAGGGATTTGCCAAATAGAAATGGGGAACCAAATCCGGTACTTTTTTGCAGAGATCAGATCCCGCCAGGCACATTGGTGTAAAATCCAACAGTACCATGGTACGGCACCTAGGCCGTGCATGACATCACGCCGGTTGCCGACTTTGCGATCATTCCAACAGCACTGAGAGCGGACTCATCAAACCTACGTCTAGGTAATGTTGCAATTTTCAATTTTCAAAGCCAACAACGTAACTGACTCAAAAAAACATCCCAACGTACTTAAAGTAAGGGTCACACTTTTTCAAAATTGTGACAACTTGATCAACATGCTACTGATTAGCATTAAGCGATTCTCCATGGCGATTTCAACACCTCCAAACTAAGATAGACATTATAATCAAAAAGCTGGTCCGTAATTACAGTTTTAACACTTTTTAGGGTGCAACAAAAGACTAAATTCGTAGAAAGACTGAACTTTCCAACATACCATAAACTATACACTACTGCCCTTTAACGTCTTGGACTTGCAACTGTAATTACAAAGTAATGTCATACTTGCAAATGAGACTCAAAAATATAAAAATAAAACAATATATAACAACTGGACACCAGTTATCATTATCAGCTAATCAAAATGTTGCATTAAGATGTTATTGTGAAAAACAATAACTATTTGTTAACTCATATAAAAGTACTGACAATTGGTACTGTTGAGTACTGGTATTGATTCCCAGGTACTGGGAATTGGCACCGTATCAACTCAAATATGAACGGTACCCATCCCTATTGCCAAGTGAGTGCGGCTCTCTTATCTAATTTTAAATATTCTTGAAAAAACATTTAATGGCTGTATAAGGGTCCATTTAGGCAGCTTTGATAATAAATAACATTGGATGACACATTAGAAGCTAATGTTTGTAGGGCAAATCTGTATTCTTCTCCTGTTGGCCCAAACGCTCAATCAGAATTGTATTGTAAAAAAATAAAGTGGTACTGTTTTTCTATTTACAGACATCCACTGAAACTAGTTTTAATGTTAAAAAAACAACAACCTTTTTTCTATGTACTGTAACTCTGTGTAAAAATGACTACTGTAAATTTATCAGTGTAATTTTTGGCAACAGAGATGCCATTGTTTTACCGTAAAATCTATGGATTTTGCTGAGATTTTGCATCTGTAAGTCTTTGCAACTATGATTATTTGAGTCATGTTTTAGACAACAGTAATGAAGACCCTTTGTATGTATGTCTACCGTGTGTGCTATTGTGTGCTTTGCTGTTGTGTAGCTGCTAGCTCCTAGTAGCCTATGTTTACCTTTATGTAAATGACTTGAGTAAAATAGAAGAAAAGACCAACCTTATGTGTTTATTGGAGGGCATTTAGATGATTAGTTGGCTGTCCAGCATTGCACAAATAAACACAACATTTTAGATGCAAGCCAATGTCAGACCAATATTCGATATCATTATCAAATCGGGACACCCCTTGGTATGAGTAAAGTAGATATCATACAGTCACAAGTAGGTGAGAAAAATGTTGCCGATCATTCCCAATCCTTGTGTAAGACAAGAATGTTTTTGTTTTTTTTAATTCATTCTAGAAAATAGTAAATAAAAGCGACCAAAAGTCCACTTACAATGGAGCTTGAGGGTGTCGCTCTATTCTGCCTAAAAACATTCAAACACCTCCATTATCAATCAATCAATCAATGTTTACTTATATAGCCCTAAATCACTAGTGTCTCAAAGGGCTGCACAAACCACTACGACATCCTCGGTAGGCCCACATAAGGGCAAGGAAAACTCACACCCAGTGGGACGTCGGTGACAATAATGACCCAGTGGGAAGTCGGTGACAATGATGACTATGAGAACCTTGGAGAGGAGGAAAGCAATGGATGTCGAGCGGGTCTAACATGATACTGTGAAAGTTCAATCCACAATGGATCCAACACAGTCGCGAGAGTCCAGTCCAAAGTGGATCCAACACAGCAGCGAGAGTCCCGTTCACAGCGGAGCCAGCAGGAAACCATCCCAAGCGGAGGCGGATCAGCAGCGCAGAGATGTCCCCAGCCGATACACAGGCAAGCAGTACATGCATTAAGGTTATATATACTTGATGTACATATATGTAGTAAGAGGCGCATTTATAATAATACGTAATTTTTACGTATTTAGTTCATTTTAAGCATAGGCGGCACATTCATTTCAAAAAGGCATCACGGCTTCCGCATTTTTCTTTGACACCATAGTTAATTAGTGCTCACTGCAGACTTCATGAAATCCAAGAAACATAATAAAACATCATCCACTCTAAAATTACTGCTGTCATTAAAGGCCTACTGAAAGCCACTACTACCGACCATGCAGTCTGATAGTTTATATATCAATGATGAAATATTAACATTGCAACACATGCCAATACGGCCTTTTTAGTTTAGTAAATTACAATTTTAAATTGCCCGCGGAGTTTCTTGTTGAAAACGTTGCGGAATGATGACGCGTGCGCGTAACGTCACGGACTGTCAGGAAATATTAGCGCAGCACCACTTGCGGCTAAAAGTCGTCTCTTTTCATCGCGCAATTAAACAGTATTCTGGACATCTGTGTAGCTGAATCTTTTGCAATTTGTTCAATTAATAATAGAGAAGTCAAAGTTGAAAGATGGAGGTGGGTTGATTGATTGATTGATTGATTGATACTTTTATTAGTAGATTGCACAGTACAGTACATATTCCGTACAATTGACACCCCAATAAGTTTTTCAACTTGTTTAAGTCCACGTTAATCAATTCATGGTATAAATATATACTATCAACATACTACAGTCATCACACAAGTTAATCATCATAGTATGTACATTGAATTATTTACATTATTTACAATCCGGGGGGTGGGATGAGGAGCTTTGGTTGATATCAGAACTTCAGTCATCAACAATTGCATCAACAGAGAAATGTGGACTTTGAAACAGTGTAGGTCTTATTTAGTAGGATATGTACAGCCAGCAGAGAACATAGTGAGTTCACATAGCATAAGAACAAGTATATACATTAGAAGTACATTTGAGTTGTTTATAATCCGGGGAGATGGGATGTGAATGGAGGAGGGTATTAGTAAAGTGTTGAAGTTGCCTGGAGGTGTTGTTTTAGAGCGGTTTTGAAGGAATATAGAGATGCACTTACTTTTATACCTGTTGGGAGTGCATTCCACATTGATGTGGCATAGAAAGAGAATGACTTAAGACCTTTGTTAGATCGGAATCTGGGTTTAACGTGGTTTGTGGAGCTCCCCCTGGTGTTGTGGTTATGGCGGTCATTTACGTTAAGGAAGTAATTTGACATGTACTTCGGTATCAAGGAGGTGTAGCGGATTTTACAGACTAGGCTCAGTGCAAGTTGTTTTACTCTGTCCTCCACCCTGAGCCAGCCCACTTTGGAGAAGTGGGTTGGATTGAGGTGTGATCTGGGGTGGAGGTCTAAAAGTAACTGGATTAGCTTATTCTGGGATGTTTGGAGTCTAGATTTGAGGGTTTTGGAGGTGCTGGGGTACCAGGAGGTGCAAGCGTAATCGAAGAAGGGTTGAATGAGAGTTCCCGCTAGAATCCTCAAGGTGCTTTTGTTGACCAGAGGGAAGCTTTAGCCTGTTGCCACACACGGTGATTCCTTGTTTAAAATTCCCAAAGGTGAAGTTTTACTGTGGATCAGAGCGGTCAAGCGAACATGGTTCCCGACCACTTGTCAACCGGCAGGTTTCGGTGAGAAAATTGTGTTAAAAAGTCTCCTCTTACCGGAGATCTGTGGAGTTTGTTCCGTCCTTGTATCTGCTGTGACTTCCCTCAGACACTGGCCTCAAGACACCCGTGGACACACCCCTCCGACTATCAGGTACTATTTAATAAACACTAAAACACTAGCAACAAAATAGAAAGATAAGGGATTTCCTGTTGAGATCCGCTTTTTGGATCCGCCACATATTATTGTTTATTGTTCCATTTTTATTTTCACTCCCCATCTGATCCTATTATTTCCTATTTAAGTCGGTCACCATGGTAGCTTATCAGTTTTCACCTGTTTCTCACGGCCCTGTACACCTGTCCTCACTGATCACCTACCTTATATAAGCCTGCATCTTTTGTTGTTCAGTCTGGGATCCAAATTTGCTTTCACGCAACAAGTTACGCCTGCTCTCTGTCATCGTATGTATATTCTCGCTAGCTTTTCACGCTCAGCCATTTGTTTATTCCAGCTCTCATGCTGTATGTTTTGTTTTACTCTTTAATGTGTCTATGTGCCAGTTTAGTTCTCATTTTTGTATATTCTAGCTTTTATGCTAGCGTTTTTGGTTTGCCTTTCATTAGCACCAGTGTTTTGTTTCATAGATCCTTTTCGTTAAATAAATTGTTTATATCTTACCTTTGCTGTGTTCACTTGTTGGCGCATCCACGAGGGAATCGTACCCGGCATCACAATGCCGAACAGGCGTAACATTTCCCAGGATTATCCTAGTACATGTGTCTAAAATCATCTGAATCCGTCCCAATGCAATCGCCTTTTTTTGTTTTTACTTTATTTTATTTTTATTATTTTTTTCTAGTCTTTCACTATCAATATCATCATTCACAAATTTTTCATCCTTGCTCAAATTAATGGGGAAATTGTCGTTTTCTCGGTCCGAATAGCTCTTGCTGCTGGAGGCTCCCATTATAAACAATGTGAGGACTTGAGGAGCCCTCACCCTTGTGACGTCATCGTCTGCGACTTCCGGTAAAGGCAAGGCTTTTTTATCAGCACCAAAAGTTGCGAATTTTATCGTGGATGTTCTCTACTAAATTATTTCAGCAAAAATATGGCAATATCGCGAAATGATCAAGTATGACACATAGAATGGACCTACTATCCCCGTTTGAATAAGAACATCTCATTTTAGTAGGCCTTTAAGAAACTGACTGATACAATCTTGTTATATTCCTCTTTTAGATGAAGACTGATTCATAATCCTGACGGGGAAATGGGGGGTGGAATCAAACGTCTTTTGGTGTCGTTCTAGCCATTTCCAGGTCTAAATTGGCTGTCATAGTGTTGCAACTTGTCAGAATACATCCTCATCCTTTTACTATCAAGGTGAGAGGTATGGTTTATAATCTAGAACAGGGGTGCACAAACTACGGCCCGTGGGCACAAGTGCAGAACGCCGGCACTTTTAATTTGGCCAATAAGCAATTTGGAAATTTTCATATACACAAATAGCCAGCGGTCAGAATGTTGTCATTTGGTCAAAATCTGGAGGCTAACAAAAGTAACTCGATTCAGTGACCATTAATTGTACATCCATGTCAACACATGCACGGCATGGACTTATATGACCCAACCAGCACAAAAATGCAACAAACATTTGCTGCTCCCAAAATAAGGAGCAGCTGTCTGCGATTGTCCATGTCATGTAGTCAACTTGGCCTACCCCCAAGGTCACAGTCGGTCCCTCAAAGAGCGGTTGGCATCAGAGCAGCACATGGTGATAACAAGAGGGCTTGTCACTACACGTCCACCGCAGAACAAGAATACTGTTTGAGATTATGTATTTGCAGTCCATTTTTTATATTATCTATGATACAGGTAAACCTAACAATGCAGCTATCGATTATTTTAGTAATCGAGTAATCTATCATTTAGTTTGTTGGATTATTCGTGTAATCAGAACACACTTTATAGCCTCAATGTGTTCTCTAGGGAAAATAGTAGGAATAAACAATTTTTCTGCTTGCTATAACCTTCTTTTTTTAATACTCTAAATCATCCATCCATCCATTTTCTACCGCTTATTCCCTTCTTGGGGTCGCGGGGGGCGCTGGCGCCTATCCCAGCTACAATCGGGCGGAAGGCGGGGTACACCCTAGACAAGTCGCCACCTCATCGCAGGGCCAACACAGATAGACAGACAACATTCACACTCACCTTCACACACTAGGGCCAATTTAGTGTTGCCAATCAACCTATCCCCAGGTACATGTCTTTGGAAGTGGGAGGAAGCCGGAGTACCCGGAGGGAACCCACGCATTCACGGGGAGAACATGCAAACTCCACACAGAAAGATCCCGAGCCTGGATTTGAACCCGGGACTGCAGGACCTTTGTATTGTGAGGCAGACGCACTAACCCCTCTGCCACCGTGAAGCCCTACTATAAATCAGGCCTGGGCAATTATTTTGAATCTGGGAGCGCATTGAGAGAAAAACTGTGTGTGTGTATGTATATATATATACATATATATATTTCACTTGATCTTTTTCTGTGTTGATTGAAGGCATGATGTTAAATGAAGAGTTTCTGTCTCTGATAGTTCATATAATAATGAAACTGCATCATAAAGCCCACATGAACTCCATTGTGTTCAGGGATGAATAGTCTCTCCTATTGCTATTGTACTATTTTTTTCAGCTATAGATACATTAATCACTAGTCATGTAGCAGCCTAGTTTTGAATGGCAGGGTCCCTGCTATCACATGTTGATAAAAATATAACATTTACATAATAAAAATCAACTACAGGCTTCCCGAATGCTGTAATAAATTAAGCATGATGAGTTGAGACTATGTCATCATGTGGCCCTACTTTTAACTCTTTTTTTCAAACGCTTATTGCAAAGGCTTACCTACAGTAAGTCATTATTTTGACCTGGTAAGTCATTATTTTGTCATTATTATGACTTAGTAAATTACTAAGTCATAATAACGTGGTTTGGCATTTTTTTGCTCAAATAAGCAGGGGCGTCCATGATACCGTTGCTTGAAATACAACATATGTTGTTTCAAAACCTGTATGTACCTTTCAGCATTAATGGTGCCTTCACAGATGTGTAAGTTACCCATGCCTTGGGCACTAATACACACCCATTCCATCATAGATGCTGGCTTTTGAACTTTGCGCCGATAACAATTCGGATGGTTCTTTTCCTCTTTGTTCCGGAGGACACCACGTCCACAGTTTCTATAATTTGAATTGTGGACTACGGAACACTTTTCCACCTTGCATCAGTCCATCTTAGATGAGCTCAGGCCCAGCGAAGCCGGCGGCGTTCCTGGGGGTTGTTGATAAATGGCTTTCGCTTTGCATAGTAGAGTTTTAACTTGCACTTACAGATGTAGCGACCAACTGTAGTTACTGACAGTGGTTTTATGAAGTGTTCCTGAGCCCATGTGGTGATATCCTTTACACACTGATGTCGGTTATTGATGCAGTACCGCCTGAGGGCTCAAAGGTCTGTAATATTGCTTACGTGCAATGATTTCTCCAGATTCTCTGAACCTTTTGATGATTTCATGGACCGTAGATGGTAAAATCCCTAAATTCCTTGCAATAGCTCGTTGAGAAATGTTGTTCTAAAACTGTCGACAATTTGCTTACAAATTGGTGACCATCACCCCATCCTTGTTTGTGAATTACTTAGCATTTCATGGAAGCTGCTTTTATACCCAATCATGGCACCCACCTGTTCCCAATTAGCCTGCACACCTGTGGGATGTTCCAAATAAGTGTTTGATGAGCACTCCTCAACTTTATCAGTATTTATGGCCACCTTTCCTAACCTCTTTGTCACGTGTTGCTGGCATCAAATTCTAAAGTTAATGATTATTTGCAAAAAAAAAAATGTTTATCAGTTTTGACATCAAATATGTTGTCTTTGTAGCATATTCAACTGAATATGGGTTGAAAATTATTTGCAAATCATTGTATTCCGTTTATATATCTAACACAATTTCCCAACTCATATGGAAACAGGGTTCCACAGCCATAGCTGTAAACATAGGCACAAAAGCTAGTGATCACAGCGCTCCTATAAATAATGTCTGTGTTAGTCCTCATAGTAACAATAAAACTAATACTTGGTTAATATTCAAGTCACGGCGCTTTTTGGATGGTTAGTTAATTGGTTTTATGGGCGGGATGGAGAACTTCCTATTGACTTAATTTTAAGCATACTTTTATTTAAGTTTATTTATGAGTTAAAATGCTTCTTTTTTAAAAAAAAAACACATCCGTCGTCATGTCATGTCTTTTATAATGCTTGTAAATGATAGGCAAAATTCCAAAGTCAATCAATCAATCAATGTTTACTTATAAAGCCCTAAATCACTAGTGTCTCAAAGGGCTGCACAAACCACTACGACATCCTCGGTAGGCCCACATAAGGGCAAGGAAAACTCACACCCAGTGGGACATCGGTGACAATAATGACCCAGTGGGACGTCGGTGACAATGATGACTATGAGAACCTTGGAGAGGAGGAAAGCAATGGATGTCGAGCGGGTATAACATGATATTGTCGCGAGAGTCCAGTCCAAAGCGGATCCAACACAGCTGCGAGAGTCCCGTTCATAGCGGAGCCAGCAGGAAACCATCCCAAGCGGAGGGGGATCAGCAGCGCAGAGATGTCCCCAGCCGATACACAGGCAAGCAGTACATGGCCACCGGATCGGACCGGACACCCTCC
This sequence comes from Nerophis ophidion, assembly GCF_033978795.1. NCBI lineage: Eukaryota > Metazoa > Chordata > Actinopteri > Syngnathiformes > Syngnathidae > Nerophis > Nerophis ophidion. The sequence goes on from NC_084634.1 coordinate 30,758,982, forward strand.
ACAAGGGAGACAGTAAGTGCAGTTCTCTTTCAAGATCCATCCATCCATCCATTTCCTACCGCGTATTCCCTTTCGGGGTCGCGGGGGGCGCTGGCGCCTATCTCAACTACAATCGGGCAGAAGGCGGGGTACACCCTGGACAAGTCGCCACCTCATCGCAGGGCCAACACAGATAGACAGACAACATTCACACTCACATTCACACACTAGGGCCAATTTAGTGTTGCCAATCAACCTATCCCCAGGTGCATGTCTTTGGAAGTGGGAGGAAGCCGGAGTACCCGGAGGGAACCCACGCATTCACGGGGAGAACATGCAAACTCCACACAGAAAGATCCCGAGCCCGGATTTGAACCCAGGACTGCAGGACCTTCGTATTGTGAGGCAGACGCACTAAACCCTCTGCCACCGTGAAGCCCTCTTTCAAGATGTGATGCGGAAATATGTTTTACTACCAAATGATCACGCATCTGTTAGTGTAGGCTTCAAGCATCAATGTAGAAATGTGTCCGTTTATGTTGGTGCCAAAATAAATATTAAGTGTTAATGTGTGTCAAGCATGTGCGCTTGAAATATATCCAAACAAATGCAGACCACAAACACTGCTGTTGTGCTGCTCGCTCATGTATGCTAGGGATATACACGTCCACGCCAATAAGTCAGTGTCATCTTTCGAGGTGACATTCAGCTCTCCAATGGCATCATTTGCATATTTTGGCAGGCAAGCTGTAACAATCCATGCCCTTCTCTCACTGATAATTCCCTTGTCTTTGCCGGCTTTTAAGCAGATCGACCATGACTAACCGGCCACCCACTGCAGCTCCAGAGAGACTGACAAAGCACTTTTACCGTTTTGTATATTTAGTGCTGTGATTTATTGTCTTCTCAGCCGGCGATTTTGTGCAGTATGATCTTTAAATTTCTGAACTAACCTCCAAGGAGCTTTTAGAAGGAAGACAATGTGGAGTACCAACCAGTTAGATGGAACAGAGCAGTATTCATGTTGCTTAAACACTCCACTGTCAGCTCCATCTTTACATGTTCCATATCTGCTCTGCGGGGAATGTTTTTCCAGCGAGTTAAAGATGCCCAATCGCAATTATTTTCCTGGAGGTAGGCAGTAGAGCAGTGGCCACTATTTGAGGAACATTGCTACCTAAAAATAAAAATAAAAAAGAAAATATATAAAAACTGTATGCAATAATTAAATCGGATTACAATTTCCATGTTAATCATTACTTTGTGTTGAGTATAAATCGCCACTATAACGTTGTGAAGGAGTTTGAGTATACCCAAATGATCCAAGGAGATATGTTGTCGGGGGCTACTTGCCCCTGGTAGGGTTTCCCAAGGCAAACTGGTCCACGGTGATGGGTCAGACTAAGAGCGATTCAAAAGACTCTTAGGAAAATCGAGGAACCGCACCTCATCCGGGTGAGGGCCACCGGGGAACGTGACCTCTCTGGCAGAGAAGGAGCCTGAGCTTGTGCCTGAGGTCAAGAGATACCGTCTAGATATAGTCAGGCTCACCTCAACGCACAGCATAGGCTCTGGAACCAAACTCCTTGAGAGGGGTTGGACTTTGCTATATGCTGGAAATGCCATGGTGAATAGGCGGTGAACAGGTGTGGGCTTATTATTAGCTCCCCTGTGTGCTGGAGTCATCCCCGGCAAACGAGAGGGTTCTTTTCCTGCTCCTTCGGGTCGGGGGACGGGCTCTGACTGTGGTTTGCGCATACGCGCCAAATGATAGTTCGGAATACCTGGCCTTCTCTGGCACCCTGGAATAGGTGGTGAGCAGGTATGGGCTCATTATTAGCCCCCTGTGTGCTGCAGTCATCCCCGGAGAACAAGAGGGTTCTTTCCTTGCGCCTTTGGGTTGGGGGATGGGCTCTGACTGTGGTTTGCGCATATGCGCCAAATGATAGTTCGGAATACCTGGCCTTCTTGGGCACCCTGGAATAGGTGGTGAGCAGGTATGGGCTTATTATTAGCCCCCTGTGTGCTGGAGTCATCCCCGGAGAACAAGAGGGTTCTTTTCCTGCGCCTTTGGGTTGGCGGACGGGCTCTGACTGTGGTTTGCGCGTATGCGCCAAATGATACTTAGGAGTACTCAGCTTTCTTGGGCAACCTGGAGGGAGTGCTACAGGGTGTCCCACCCGGGGAGTCCATAGTTCTACAGGGTGACTTCAACACCCACGTTGGCAGCGACAGCGAAACCTGGCGGGGCGTGATTGGGAGGAACGGCCTCCCCGATCTGAACCAGAGTGGTGTTCTGTAATTGGAATTCTGTGCTAGCCACAGTTTGTCCATAACAAACACCATGTTCGAACGTAAGTGTGCCTACAAGTGCACGTGGCACCAGGACAGGCTAGGTTGCAGGTCGTTGTAGTCGTTTCATCAGATTTGCGACCGCATGTCCTGGACACTCTAGTGAAGAGAGGAGCTGAGCTGTCAACTCATCACCACCTGGTAGTGAATTGGATCAGGTGGCTCCCGTCTGTCAAATCTTCAACTCACACCTCCGTCAGAACTTCAACTGCATTTCGAGGGAGGTGAGGGAAATTGAGTCCGAATGGGCCGTGTTCCGCACCTACATTGCTGCTGCTGCTGCTGATCAGAGCTGTGTTTGCAAAGTGGTTGGTGCCTGTCATAGCGGCAACCCCCGAACCCGAATCCTACTGAGCATGGCTCGCTTGTGGGACCCCTGAAGCAGCTAAAAGTGCGGCCTCAGCTGTGGCGGAAGCAAAAACTCAAACATGAGAGAAGTTCGGTGAGACCATGGAGCAAGATTTTTGGTCAGCCTTAAAGAGATTCTGGCAAACTATCCAAAGCCTCAGGAAGGGGAAGCATTGCCCTGTCCACACTGTGTATAGTGGGGGCGGAAACCTGCTGACCATTACTGGGGATATAGTTGGGCGGTGGAAAGAATACTTTGAGTATCCCCTTATTCCTACAGACACATCCTCCATAGAGGAGGCAGACTCTGAGGTCACAAACGCGGGCATGTCAACCACTGAAGCTGAAGTTGCTGAGGTAATAAAAAACCTGCTCAGTGGCAAGGCCCCAGGAGAGGACGAGATTCGCCCTGAATACCTCAAGGCTCTGGATGTTGTGGGACTGTCGTGGCTGACACATCTATTCAACATAACGTGGAAGTCTGGGGTGGTACCTCTGTATTGGCAGACCGGGGTGGTGGTTCCCCTTTACAAGAAAGGGACCGGAGAGTGGGTTCCAAATATAGAGGGATCACACTTCTCAGCCTCCCAGGATGCTGGAGAGGAGAGTCCGGCAGTTAGTCGAGCTTTGGATTCAGGAGGAACAATGTGGTTTTCGTCCTGGTCATGGAACACAGGACCAGGTTTATACCCTCGCTAGGGCACTGGATTGGGCATGGGAGTTTGCTCAACCAGTCCACACGAGTTTTGTGGATTTGGAAAAGGCCTTCGATCGTGTCCCTCGCGGTGTCCTGTGGGGGTGCTCCAGGAGTACGGGGTCTGTTGCTACGGGCCATACAGTCCCTGTACAAGCTGAGCAGGAGTCTGGTTCGCATTGCTGGTAATAACTCAGAAATGTTCCCAGTGGACGTTGGACTCCGTCAGAGCTGTCATTTGTCACCAGTCCTGTTCATTATCTTTATGGACAGAATTTCGAGGCGGAGTCAGGGTGTTGAGGGTTTCCAGTTTGGTGGCCAAAGGACCGCATCTCTGCTTTTTGCAGATGATGTAGTCCTATTGGCTTCATCGGGCGGTGATCTTCAGCGTTCACTGGGGCGGTTTGCAGCCGAGTGTGAAGCTGCTGGGATGAGGATCAGCACCTCCAAATCTGAGGCCATTGTTCTCAGTTGGAAAAGGGTGGACTGCACCCCCCGGGTCGAGAGTGAAGTTCTGCCTCAAATAGAGGAGTTCAAGTATCTCTGGGTCTTATTCACGAGTGAGAGAAGAATAGAACGCCAGATTGACAGACGGGCTGGTGCAGCATCTGCAGTGATGCAGTTACTGCACCGGTCTGTTGTGGTGAAGAAGCTGAGTCAGAAGGCGAATCTGTCAATTCACAGGTCAGTCTACGTTTCTACCCTCACCTGTGGTCATAAGCTTTGGGTGATGACTGAAAAGACAAGGTCGCGAATACAAGCGGCAGAAATTAGTTTCCTTTGCAGGATGTCTGGGATCACCCTCAGAGATAGGGTGAGGAGCTTGGTCATCCGGGAGAGACTGAGAGTAGAACCGCTTCTATTTTACGTCGATAGGAGCCAGCTGAGATGGCTCGGGCATCTACTACGAATGCCTCCTGGACGCTATCCTGGTGAGGCCCCCTGGCATGTCCTTCCGGGAGGAGACCTCTGGGCACACCGAGGACACTTTGGAGGGACTATGTCTCAAAGCTGGCCTGGGAACGCCTCGGTATCCCTTCTGTAGAACAAGAGGAGGTGGCAGGCGACAGGGAAGTCTGGGCATCTCTGCTTAGACTGCTGCCCCCATGACTTGGACTCGGGTAAGCGGCAGAAAATGGAGGCCAATCTGCCCATTCTGCAGTCACCACTGTTTACTATAAGTATTAATCATAATATTATTTTGATATTTAGCAAGTGAAATATGACAACACTGTGGTTATAAAAAAAAAAACAAAGACACATTTTTAATCAGTCCTTTTACTGATCATGTTTAACTCTTTTTTTTTAATTATTATTTATTGTAAATATTAATATATATATATGAACAGAATGTGTAGAGAAAACAACTATCGATTATTTTAGTATTCGAGTATCTAGCTATTAATCAGATAAAACACACTTTATAGCCTGAGTTGAAATAAAGAAAAACATTTCTGTTTGACATGACCGTCATTCTTTTTGTTTAAATGAATAAACATCAAAACCTCCCACTTCCAAAGACATGCACCTGGGGATAGGTTGATTGGCAACACTAAATTGGCCCTAGTGTGTGAATGTGAGTGTGAATGTTGTCTGTCTATCTGTGTTGGCCCTGTGATGAGGTGGCGACTTGTCCAGGGTGTACCCCGCCTTCCGCCCGATTGTAGCTGAGATAGGCGCCAGCGCCCTCCGCAACCCCGAAAGGGAATAAGCGGTAGAAAATGGATGGAATAAACATCATCAAAATTGCACTTTTATCTTAAGTTTATAAATGGTAAAAAAAATATTAATTAATTAATAGATTTTTTTTTTTTCAGCTTTTCGTCACAGCACTCACTCACCACTGCTCTCATGTGCGCTTTATTGCAACAGCCGTGCGGAAACTATGTCCGCGTATTCAAAGTTCCGGGCTCCTCCACGCGGTTAGGAATTGATACATTTTTACTCAATAAACCAGTTCTTTTCAAATAGAGCATGGGACTTTATCAGTATCATGCAGTATCATGCTTCAAATTCAACATCAAAAAGCTGTGCACCGCAAAATGTGCTCATTGTAGTCTTGTAGACTTCCCTAATTTTGGTAAAAAAAAAAAAAAATTCAGGCCAATTTGTTAATTTTTCTGTTTTGTTTTGTAGGTGAAATAGTTTTATATGTTGTGCTCCTGAGGTAGTGATGCTGATCCATTTGAATGTATTACTATTTATTGAGTATATTTAACAAAAAATGTTTTAGTATCAAGTCGGTCAAAATATTTCATAATTTGATTAAGGATTTTTTTTTTTTTTTTCAGGCATATTTGAACACGAAATATTTTCTGGTGCAGAAAGTAATACATTTATTTTTGTTTTGAATTGATCTGTTTATTTGTTTCTCTTGTTTTTATGTAAATGTTTTACAGACGTGTACTTATAACAATTTTATGGACAAATGATACTATTCATAGTCATGGTGAAGAGCAGGGGTGCAAAAAATGGTTTCTTTCCCCTGAAAATAATTGAGAAGCACTGCATTAAACAAACAATCGAAGTAGTGCTGGGCGATGTAGAAAATTACTATACCGTAATATTCGAGTATACTTTCTCACGCAGGACTTTTAGCTGCGGGCGTACACTTCAGGCTCTCCTCGCTCTTTCCCGTGTCTCCTTCTCGCAGACAAGCAGGCGCACATTCATACATACGTCACAAACTGTCACATCATACGTCACATACACGCCCTCGCAGAGCAGAGAGGTAGCGGTGTGGCTAACGTTAGTTGCTAACGTAGCCGTCCGAGAGAAAGATGGTGCGGATCTGGTAACAAATGAAGGAAGACTTAACTCCCAAGAATAACAGCAGAGTTTCCATCGTCTGGCTGCGGTTCGGCTTCAAGTGGGAATATGTCGAACAGACAATCGTAATTTTTCAAGTGTGGGGGGGAAAAGCGTTGCTATAAAAAGTAGCATTACTGCTAATATGTAGCATCGTTTGAAAAGTCACTCGCTAGAGAATGAAGAGAATTTCATAACCTTATTAACATTCCACATAGTGAAGGACGAATACTATTTGATTTCCTATTATGCAGCTCATTTTTATTTGACACTTAAAATGTCTCTGACAATCTCGCAATTTATGTTTTGGAAATGACTTGAATGTTTGTGCCACTGCTTAATAACTTTAATAAATACACTTTTGGTCGATTGACTTACTTGTGATTTCCCTCTCTGTATGAAAGTTTAAAAGTAGCATATATGAATGCAGTATGAAGAAGAATGTTTTAATGTAGACACATAGAATCATCATACTGCTGTGATTATATGTATCAAGTGTTCATTCAAGGCTAAGGAAAAATATCGTAATTTATATCGAATATTGCGATATGGCCTAAAAATATCGCAATATTAAAAAAAGGCAATATCACCCAGCCGGTAAGGTTTATTCAGGTGTACTGGAGAGGAGACTACGTCGGATAGTCGAACCTCGGATTCAGGAGGAACAGTGTGGTTTTTGTCCTGGTCGTGGAACTGTGGACCAGCTCTATACTCTCGGCAGGGTTTTTGAGGGTGCATGGGAGTTTGCCCAACCAGTCTACATGTGCTTTGTGGACTTGGAGAAGGCATTCGACCGTGTCCCTCGGGAAGTCCTGTGGGGAGTGCTCAGAGAGTATGGGGTATCGGACTGTCTTATTGTGGCGGTCCGTTCCCTGTACGATCAGTGCCAGAGCTTGGTCCGCATTGCCGGCAGTAAGTCGAACACATTTCCAGTGAGGGTTGGACTCCGCCAAGGCTGTCCTTTGTCACCGATTCTGTTCATAACTTTTATGGACAGAATTTCTAGGCGCAGTCAAGGCGTTGAGGGGTTCCGGTTTGGTAACCGCAGGATTAGGTCTCTGCTTTTGCAGATGATGTGGTCCTGATGGCTTCATCTGACCGGGATCTTCAGCTCTCGCTGGATCGGTTCGCAGCCGAGTGTGAAGCGACCGGAATGAGAATCAGCACCTCCAAGTCCGAGTCCATGGTTCTCGCCCGGAAAAGGGTGGAGTGCCATCTCCGGGTTGGGGAGGAGACCCTGCCCCAAGTGGAGGAGTTCAAGTACCTAGGAGTCTTGTTCACGAGTGAGGGAAGAGTGGATCGTGAGATCGACAGGCGGATCGGTGCATTGTACCGATCCGTTGTGGTGAAGAAGGAGCTGAGCCGGAAGGCAAAGCTCTCAATTTACCGGTCGATCTACGTTCCCATCCTCACCTATGGTCATGAGCTTTGGGTCATGACCGAAAGGTTAAGATCACGGGTACAAGCGGCCGAAATGAGTTTCCTCCGCCGTGTGGCGGGGCTCTCCCTTAGAGATAGGGTGAGAAGCTCTGCCATCCGGGAGGAACTCAAAGTAAAGCCGCTGCTCGTTCACATCGAGAGGAGCCAGATGAGGTGGTTCGGGCATCTGGTCAGGATGCCACCCGAACGCCTCCCTAGGGAGGTGTTTAGGGCACGTCCAACCGGTAGGAGGCCACGGGGAAGACCCAGGACACGTTGGGAAGACTATGTCTCCCGGCTGGCCTGGGAACGCCTCGGGATCCCCCGGGAAGAGCTAGACGAAGTGGCTGGGGAGAGGGAAGTCTGGGTTTCCCTGCTTAGGCTGTTGCCCCCGTGACCCGACCTCGGATAAGCGGAAGATGATGGATGGATGGATGGATCGCCCAGCCCTAAATCGAAGCAACAGAATATGAATCAAATTTGTTTGTAATTTATTAATTGTTGCCACCTTGATATGAAACTTCAAAAAAACTTGGGTGTCCAGTCAGTTTTCCCAGATTTTTAATGATCGGGTAAAGTAAAACTACATGTTCAAAATATTTACATGACTTTCTTTGGCTTTATTTGAAGACTGAAGAACTAAAGGGAACAAGTGTCGGTTTGGAGTAAGGGTCATTACAGGCAGTAGGCTTGATGGTGTAATGAAAGGGTGTAATGTTCTGCGTAGCGTGTAAAAGAAACAGCGTATTTCTTCTGACATGACCGTGTCAAAAAAACATGAGTGCATTCAGACTGAAAATGGTCACATACTGGAAACTCAGAGGATTAAGCCCTCAACCATACTGCACCTCTTCAAATGGCTAAGCTGCTTCTCTGCGACCGAATGAAGCAGAAACGACTTGAAATGCCTTTTTTAGCAACCCAAAACGAAGAGGAAAAAAAACAGCGATTCGAGCATGATCTAAGCACTCGATCTAAAGTGTGTTGCTCCCAAACTATGGAGCAGCTGGCTGCAAGTGTCCATGTCATCCAGTCAACTTGGCCACCCCCCAAGGTCACAGTCGGTCTCTCAAAGAGCGGCTGGCATCAGAGCAGCACATGTTGATAACAAGAGCGCTTGTCACTACACGTCCACCGCGGAACAAGAGTACTGTTTGAAATCATGAACTTGCAGTCCTAAAATATGCTTTTTTTTTTACCTATAATACAGGTAAACTGCATGTACAGATGTACCTACAATGCAGCTATCGATTATTTTAGTAATCGAGGAAGCTATTGATTAGTTTGTTAGATTAATAGAGTAATCGGATAAAACACACATTATAGCCTCAATGTGTATTTTAGGGAAAATAGTTGAAATAAACTATTTTTCTGCTTGCCATAACCTTAATTCTTTTTTGTTGTTGTTGCTACTCTAAATAATTTTGCGTCTGAAACCACATTGAGAGAAAACCTGTGTCTGGGGTCCGGTGTGTATAATATATGTATACATCCATCCATCCATTACCTACTGCTTGTCCCTTTCAGGGTCACAGGGGGTGCTGGAGCCTTTCTCAGCAGCATTCAGGTGGTAAGCGGGGTACACCCTGGACAAGTCGCCACCTCATCACAGGTAGACAGACGGACAGACACAGATTGCCAATCAACCTACAGTATCCCCGGGTGCATGTCTTTGGAAGTGGGAGAAGGCCAGATTACCCGGAGGGAACCTACACACACACACACACACACACATACAGTATATATATATATATATATATATATATATATATATATATATATATATATATATATATATATATATATATATATATGCATATATATATATTCATACATATATATATGGATAAATATATATATTTATATATATGCATATATATATATATGTATGCATATGTGTGTATATATATATATGTATGTACTGTGTATTTATATATATATATATGTGTATATATATATGTGTGTGTATATATATATATATATATATATATATATATATAAAGATATATGTGTATATATATATGTGTGTGTATAAATATATATATATACATATATAAAGATATATATATATGTATATATATATATAAAGATATATATATATATGTATATATATATATATATATATATATATATATATATATCCATCCATCCATCCATTTTCTACCGCTTATTCCCTTTTGGGGTCGCGGGGGGCGCTGGCGCCTATCTCAGCTACAATCGGGCGGAAGGCGGGGTACACCCTGGACAAGTCGCCACCTCATCGCAGGGCCAACACAGATAGACAGACAACATTCACACTCACATTCACACACTAGGGCCAATTTAGTGTTGCATTTCAACTTATCCCCAGGTGCATGTCTTTGGAGGTGGGAGGAAGCCGGAGTACCCGGAGGGAACCCACGCATTCACGGGGAGGACATGCAAACTCCACACAGAAAGATCCCGAGCCTGGATTTGAACCCAAGACTGCAGGACCTTCGTATTGTGAGGCAGACGCACTAACCCCTCTGCCACCGTGAAGCCCCTTATATATATATATATATATATATATATATATATCAGGGTTTCCCACACATTCATTTATTTGTGGCGGCCCGCCACGAAAGAATTACGTCCGCCACAAATAAAAAAAATTAAGGGCTCAGGGGCCGGACATAGAAATGTGAATGTTTCGTCAGAAAGTGCCTTCCAAGCTTATATTTTTTTCAGACTGCAAAGTAAACACATCAGCTTTTTACACTGCACTGTCAATAAATTCATTATCTCATTTTCAGCATATGCAGCTCGACAGATAGTTAACACATTGAAGAAAAAGAAGTTTCAGAGGTTTTGTTGAGGATTGATGTTCCTTCTTTTAAAATGATTTTCCTTCCTCAGTTTTATTTCTTTACACGTTTGTAAGACTGAAAATATAAACATAAAATACACATCACAAAGGTAATAACGTCCATGGTGTATGTTACATAATATCCATAATGTATTTTAAATAATTATAAATAAAAGGTTGCGCCTTAATACCACACAATAAACAACAGATGTTTACGCATACAGAAATGAAACAACGTCAACAGCAAACATTGCACACTATATTTGTGACTCATCACAATTCAACATAAGGTGTAGCATTATTGCCCTACACTGCTCAAATTTAGCCCTCCATATATATATATTTATATATATATATATATATATATATATATGTATATATATATATATATATATATATATATATATATATACAAGCTTCAATTACTTAGTTACTTTCAGACAAAAAACAATACGACTAAAATACATCAAGAAGTCAGCAATTTCAATTTAAAAAAAACTAAATACCTTTTCTTACAAAGATTTGACCAAGTTTCGTGATGATAATGTTCGGCTGGTCAAATGAAAAGCTTAGGCAGGCCGGAAGTGGCCCGCGTTCGCCAGTTGAATAGGCCTGCAGTAGGGTAACTACATTACCTAGAAATATTCGCGGTTAAGCGGAACCGGAGTTAAATTTGCATTAGTCCTAGTACAGATAGGAGCAAGGAGTGTGTGCGAGTATGAGTACGAGTTGTAGAAAGCTGCTTTTGCGTTACTGAAACAAGCAACAAACATAACAATCTGCACCATTTACACAGCGGTTGTACGCGTGCTCTCTGGGCTTGTGGAGGCGGCTCTCTGCTCGGACACAAAATACTTCAACTTTCATGACCACTTGTATTTGATTACTGAAACAGTGCACCGCACAGACATAATTCTCTTTCTGCTCTGAATGTACGGCTCTACTCGCTAAATATAACGTTAATGTCGCAAAATTGGCACCACGGAACCGTTATGCTGCATCTTGTCTGGCAAAGGAGGTGTGTTGTGTAGCGGATTGACGATACATCCGCCACACTTTTGTTATAATTTCTTTATGAGCGAGGGTGAACCCGGAAGCGCTAAAATCCACATTTGTGAGTCTGTTTGTGACCACAAATAAATTAATAAATGGAAAAAGGAGCCTAGCTTGGAAGCTGAAGACATGAGAGACAGATTTTTTATAATACTGTAGCCTAGTAGGCCTAAATAGTAATTAAAAACAAAGCAGAGGTTTTATTTAACAATTATATTCACTATTTTTCACCGCTGTAACATTACTCACAGTTTAAACAGTAACTCTGTGTTTGATTATTTAATCAAATGATTCTTGGGCCCGCGTACCAATAATTTCAGTATCCCTGGCATAGCGTATTTGTAAATCCATTAGCACATAGGACATGGTTTTAGAAGGGAGAGACAAGGACAAAATGACAACTTTGGTCACTACGCCTATTAACAGTGCACTTGAAGGTTATAAAAATGTTGAAATAAAGAGCAAGCAACAACTTCCTGCCATTGGAATGGAAAATCCTGTGCTGTATTATTCCTATGGGTAGGCCACACAATACATGGACCCATAATGTAGAAGAAGAGATGGGTTTACTGGTTAAATATTTGCAGTTGCTGCGAAAAGAGAATCTGTGTACCAACCAACCAGAGGCCTCAGCGGTTTTACCCACCAGTTTGTCCAAATAATTGCAGACCATCAAACAATCGCATAACCGCCTCATGCAGGCTGCAATGTAGGCTTTTCAAAATAAGTGCAGAGCACAAAACAGAGAGCCAGATTTTTAAAACATTTTGTAAATTGCTGACAAATAGTCATGGGTACCTTTCACATTCGAAAAGCAGTACATAGGTACTGGTACATAGGTATCGGTACCCAACAGTACCAAATTTGGATACTTTTGTATTTATTCATGTGGTAATAAATTTACAAATAATTTTATTTATTTAACATTCCACATTGAGCTGATAATAATTTGTGTTGTGCTGTTATTAGTGAAGTGAAGTGAATTACATTTATATAGCGCTTTTTCTCTAGTGACTCCAAGCGCTTTACATAGTGAAACCCAATATCTAAGTACATTCAAACCAGTGTGGGTGGCACTGGGAGCAGGTGGGTAAAGTGTCTTGCCCAAGGACACAGCGGCAGTGACTAGGTTGGCAGAAGCGGGAATCGAACCTGCAAACCTCAAGTTGCACGGCCACTCTACCAACCGAGCTAAACCGCCCTATCTTGTTTTCTTTCACTTGTGAGTCATTTCAGTTTGTCCTAGACGTGTTGCCATATTCAGAAAGCAGTCTTTGCCATTAAGTTGAATGTGCCTGTCTTGTCTTTTGTTGAGTCCTACAAAGTGTTTATACAGTAAGTATTTCACAACGACAAATTTGGAGGTGTCGAAATCGCCACATAAAATCACTAATGCTAATCAGTAGCATGTCTGTGGCATATCCAATGTAAAATAGCATCGAACTGGAGCATTTTTCAAAGTACAGCGCGTTCTATGAGGCATGGTTGCTTTGTTGGCATGGAAAATAGCAACATGACCTAGAGGTACTGTAGTCTGTTATGATACGGCTGTCCGCTAAGTGCTTCAGCTGGTGCCAAGTTTACAACTTGGCGTCACATCAAATGCAACAAAGGTATCGAAATATGGTGCTGTTTGATGTTTCGTGAATCAATATTCGATTATGCGACGGAATTCGGTCGGTACCTTCAAAAGTACCAAATTTGGTACTCAACCCTACTCACAAGTAATACAAGGCAAGGCAAGTTTATTTGTAGAGCACAATTTGTGTACAGGCCAGTTCAAAGTGATTTACAAAAAATTACAAGAAGGCAAAATTAAAATGCAATTATTTAAAAAATTATCATAATTTGAATAAAAAAATACAAAAAAATCAGTGTTTCCCCCAAAATATTTGTTAGTTAAGGTGGTGTCTCTCCAGGTGGAAGGGGCTGGGTGGGTGTAATCTGACCTGTCGCCACCATCACTTCTCCATCTCATCGCTGCCTGCGGGGGCAATAGACTACAGACTGTAGTGAAGTAGGTCGCATGAAGAAGCCTACAATTTTTGGTTGTGTTTTCCACTCCGTATGCTCAATCACAATTTACGATATATATCTCGATATTTTTTTCCGTAAAGTAAAAACAAAACACAAAACAGTCCAAGTTACCTAAGATACCAAGTATGTCATTATTTTTGACTTAGTAAATATTGACTCACTAAGACAAACTAATGACTAAGGCAAATTTATGACTTAGTTTAAATAAGCGTTTGCAATAAGCGTTTGAAAAAAAAAAAAGACTTAAAAGTGGGGCCACATGCTGACATACTTTATGTTCAACTCACCATGCTTAATTTATTAAAGCGTTTGGGAAGCCTGTAGTTGATTTTTATTATGTAAATGTTACATTTTTATCAACATATGATAGCAGGGACCCTGCCATTCAAAAGTAAGCTGCTACATTACTAATAATTAATGTAACTATAGCTGAAAAAATAGTACAATAGAGACTATTCATCCCTGAACACCATGGAGTTCATGTAGGCTTTATGATTCAGCCACATTATTATATCAACTATTAAAGACTGAAACTCTTCATTTAACATAATGTCCTTTTTTGCTGCTTCAACACAGAAAAATGTAAAGTGCAATAACTTAGTTGTTAACTCATTTATGGATCGATCCACCGTCCTCTTACGTGTCGTGTAGTGATTGTGGAAATGCTGACCAACAGTTGTTAGGTCATATATATATATTTGAAAAAAAAAAAAAAAAAAAAAAAAAAAATATATATATATATATATATATATACATATATATATGTGTGTCTGTATATATATGTGTGTGTGTATATGTGTGTGTGTGTGTGTGTGTGTGTATATATATATATATATATATATAAATATATATATATATATATATACATGTGTATTTGTGTAAATATTTATATATATATATATATATATATATATATGTACATACAGTATATATGACAACTATATGTATGTCATAATAATGATTTTTTGGTTACTTATTTACCAAATTTGCAAAATGTTCCACCAAAAATATTTTTGTTAGTTTGAAAAAAAAAAACAGCTTTGTTTTATTAGTCAGCATTGCATTTTTTCTAAATTACATTTAACCTTTAAGCTTTTTTCTTTCACTTTTGTTCTGTTTTTGTTTATTTTGATAGTAATTTTAGAATCTGCCGCGGGCCTTTAAAACATTAGCTGTGGGCCGAAAATGGCCTCCGGGGCACACTTTTGACACCCCTGCTTTAGATAATAAAAAAATTAATCTGATAAATCTATGGATAAAAATCAGAGCCTGGCGACTCATGCCTCGCTCTGTCTCTGCCCCTCCCTCACGAATGTTGCTGTGCACACAATTTGTTTTGTTTTTAACCCCTTCTTAACCCTGAACGTACATTGAAAATACACATCTGAGTCCATTATTACCTCTAGATTTCTAATCTGACTATCAGTATTCAGGGAGAGAGTCTCAAGGTGACTAATAATATGTTATCTCTGCTTCTGTGGGCCAAATACAATAATTTCAGTTTTGTCAAAGTTGGGCTGAAGAAAATTATTTTGCATCCACACACTGATTTGTTCGATGAAGCGACAGAGTGAATCAACAGGCCGTCAGTGACACGTAGATTTGCGTGTCATCTGCATACATTGAAACTGCGTAGTAGCTGGCCTTGTGGAACCCCACAAGTCATGGCCATGTGGTCTGAGACATAGTTACCACTTTCAACAAAGTGCATCCTGTGATCGAGATAGGACTTGAACCAGTTAAGAGCAGAACCAGATATTCCCACTTAGTTTTCTAAACTCTGTATTAAGATAGTATGGTCAACTGCGCCAAAGACAGAACCAAGACAGAGACTTTTCCTGTGTCGTTTGTCACCTCGATCAGAGCTGTTTCACTGCTGTGGTGCGGCCTTAGACCTGATTGGGAAGTATCAAACACATTGTTTTGCAGGACAACGTCACTAATCTGTGGGTATACAACTTTTTCTAGGACTTTGCCCAAAAATGGCAGGTTGAAATAACCCATTCTGTTTCATTTAAAGCTGCTGGAAGGTTTAATTAGGCTATTATGGTGATAAAGATATCTAAACACTGTTACCAAAATCAATCTTGGTCGGTATTTTTGCTCCGCACTGTGAAATACAATCGATATCTAAAGCGTTAGTGACCCAGCGAGTCATGGAGCACAGCTTCACAGCTCATTCAGCAGTTCATCGGTTGATGCAAACATTCCGGGTTGTCGTGGTGACAGAAACAACACAACCGGGCTGGAGTGGGTTCTCAGCCTTCTCCCTGTATCCAGGCAACAGAAAACCACTATGATTATCATTACATCATCAGAGTGGGCTTCCTTTTTTTTTTTTAAATTAATCTCCAACGTTTAAAGTAATTCTGATGAACTTTGAGTGGCTGTGGAGAACGAAAGGTGAAGTGATGAAGCAGAAGGTTGTGGTATGCCGAAGGCTTTGGTGTCGAAGTATGTGTAATCAGTGGTGATCTACTGTCGGAAATAGAACAGGGAAAAAAATCCTTTGCTTTTTCAGTACTTGAACATGGATTCATGGTGAATTAATTGGCAGCTTGAGAGCAACACTGTCATATTATCACCTTGCAGGGTCGCTACTGTGAGTAAACTGTTGCTTATTCACACCTCCAGAAGACATTAACATCAGTAGCA